>NC_091220.1:26838675-27033675 GCF_040958095.1 Procambarus clarkii
GAGAAGGAAATCAGAGTACCACAACCCAGAACCCTACAATCCCAGAGGGAAGTGGAGAACCCTCCTCAAACAGTGCAACAGCCACAGGGATTGGGGCACCACCCCCACATTCTACCCAACAGACACCCAACCTGCCCCATCCCCTGTCAGCCCCCCACTAAGTACCCACCTAGGGCACCCTCCCCCCCACCCACCCCCCTCCCCCCACTCACCCCCCTTCTCCCCCTCACCCCTCTCCCCAGGACCTCCCTTCTCCCCCATCCCCCATGCCCTCCCTTCTCCCACATGCCTTCCCGTCTCTCCCACCCCCATGCCCTCCCTTCCCCCCCTCCCCCCTAAGCCCCCCACTCTCCCCACCCCACCTAAGTCTTCCCCTCTCCCCCACTCCCCTAAACCCTCCCCTCTTCCTCACCCACCTCAGCCCTCCCTTTTCCCCCACGCCCCCCAAGCCCTCCACCCTTTTCTCTCCCCCCAAGCCCCCCCCATCTCCCCTATCCCCCACAGCCTCTCCGCCCCCCATGCTTCCCCAGCCCTCCCTCTCTTACCCACCCCCTGCACCCTCCCCCTCTTATCCACCCCCTGTACCCTCCCCCTCTTATCCACCCCCTATACCCTCCCCCTCTTATCCACCCACTGTACCCTCCCCCTCTCCCCCACCACCCCAAGCCCTCCCTCCTCCACCAATCCCCCCGTGCCAGGTCCCCCCAGCTCCCACTCACCCCAGATCCCAAAGGTCCCCCCCAGAAAAGAAGCAGAAGAGAGTCAGTTTCAGGGTGATGTACTCGAACATAGATGGGATCACAAGCAAGACAAGTGAACTAAGGGAAAGAGCACAAGAAGTTAACCCAGATGTAATCGGACTCACTGAAACAAAACTCTCTGGAATCATAACGAATGCCGTGTTTCCCCAGGAGTATACAGTAATAAGGAAAGAGAGGGAAGGTAGGGGAGGAGGCGGAGTGGCCCTACTCATGAGAAGGAAATGGAGTTTTAAGGAGATGGCCATCCCGGGCTGTGAGGAGTTCAGAGACTACATAGCAGGCACCATAACAATGGGAGGACCAAAAATAGTAGTAGCAGTAATATACAACCCTCCACCAAATGACAGGAGACCCAGTCAAGAGTATGAAAACAACAACAAGGCAGTTAACACTATAATTGAGAGGGCAGCCTCTGCTGCCTGTAGAAATAGATCCCACCTGCTCATCATGGGCGACTTCAATCACGGAAAGATTGACTGGGAGAACAAGGAACCGCATGGAGGCGAGGATACGTGGAGAGCCAAACTATTGGAGGTGGTGACAAGCAACTTTTTAACCCAGCATGTCGGAGAACCCACAAGGATGAGAGGCAATGACGAACCAGCGAGACTCGACCTAGTCTTCACTCTGAACGACTCCGACATAAGAGAAATCGGTTTTGAGGACCCAGTAGGAATGAGCGACCACAGTGTACTGGTGTTTGAGTACTTGATTGAAGAAGGGTTATTGAACTCGAGGAGGGATACCGAAACCAAAAGGTTAGCATACCGAAAGGGAAACTATGAGGGGATAAGAAAATTCCTAACAGATATAGCATGGGAAACAGAGCTCAGGGGAAAGACGGCCCAAGATATGATGGATTACATCACGCAGAAGTGCAAGGACGCAGCAAACAAGTTTGTCCCAGTCCAAAAGGAAAACAGAGAAATGAAGATGAGAAACCCATGGTTTAATCAGAGATGTAGGCTAGCTAAGCAGCAAAGTAAAAGGGCATGGAGAAACTATAGGAATAACAGGACACTGGAGAGCAGAGAAAGATACCAGAATGCCAGGAATGAATATGTCAGCATGAGAAGAGAGGCAGAAAGACAATACGAAAATAACATCGCAAGCAAGGCAAAGACTCAGCCTAAATTGTTGCATTGCCACATTAAGAGAAAAACAACAGTAAAGGAACAGGTTATGAGATTAAGCATAGGGGCAGAAGGATTCACTACAAATGACAAGGAAGTGTGTGAGGAATTGAATAAGAAATTCCAGGAGGTCTTCACCTTAGAGCAAGGAGAAATTCCAGAGGTAAATGAGGGAATAGCTTACCAAGAACCACTGGAAGAGTTTGAGATTACCAGTGGGGAAGTAAGGAAGTGCTTACTAGAGTTGGACGTGACGAAGGCTATAGGCCCAGATGGAATCTCCCCTTGGGTTCTAAAGGAAGGAGCAAGAGAACTGTGCCTACCACTCTCCATAGTGTAAACAAATCACTGGCAACAGGGGAACTGCCAGATATTTGGAAAGCAGCTAACGTAGTCCCGATATACAAGAAAGGGGATAGACAGGAGGCACTGAACTACAGGCCAGTGTCCCTAACCTGCATACCATGCAAGCTGATGGAGAAGATTGTGCGAAAAAAACTAGTGGAGCATCTGGAGCGAAGGAACTTTGTAACACAGCATCAACATGGGTTCAGGGATGGCAGTTCCTGCCTCACAGGGTTACTTGAATTCTACGACCAGGCAACAAAAATAAGGCAAGAAAGAGAAGGGTGGGCATACTGCATATTTTTGGATTGTCAGAAAGCCTTTAAAACAGTGCCACACAAGAGGCTAGTGCGAAAGTTGGAGATGCAGGCTGGAGTGAGAGGGAAGGTACTCCGGTGGATAGAGGAGTACCTAAGCAACAGGAGACAACGAGTCTGTGTGAGGGATGAGGTCTCAGATTGGCGAGACGTCACAACTGGAGTCCCGCAGGGGTCAGTCCTTGGACCTATACTGTTTCTGGTATATGTAAATGATCTCCCAGAGGATATAGATTCGTTCCTCTCAATGTTTGCCGACGATGCAAAAATTATGAGGAGGATTGAAACAGAGGATGATAGTAGGAGGCTACAAGATGACCTGGATAGACTGAGTGAATGGTCCAACAAATGGCTGTTGAAGTTCAACCCGAGTAAATGCAAAGTAATGAAACTAGGCAGTGGAAACAGGAGGCCAGGCACAGGATACAGAATAGGAGATGAAGTACTTAATGAAACAGAGAGAGAGAAAGATCTAGGAGTTGATATCACACCAAACCTGTCTCCTGAAACCCACATAAAGAGAATAACGTCTGCGGCATATGCGAGGCTGGCTAACATCAGAACGGCGTTCAGGAACCTGTGTAAGGAATCATTCAGAATCTTGTACACCACATATGTAAGACCAATCCTGGAGTATGCTGCCCCAGCATGGAGCCCGTACCTTGTCAAGCACAAGACGAAGCTGGAAAAAGTCCAAAGGTATGCTACTAGACTAGTCCCAGAACTAAGAGGCATGAGTTATGAGGAAAGGCTGCGGGAAATGCACCTTGCGACACTGGAAGACAGAAGAGTAAGGGGGGACATGATCACAACCTACAAAATCCTCAGGGGAATCTACCGGGTAAACAAGGATGAACTATTCAACACTGGTGGGACGCGAACAAGGGGACATAGGTGGAAGCTGAGTACCCAAATGAGCCACAGAGACGTTAGAAAGAACTTTTTCAGTGTCAGAGTAGTTAGTAAATGGAATGCATTAGGAAGTGATGTGGTGGAGGCTGACTCCATACACAGTTTCAAATGTAGATATGATAGAGCCCAATAGGCTCAGGAATCTGTACACCATTTGATTGACGGTTGAGAGGCGGGACCAAAGAGCCAGAGCTCAACCCCCGCAAGCACAATTAGGTGAGTACAATTAGGTGAGTACACGTGTGTGTGTGTACTCACTTACTTGTGTCTGCGGGATCGAGCATTGACTCTTGGATCTCGCCTTTCGAGCATCGGTTGTTTACAGCAATGACTCCTGTCCCATTTCCCTATCATACCTGGTTTTAAAATTATGAATAGAATTTGCTTCCACAACCTGTTCCTGAAGTGCATTCCATTTTCTAACTACTCTCACGCTAAACGAAAACTTCCTAACATCTGTGTGTGTGTGTGTGTGTGTGTGTGTGTGTGTGTGTGTGTGTGTGTGTGTGTGTGTGTGTGTGTGTGTGTGTGTATGTGTGTGTGTGTGTGTGTGTGTGTGTGTGTGTGTGTGTGTGTGTGTGTGTGTGTGTGTGTGTGTGTGTGTGTGTGTGTGTGTAGTCACCTATTTGTACTCACCTAGTTGAGCTTGCGGGGGTTGAGTTGTGGCTCTTTGGTCCCGCCTCTCAACCGTCAATCAACAGGTGTACAGGTTCCTGAGCCTATTGTGCTCTATCATATCTACACTTGAAACTGTGTATGGAGTCAGCCTCCACCACATTACTTCCTAATGCATTCCATTTGTCAACCACTCTGACAATAAAAAAAGTTCTTTCTAATATCTCTGTGGCTTATTTGGGCACTCAGTTTCTACCTGTGTCCCGTAGTGCGTGTGCCCCTTGTGTTAAATAGCCTGTCTTTATCAACCCTGTCGATTCCCTTGAGAATCTTGAATGTGGTGATCATGTCCCCCTAACTCTTCTGTCTTCCAACGAAGTGAGGTTTAATTCCCATAGTCTTTCCTCATAGCTCATACCTCTCAGCTCGAGTACTAGTCTGGTGGCAAACCTTTGAACCTTTTCCAGTTTAGTCTTATGCTTGACTAGATATTGACTCCATTCTGGAGCCGCATACTCCAGGATTGGTCTGACATATGTGGTATTGTGACGGTGTTCCCCCCCTTATATTTCTCCCACGCCTGCAGTAAGAGTCATGTCTACTTTTCCCAAGCGTTCTCTACGTTGCAGGCTACAATTTGATATATGGGACAGAGTGGAGTGTTCTCGAAGAGCCGAGAAATTTGTGAAATAGTAATATTTTGGCCTGTGGTATAGGCCCTTTAGGGAGCCAAGATGGCGCTTGCCTCCCTGATTTCGCGCCAAAACCGTGTGACGTCAGTGGCACCGGATTGGTCACCGACAGCAATGTGGCACCGGGAGCCAATGAAAACCTCCCGTGGCGAAAGTGACGTCACGAAGGAAGGGGGTCCAGGCCGCGCACCGCTCTGGCGCCAGCAGTCAAACACGACACGTCAAAGAGGTCGGACGTGCGACGATTGGTCCTGTCAGTTTGACAGATGTTTCCCGCTCCCGTGGATTTACGCGTCACCTGAAGTCTGCCAGTACTCTGTGAGGTCTTCCCTAGTTCATGTGTTGAACCAGAGAGGGAATCGACGGTTATTTGAGCAACAAGTGCTCCAGTCAGGTACTGTGCAAGAAGAAGCAGTGAAGCCGTGCAGTGACGTGTGTGACGTCTGTGGCAGTTCACCAGTTCGTGACAGCGTAGTGGCTGACAGAGCCACTGGGTAGCTGAGGAAGGAGAGGACGATTTGGGAATCCGGACGACTGCAGCTGAGACGTAGGCGGCAGCCGTTGTTGGGAGAAGACGACGGCCAGGAGACCGACTCCAACCCTTCAAGGAGACAAGAAGGAGGACGGACCTGCAGTGAAGAGAGCACGGAGACGACGCGCTAAACGGTGGGACGACGAGAGGTTCCGGTAGGACACGACGACGTGTCGTGTGGGGGTGTTCCCGACATGAGGACCAGGAGCTACATCTCGACTCTCATCGGAGGATAGGTTGAAGTAGGTGTTTCTAGTTCCCTCCCCATTTCCCTTTAGTTAGCTATATTATTCGGCTATATTATCTAGCCTGAGGATTTTATATGTCGTGAGCAAGTCTCACCCATGTCACAATAAAGCACCAGTGTGCAGGATAGTACTATCAAGAGTACTTATAATTTTCATGTTTATTATTGGTGTGTACAGGCACCCAGAACAAGTGATAAATTTACTGTGTTTTGTATATCTTTCTAGAGACTTTAAAGTGAACGTATAGTGATAAATAATATATAATATTATGCCAGTATTTGGAGGTTAGGCTACGTGCCCAGAAACTATTTATTTTCCATGTATTGATATTTGATTTATATACAATATATGTATGTCTATGTTCATTCAGTGATTAATCATTTGTGAGTACAGAAAATTATTGCGTTATCGCCCACGAGAGAAAGTACTGAAAACTCCAGTGTTAATACTTCATAATATGTCATTGAATGAAGGGCAGTGAAAGCCATTACAGTGAGTCATTGTAGCATTGATTGTAGAAAAGACTGTTTGAGCCCGAGTACAGTGCAACCAAGTAATACGGTCTATTTGTGCCAATATCGAGTGTGCGAGTTTCTAGTAATATTGGAGAATTTAAAGAAACAGCGCGCGTGAATCTGAAAACAAGCAATAAGCTTTCGCGCGGGGGCCAGGCGATCAGCTGTTCTTGACACTTGACGAGGAGGGGAGGTGTTGCCACCTAGTGAGAGCATACTATTCGTGGGAACTACCGGCCGCTGCCACGATCAGTTGATTTATTTATTATTGTTTGGCCTTGTGACATCTTTCATACATTTTAAGTAAAATACAAAATCACCTCTGTGTTTTTATCATCTCCTCCATTGATCTTGTGGCTATATTATACTGAAAGCATAGAGTGATAACAGTAAGTACCTGCCTGACTCCTGATCTTTTGAGTGTGACCTTGCCAAGGCTACCACTGATTCAACCAGTTCACTGAGGTGTTACTGGCCACCTAAAACACCAGTTGGCGACCTTGTGGTTAACCGTAGAGCCCGATTGTTGGGGAGGGCACATGACAGTCAAGTGAACGAGTCGTGTTCCCACTCCTTCTCAATTAGACGCCGTTGAGATTGACTGGGAGACTCTCCTGGCATGCAGTGGCGCCGTAGGATCGAGTGAGGACCAGCAGGGCTACGGTGAGTGACCTTGAGCATAACTATTGCTCACCCCAGAGTAGGAATAGAGTAGTGAAACCCCAACATTGGCGACCTTGCCAGGATCTCGATCGAAGTAAAGGTTGCAGTGGTGATACTTGGCAGTGGTGTTAGAGATCAGGTGCAGGTTATCACTCATAGCACAAGATGGAGGATGATAAAGTAGCAAGGTTTATTGACTCTAGAGATGAACAGGTGCTGGAAGAGTGCACCAAGGCACAGCTTCAGGTAATAGCGGATCATTTTGGAATAAAGCTGAAATCTGCCAGAGTTGGTGAAAGAAGACTAGAGATAATGGCTCAGCTCAGGGCTCGAGACGAAGCTTTGGGGGAGGAACGGCCCCAAACACCTGCCAGTGTGGGTGAACACCTGAGTATTGGTGGAAGCAGCAGGGGATCCAGCGGCAGCAGGCACAGCATTAAGCTGGAAATAATGAAGCTGCAGCTGGAAGCACAGCAGCGCAGAGAAGAGCGAGAAGCACAACAGCGCAAAGAAGAGCGAGAAGCAGAAGCACAGCAGCGCAAAGAAGAGTGAGAAGCACAGCAGCGCAAAGAAGAGCGAGAGGCAGAAGTACAGATGAAGCGTGAAGAGCGAGAAGCACAACAGCGCAAGGAAGAGCGATAAGCACAGCTACGCAGGGAAGAACAGGAGCGAGAAGCTAGGATGAGACAACAGGAAATAGATGCCAACAAGGAGGTGGAGCTGAAGCAAGCTGAACTAGGACTAGGTGCACCTGCTCCGCCGCCACAGGAAGACCGACGAGTGAGGGAACGAGACCTGCCGGTCTTTGTGCCTAGTGAAGCCGAAAGTTTCTTCGATCACTTTGAGAGAGTTGCTGCTCTGAAGAGGTGGCCGAGGGCGGAATGGGCGGAGTTAGTTCAAGGGAGGCTCACAGGTGAAGCTCGCGAAGCCTTCACTATGCTCGACTTCCAAGAATGCACCAACTACGATGCGGTAAAACGAGCTGTGCTCCGTTCCTTCAAGCTCACGCCGGAGTGTTACCGGAAGAGGTTTAGAGAATGTACCCGGTTGCCAGGAAAGTCGTATGCGGAGACGGCGAGGGACATAGAAAGAAAGCTCCTTAAGTGGCTGGACTCTGAAGAAGCGAGGTCGGTCGGAGAGGTCAAGGAACTAATGGCCATGGAAAAGTTTATGTCCGTGCTCTCTCCTGAGATCAGGATGAGGGTAAAGGAGGCGGACATAAAGGACCTGAGGGCCGCAGCCGACCGGGCCGACATGTTAGAGGAAGTACTACGCCCACGCCGAGAGGGACAGCACCGACCACCCGCATACGTCGGAAACGATAGGAATTATAGAAGGACGGATGAATGGAGGAGAGAAGCGAGTTCTCCCAAGTCCCACCGCTCGAGATGGGACGACAGAAGAACAAAAGGTGCTGTAGAGCCGATAGAGGAGAACCAAGCTGAAAGTTCGGGAACTGTTACTGCAACGAAGGAAACGACAAGTGAGGCGAGAAGGACACAGGGAGCGACGGCCTCTGAAGGCAGTGCTAAGGCGAGCGGTGGCGGATGGTCTCCGCCAAGGGTCCACTGCTACAACTGCGGAAGAATCGGACACGTCGCGCGGGAATGCAGACGCTTTAAGCAGCGGGGACACGTTGCTTTAGTGATGTTCGAGGACCAGAGGGCCGAGGGAGTGCGGGATGAACCCGTGCTGAATGGGGAGAAGAAGGTTCACCCATTCATGTGTCAAGGAACCGTAAGGATGGGGGACGCAGACCCCATCCCCGTGAAGATGCTAAGAGACACCGGGGCTGATTTTACCCTGGTGAGTGGAACCCTGTTCCCCGAGGGTTACAAGAGTACCAGTGTGGGGGTGGCAAGTGTGACCACTGTGGGAGGCCCAGTGAGGATGCCCCTACACCAGGTAACTTTAAATTCCGACTATGGCTGCCAGACACTTGTGGTGGGAGTCTGTACATCAATGCCCAAGATGGAGGCACAGGTCATCTTGGGGAATGACGCGTGTGGAGGATATGTCCTCCCGCATCTCGTGAAGGGCGAAGACTGCCTAGAACAATACAAGGAGACAGGCGGAGAGTTGAACGCCTGTGGGGACGAGAAGGGAATCGCACCGGTGGCGATCCCAGTTTGTGCTGTGACACCGAGACAACGCGAAGAACCAGGAGGTTGTGGATCTGATGGGGCTGAGGAGACGTCCGACGGCCTGGGAACAGATCACCTCTTCGTAGGACCCGGAGAACGAGCGGAGGGCGAAGACAGCCCGAATGGTGAGTTGCAGGTGACCCTCACCAGTTCTCTAGGGGTAGACCGCACTCGTCTCGGAGAGTTGCAGCAGGAAGAGTTCCCCGAGTTGGTTAGTAAGGCCGAAGGAGGACGTGTGGGTCCTGAGAAGGCTTACTTTCCATTTATCTATGTTATATTTGCCATGCTATCTATGATGAGGGAACGATGGACACCAGGAGCGACCGTGGGAACGGTGAATAAATATGTCCAGAAGTTCAAAGAACGTCTCACCCTAGCGAAGGAACTGGCTGGGAGACACCTGAAGGAGGCACAGCGTAAGATGTCGGAGTGGTACGACAGGAGAGCTGCGCAGAGGGAATTTTCAGGTCGGATCCCAAGTGATGATTTTGCTTCCAGGGAAAGGTAGGGTGACCAAGACGCGGTTCGAGAGACCATACCGAGTGCTGCGACGGTTGGGTCCAGTGTCGTACGAGATTGGGAAGCCGGACAGACCCCGAAAGAAAAAGGTGTGTCACGTAGACCGCCTGAGACCTTTCTTCAATGGGGAAGGAAGAGCCGCCAGGCAGGACGGAACGAGTACCCGAGAATCCCAGCGGAAGACGGTTTTGTGTGTACAGGGGGACCGAGAACTCCCGGAGGAGGAAAGAAAGTGGTCCAGGGCGGACGGCACCCGTCTCATCGGCACTGAGAGTCTGACAAAGATCAAGGTCAAGCACATCAAGGGGAAGGACAACGTAGTAGCGGATGCCCTATCCCGCATACACTTACCAGACATGACTCTTATTTTAAGGGGAGGGGTATGTGACGGTGTTCCCCCCCTTATATTTCTCCCACGCCTGCAGTAAGAGTCATATCTACTTTTCCCAAGCGTTCTCTACGTTGCAGGCTACAATTTGATATATGGGAGAGAGTGGAGTGTTCTCGGAGAGCCGAGAAATTTGTGAAATAGTAATATTTTGGCCTGGGGTATAGGCCCTTTAGGGAGCCAAGATGGCGCTTGCCTCCCTGATTTCCCGCCAAAACCGTGTGACGTCAGTGGCACCGGATTGGTCACCGACAGCAATGTGGCACCGGGAGCCAATGAAAACCTCCCGTGGCGAAAGTGACGTCATGAAGGAAGGGGGTCCAGGCCGCGCACCGCTCTGGCGCCAGCAGTCAAACACGACACGTCAAAGAGGTCGGACGTGCGACGATTGGTCCTGTCAGTTTGACAGATGTTTCCCGCTCCCGTGGATTTACGCGTCACCTGAAGTCTGCCAGTACTCTGTGAGGTCTTCCCTAGTTCATGTGTTGAACCAGAGAGGGAATCGACGGTTATTTGAGCAACAAGTGCTCCAGTCAGGTACTGTGCAAGAAGAAGCAGTGAAGCCGTGCAGTGACGTGTGTAACGTCTGTGGCAGTTCACCAGTTCGTGACAGCGTAGTGGCTGACAGAGCCACTGGGTAGCTGAGGAAGGAGAGGACTATTTGGGAATCCGGACGACTGCAGCTGAGACGTAGGCGGCAGCCGTTGTTGGGAGAAGACGATGGCCAGGAGACCGACTCCAACCCTTCAAGGAGACAAGAAGGAGGACGGACCTGCAGTGAAGAGAACACGGAGACGACGCACTAAACGGTGGGACGACGAGAGGTTCCGGTAGGACACGACGACGTGTCGTGTGGGGGTGTTCCCGACACGAGGACCAGGAGCTACAACTCGACTCTCATCAGAGGATAGGTTGAAGTAGGTGTTTCTAGTTCCCTCCCCATTTCCCTTTAGTTAGCTATATTATTCGGCTATATTATCTAGCCTGAGGATTTTATATGTCGTGAGCAAGTCTCACCCATGTCACAATAAAGCACCAGTGTGCAGGATAGTACTATCAAGAATACTCATAATTTTCATGTTTATTATTGGTGTGTACAGGCACCCAGAACAAGTGATAAATTTACTGTGTTTTGTATATCTTTCTAGAGACTTTAAAGTGAACATATAGTGATAAATAATATATAATATTATGCCAGTATTTGGAGGTTAGGCTACGTGCCCAGAAACTATTTATTTTCCATGTATTGATATTTGATTTATATACAATATATGTATGTCTATGTTCATTCAGTGATTAATCATTTGTGAGTACAGAAAATTATTGCGTTATCGCCCACGAGAGAAAGTACTGAAAACTCCAGTGTTAATACTTCATAATATGTCATTGAATGAAGGGCAGTGAAAGCCATTACAGTGAGTCATTGTAGCATTGATTGTAGAAAAGACTGTTTGAGCCCGAGTACAGTGCAACCAAGTAATACGGTCTATTTGTGCCAATATCGAGTGTGCGAGTTTCTAGTAATATTGGAGAATTTAAAGAAACAGCGCGCGTGAATCTGAAAACAAGCAATAAGCTTTCGCGCGGGGGCCAGGCGATCAGCTGTTCTTGACACTTGACGAGGAGGGGAGGTGTTGCCACCTAGTGAGAGCATACTATTCGTGGGAACTACCGGCCGCTGCCAGGATCAGTTGATTTATTTATTATTGTTTGGCCTTGTGACATCTTTCATACATTTTAAGTAAAATACAAAACCACCTCTGTGTTTTTATCATCTCCTCCATTGATCTTGTGGCTATATTATACTGAAAGCATAGAGTGATAACAGTAAGTACCTGCCTGACTCCTGATCTTTTGAGTGTGACCTTGCCAAGACTACCACTGATTCAACCAGTTCACTGAGGTGTTACTGGCCACCTAAAAAACCAGTTGGCGACCTTGTGGTTAACCGTAGAGCCCGATTGTTGGGGAGGGCACATGACAGTCAAGTGAACGAGTCGTGTTCCCACTCCTTCTCAATTAGAGGCCGTTGAGATTGACTGGGAGACTCTCCTGGCGTGCAGTGGCGCCGTAGGATCGAGTGAAGACCCGCAGGGCTACGGTGAGTGACCTTGAGCATAACTATTGCTCACCCCAGAGTAGGAATAGAGTAGTGAAACCCCAACAGTATATAATGTTCTGAAAGATTCCTTACACAAGTTTCTAAAGGCCGTTCTTATGTTAGCCAACCTGGCATATGCTGCTGATGTTATTCTCTTGATATGAGCTTCAGGGGACAGGTCTGGCTTGATATCAACCCCCGGGTCTTTCTCTCTCTCTGATTCCTTAAGTATCTCATCTCCCAAATGATACCTTGTATCTGGTCTCCTGCTTCCTACCCCTATCTTCATTACATTACATTTGCTTGGGTTAAACTCTAACAGCCATTTGTTCGACCATTTCTGCAGCTTCTCCAGGTCTTCTTGAAGCCTCAAGCTGTCCTCCTCTGTCTTAATCCTTCTCATAATTTTGGCGTCGTCAGCAAACATTGAGAGGAATGTGTCTATACCCTCTGGGAGATCATTTACGTATATCAGAAACAGGATAGGTCCAAGCACAGAGACTTGTGGGACTCCACTGGTGACTTCACGCCATTCTGAGGTCTCACCCCTCACTGTAACTCTCTGCTTCCTATTGCTTAGGTACTCCCTTATCCACTGGAGCACCCTACCAGTTACTCCTGCCTGTTTCTCCAGCTTATGCACCAACCTTTTATGGGGTACTGTGTCAAAAGCTTTCCGACAGTCCAAAAAATGCAGTCCGCCCATCCTTCTCTTTTTTACTTAATCTTTGCCACCTGATCATAGAATTCTATCAAGCCTGTAAGGCAAGATTTACCCTCCCTGAACCCATGTTGATGGGTTGTCATGAAGTCTCTTCTCTCCAGATGTGTTACTAGGTTTTTTCTCACAATCTTCTCCATCACCTTGCATGGTATACAAGTTAAGGACACTGGCCTGTAGTTCAGTGCCTCTTGTCTGTCACCTTTTTTGTATATTGGTACTACATTAGCAGTCTTCCATATTTCTGGTAGGTCTCCCGTTTCCAGTGACCTACTATACACTATGGAGACTGGCAAGCAAAGTGCTCCTGCACACTCTTTCAATACCCATGGTGAGATTCTGTCCGGCCCAACAGGTTTTCTCACATCCAGCTCCATTAGGTGCTTCTTGACCTCATCTCTCGTAATTTCAAACCTTTCCAAGGTCACCTGGTTTGCTGCCACCTCTTCTAGCGCCGTGACTTCTCCCTGTTCTATTGTAAGGACCTCCTGGAACCTTTTGTTGAGTTCTTCACAAACCTCTTTGTCATTCTCTTTGTACCTGTCCTCGCCCACCCTAAAGTTTCATCACCTGTTCCTTCACTGTTGTCTTCCTCCTGATGTGACTGTGTAGTAGCATTGGTTCGGTCTTGGCTTTATTAGCTATATCATTTTCATACCTTTTCTCAGCTGCTCTTCTCACACTAACATATTCGTTCCTGGTTCTCTGGTATCTCTCTCTACTTTCTGGTGTTCTGTTATTACGGAGGTTCCTCCATGCCCTTTTGTTCAGCTCCTTTGCTTTCATACATTCCCTATTAAACCACGGATTCTTCCTTTGCTTCTCTGTGTTTTCCTGTTGGGCTGGGACAAACCTGCTTACAGCCTCCTGACATTTTTGGGTGACATAGTCCATCATGTCTTGTACGGACTTGGTTCCGATTTCTGTGTCCCAATGTATATGCCATAGGAATTTATTCATCTCCACATAGTTTCCCTTTCGGTACGCCAGCCCTTTGTTTCCCAGTTCTTTTATGGGGGTGATAATTCCTTGCTCAACCAGGTACTCAAAGCTCTATACACTATGATCACTCTTTCCCAAGGGGGCTGTGTGTGTGTGTACTCACCTAATTGTACTCACCTAATTGTGCTTGCGGGGGTTGAGCTCTGGCTCTTTGGTCCCGCCTCTCAACCGTCAATCAACAGGTGTACAGTTTCCTGAGCCTATCGGTCTCTGTCATATCTACACTTGAAACTGTGTATGGAGTCAGCCTCCACCACATCACCCCCTAATGCATTCCATTTGTCAACCACTCTGACACTAAAAAAGTTCTTTCTAATATCTCTGTGGCTCATTTGGGCACTCAGTTTCCACCTGTGTCCCCTTGTGCGTGTTCCCCTTGTGTTAAATAGACTGTCTTTATCTACCCTATCAATCCCCTTCAGAATCTTGAATGTGGTGATCATGTCCCCCCTAACTCTTCTGTCTTCCAGCGAAGTGAGGTTTAATTCCCGTAGTCTCTCCTCGTAGCTCATACCTCTCAGCTCGGGTACTAGTCTGGTGGCAAACCTTTGAACCTTTTCCAGTTTAGTCTTATCCTTGACTAGATATGGACTCCATGCTGGGGCTGCATACTCCAGGATTGGCCTGACATATGTGGTATACAAAGTTCTGAATGATTCTTTACATAAGTTTCTGAATGCCGTTCGTATGTTGGCCAGCCTGGCATATGCCGCTGATGTTATCCGCTTGATATGTGCTGCAGGAGACAGGTCTGGCGTGATATCAACCCCCAAGTCTTTTTCCTTCTCTGACTCCTAAAGAATTTCCTCTCCCAGATGATACCTTGTATCTGGCCTCCTGCTCCCTACACCTATCTTCATTACATTACATTTGGTTGGGTTAAACTCTAACAACCATTTGTTCGACCATTCCTTTAGCTTGTCTAGGTCTTCTTGAAGCCTCAAACAGTCCTCTTCTGTTTTAATCCTTCTCATAATTTTAGCATCGTCCGCAAACATTGAGAGAAATGAATCGATACCCTCTGGGAGATCATTTACATATATCAGAAACAAGATAGGACTGAGTACAGAGCCCTGTGGGACTCCACAGATGACTTCACGCCAATCGGAGGTCTCACCCCTCACCGTAACTCTCTGCTTCCTATTGCTTAGATACTCCCTTATCCACTGGAGCACCTTACCAGCTACACCTGCCTGTCTCTCCAGCTTATGTACCAGCCTCTTATGCGGTACTGTGTCAAAGGCTTTCCGACAATACAAGAAAATGCAGTCCGCCCAGCCCTCTCTTTCTTGCTTAATCTTTGTCACCTGATCGTAGAATTCTATCAAGCCTGTAAGGCAAGATTTACTCTCCCTGAACCTATGTTGGCGATTTGTCACGAAGTCCCTTCTCTCCAGATGTGTTACCAGGTTTTTTCTAACGATCTTCTCCATCACCTTGCATGGTATACAAGTCAAGGACACTGGCCTGTAGTTCAGTGCCTCTTGCCTGTCGCCCTTTTTGTATATTGGGACCACATTCGCCGTCTTCCATATTTCTGGTAGGTCTCCGGTCTCCAGTGACTTACTATACACTATGGAGAGTGGCAAGCAAAGTGCCTCTGCACACACTCTTTCAGTATCCATGGTGAGATCCCATCTGGACCAACAGCCTTTCTAACATCCAGATCCAGCAGGTGTCTCGTGACCTCCTCTCTCGTAATTTCGAACTCTTCCAAGGCCACCTGGTTTACCTCCCTTTCTCCTAGCACAGTGAGCTCACCTTGTTCTATTGTGAAGACCTCCTGGAACCTCTTGTTGAGTTCCTCACACACCTCTCTGTCCTTCTCTGTATACCTGTCCTCGCCTGTTCGAAGTTTCAATTCCTGTTCTTTCACTGTTGTTTTCATTCTGATGTGACTGTGGAGTAGGTTTGGTTCGGTCTTGGCTTTGTTTGCTATATCATTTTCAAAACTTTTCTCTGCTTCTCTTCTCACCCTGACGTACTCATTCCTAGTTCTCTGGTATCTCTCTCTGCTTTCAGGTGTTCTGTTATTCCGGAAGTTCCTCCACGCCCTTTTATTCAGTTTCTCCGCTTCCATACATGCCCTATTATACCATGGATTCTTCTGTTGCTTCTCGGATTTTTCCCTTTGGGCCGGGATGAACCTGTTTACTGCCTCCTGACACTTTTGAGTAACATAGTCCATCATACCCTGTACAGACTTATCTCTGAGGTCTGTGTCCCGAGGTATTTCACTTAGGAAACTTCTCATCTGTTCATAATTCCCCTTTCGGTATGCCAGCCTTTTGACTCCTAGTTCTTTTTTGGGGGAGATAAGTCCTAGCTCTACCAGGTACTCAAAGTTCAATACACTGTGGTCACTCATTCCCAAGGGCGCTTTCATCTTAACTTCCCTTATATCCCACTCATTTAGGGTAAATATCAAATCAAGCTTTGCTGGTTCATCTTCTCCTCTCATTCTTGTTGGTTCTTTGATGTGCTGGCTTAGAAAGTTTCTTGTTGCCACGTCCAGCAGCTTAGCTCTCCATGTTTCTGGTCCTCCATGCGGGTCTCTGTTCTTCCAATCTATCTTCCCATGGTTGAAGTCTCCCATAATTAGTAGTCCAGATCCATTCCTGCTAGCAACAGAAGCTGCTCTTTCTATTATGTTAATGGTGGCCATGTTGTTTCTCTCATATTCCTGTCTAGGTCTTCTGTCATTTGGTGGTGGATTATATATGACTACGACTATAATTTTTTCCCCTCCATTTGTTACGATACTTGCTATGTAGTCACTGAAACCTTCACATCCCTGAATATCCATCTCCTCAAAATCCCAGCCTTTTCTTACCAGCAGAGCTACACCACCCCCACCTCTTCCTTACCTCTCTTTCCTCATAACATAATAGTCCTGTGGGAACATTGCGTTTGTTATCGTTTTCGTGAGCTTTGTTTCTGTGAGGGCTATTATGTCTGGGTTTTCCTCTAGTACCCATTCTCCAAGCTCATTTGTTTTATTTGTAAATCCATCTATGTTAGTGTACATCGCTTTGAGGCTCACTTTCTTCTGTCCCTTCTCAAATCGCCTCCTTGGTGAGTGTTCTGCTGGTGGGGGAGGCTGTTCCATGGGTGTGAGGACCTGTCAGGTGGATAACAGGGTGTCAGAGGATACTGGAATGAGAGGCCGGGGATCCAGTGAAGGGGGAGGGACAGGGAGGATATGGGGTGAAAGGGGAGGGAGGATGGGAAGGAAAGGGGGGGGGGGAGGGAGGACTCGGGAGGAGGGGAGGGGTAGAAGGGTGGGGATTGGGTGTGGGGGGAGGGAGATTTGGCTGAACATTTGAGTGGGGGCAGGGAGGGTTTGTGGTAGGGGGGGGGTTTTCTATGCAGAGGAGGGTGGCGGGGTTGTCCTCCCTTCTGGTGTTACTGGGTAGCTGGTTGTGGGTTCCCCCCTCGCCTCTGGGGGTGTTGTGTTGGGAGCTGTGACTTCCTGGTTTTCCCCTCTCGCCCTGCGCCTCTTCCTTGCTTCTGGCGCCACGGCTCTCTCCCCATGTCATGTCTCTCTGGAGGAATACATTTTTGAATTTTCCCACGTTTTTCAGGGAGCTCTCTGTGTGTGTGTGTGTGTGTGTGTGTGTGTGTGTGTGTGTGTGTGTGTGTTTACTATTTGTGTTTACTATTTGTGTTTTTGCAGGGGTTGAGCTTTTTGCTCTTTCGGCCCGCCTCTCAACTGTCAATCAACTGTTTACTAACTACTTTTTTTTTTTTTTTTTCCCCCACACCACACACACACACCCCAGGAAGCAGCCCGTGACAGCTGACTAACTCCCAGGCACCTATTTACTGCTAGGTAACAGGGGCACTTAGGGTGAAAGAAACTTTTGCCCATTTGTTTCTGCCTCGTGCGGGAATCGAACACGCGCCATAGAATTACGAGTCCTGCGCGCTATCCACCAGGCTACGAGGCCCCTGTGTGTGTGTGTGTGTGTGTGTGTGTGTGTGTGTGTGTGTGTGTGTGTGTGTGTGTGTGTGTGTGTGTGTGTGTGTGTGTGTGTTTGTGTGTGTTTGCGGGCGCGCGCGCACTCCCGTATCTATACAAATCTGTTGTACCTCCAGGATCGAGCACTAGCTCATGGACTCTGATTTTCCATCCGCCGGATGTCTAATGCAATGACTCCTGACCTTTTTCCGTACTATAACTACCTTTAAAATTATCAATGGAGTTTGCTTCCACAAATTACTCCTTTAGTTCATTACATTTCCCCACTATTATGCTAAAAGAAAACTTTCTAACATCTCAACGACTCTCCTAAGCCTTAAGCTTCTATCCATGCCCTCATGTACTATTCTTATTCTTTGAGAACATTTCCTCTTTTTCCACCATGTCAGCTTCTCTTGCATGAAAGCCTGGCATACCCAAAACTTGTCTCACGTAGGTGTACAACGATCTAAATGCCTCCTTATTTAGGTTTCTGAAAGGTGTTCTGACTTTTGCTAGTGTAAAGTATGCTGCTGATATATGCCTCAGGATTTATGTTTGGTGTTATGACCACTTCCAGGTCTTTTTCTCTAATTGTTACAGGGAGGTAGTTCCTTCTTCATCGTGTCTCCTATTTCATCGTTTCATCGTTTCCTTTTGGTTTCCTGATGCCTGTTTCCATTTACATCACCTTACACTTGCTGGTGTTGAACTTCAGTAGCCATTTCTCAAAGCAACCCTGCAGTATATTTAAGTCGTCCTGGTGACTCTTACAATCCTCATCTGTCACATCAGTAGATAGGTCGCTTACATAAATGAGAAATAGTATGAGTCGCAGCACCTATCCTTGAGGTACTCCTCTTGTTACCCTATGCTATTCCAACTTTTCTCCCTTTACTCTAAGTCTTTGACTTCTGTCTGTTAGATAATTTTGGGCAGTGCGGTACAGCGACGGTCTCGTTTCATGCAGGTCGGCGTTCAATCCCCGACCATCCAAGTGGTTGTGCACTATTCCTTTCCCTGTCCCATCCCAAATCCTTATCTTGACCCCTTCCCAGTGCTCTATAGTCGTAATAGTTTGGCGCTTTCCCCCTTTCCCTTCCCTTCCCACCTGCCTCACTAGTTTCTGTAGTAATCACTTGTGAGGTACTGTATCAAAGGCTTTTTGAGTCCAGAAATGTGCAATTTGCCCAATCCTGCATTATTTTTGTTTCTCCATCATTCAACCCATCATCCTGTTTTGATAGTAAATTTTATGACGGTCGTCAATAGTCACGAAT
This sequence comes from Procambarus clarkii, assembly GCF_040958095.1. Lineage (NCBI taxonomy): Eukaryota > Metazoa > Arthropoda > Malacostraca > Decapoda > Cambaridae > Procambarus > Procambarus clarkii. The sequence continues at coordinate 26,857,525 of NC_091220.1, forward strand.
TCGTATGTACTTAGCGTATATGCTAAGAACTGGGGAAAGGAGTTGCTGAAAACTTGGAGCCAGTAGAGGAGGAGTCAGTGGATGGAACTCCAAGACTGTTTAAGAAATACTGAGCTCTATGGAAGAGCACCATTCCTTTCCCCCGTGCCATCCCAAATCCTCATCCTGTCCCCTTCCCAGTGGTATATAGTCTATGTCTTGGCGCTTTCTCCTGATAGTTCCCTTCCCTTAGCGTTTAGAAAGTAGTAATACTGACTAGTAACGAATTCTTTTAAAATAAATGAAGTTAAAAACAAACTTAAACATTCCTAGGCCTAGTATAGCACACATATGTACGTAAACTACATGTAACTATATTAGACCTCAGATATCCTGTATTAGGCCTAGGAAGGTTAGGTTAGGTGAATATAGTTTGTCAAAGCAACAAAAGTAAAAAATAGTTTTCCGGGGTGTCCAACTCTATAGTTCAAATTTCTTTTTTCTAATTTTCGTTGTAATTCGGCATACCGATGGTCCTCATCGTTACTATTAAGTACTACCAAAAGAGGAGGATGGCCTGTATCACAGGACTCTTGTAGGTTCGTGTGTGGTGTGTTTTCTGTGGGCTTGGTCACCTTGTTGTGCTCATCCAGTTGCATATGTGGGGGGATGAGTCGCAGCTCGTGGGGACCGTTTCTTTACATTTAATTGATTATTATATAAGTTCCAGTGCCTACTGGGCTCTTATAAATCTACTTTCACTGGACGTTAGAGAAAATGTCTCACTTCTAGCAGGTCGGCATTCATCCCCCTACCGTCCAAGTGGTTGGTCATAATTCCTTCCCTCTGTTCAATCGTAAATCCTAATCAAAATATCCCTTCCAAGTGCTATATAATGGTTGTCTATGGCACTCTCCACTCAAATTCCGTACATCTGCATTGGTCTTCTTTAAGTAATCAGTTTCATACCACTTTATATATTTCTGAGAGTTGGCTCGTCCATCCAACGACGCGAGACTCTGAGCCAGTTCTCAATTTGGTTAGTGAGGTCATCAACAAATTTAGCAGTGTCTTCAGAGATTTGGTATTCCGTGAACCAGTTACTCATCTTGATTATGAAGTAAGACCTCAGATTACTTCTGAGTGATAACCTTTTTCATTTGTTTGTCTCTTTCTCTTGCACATGTTGATGGTGGTAATCAGTGGTAAGTGGTCACTACATAAACTCTGTACAAATTGTACTGGTATCCCTGTCATTCGTGTTCAGGAAGACAGGATAAACTAATCTCTCATCTGTGAGGTAAGTTGGCTGTCCATCACCCAAGACTGAGATTTCCACTTCCCCTAACACAGAGTGAGAGTTTCTTTCTGCTGACATAGGGCTGATTACATTTAGCATCAAAGTATGGGTGCTTGGTATTGAGGTCACCGACCAGCAGGATAACTTCATTAATTAATATATTCGAGAAGTGTGCAAAGATCAAGCTCAAACTGCGGCACATATTTGATTGATTATAATTTTACACTGTGGTGACGCTGCAAGAGGTAATTTAGCTGAAAATCACATCATCAGCCGAGAGCAACTGCCGAGGTCGACTGTACCTCAGGTGGAGAGAAAGGGTTAGGTGTCAGGATGTGGGGCTTGCAACTGTAATGACCCACTAGTGAACATGTCAGATGTAAAATTCTGGTCAACCTTAGTCTCCAACCGAACATACAGGCACCTCCCAACATTGAGTCGTAAGTCCCTCAATTGCTTAACAATCTAGAGGAAAACTAATGGGCCCTCACACCGAATTAGTATAGTATTCAGTGCTTGAGGCTATGGGGCCTTGACACCCTTAGTCAACCAAAGTAATAATAAGTAGCAATAATTATAAAGCAGAGAAAATATAATGGTGCTGTACTCAGAAAAGGGAGGTGATGGAAAGACACGTGTACAGCAAAATAAATTTATTCAGTAAACTTACTCACTAATACACTCACTGTGACATGACTACATTACGTTAATCGAGTGTCACTTCCAACAACTATGCAACACTTCGCACAGCAGGTGTTCCAGCCACCATGACAGGTGTGAGACCCCCCGTGTCTCGACCCACTGAACGGGTTCACACCACTATAATGAACCATCTGAACACTGGTGAACACTCTTACAATACTGCATGCCGACACTTGCATTATCAAAATAACAAAACAGTACTTCAATAATCAGCCCTGACACTGTAATTAACACTTGCCACAGAGACAACTCAATTAAGTATGTTAACACACTTGTCACCAAGACAATCAGCACTTAATTACGATCATTAATATGATGGTAACACACTGGTTATTAAGGCAACTTAAAACAATAAATATTTTTCACAACGACAAAATAATATGATAAATGTACCGGTGTCACTAAGACACAATTATCAATGAGATACTCACTAATAAATTATATTGTTTCCAAGTTCTTTGTTATTTATTAAAAATATGCTCAAGGCGTAATAATTACATGGTCATTAATACACGATTTACAAAGTAAAGTAAGTCTCAGGGCCCCCAACTTATTAGGGACTCATTGATAAACACAAAAATAAACAAAATATTGGCTTTGTTGTGTCCTGGCCAGTGTCCTGGCTTTGTTGCTGTGGACTCTTCCCTTTCACAGTATATACTCAAATGCTCTAATCTTTCTAACAAACGTGACTTAACATAAGCTTACCCCTTTCATTTATCTTTCTTTCTCTTTCCTTTTCTTTCTCTCTTCTCCCTTTTTCTGTTCATTGTCTTCTCCTGCGCTCACTTGCTATCCTCTTCTTATTCCTATTACTATCTCCTTCGGTGGTTATAATGGGAGCTGTCTCGTATGGGCCAATAGACCTTCTGCAGTTCTCATTATTACTACTATCCCCTTCACTTTACTTTCCTCCTCAGCTCTCTCTTGCCTATTTATTATCTGTCTCCTACCTCCTTATCACAATCGACTTGAGAATGGTCCAGGACGGACCGAAACGTCGTCGTCCCTTCAACTTCTAGTGTGTGGTCTGTTCAACATACTTCAGCCACGTTATTTTGACTCATTGCCTTCATATGGATACCACACGTATGCGTCTTAATCTGTTTAATTTCTTCGATGCTCTACCTTCCTTCAAACGGCCTTTTCGCGCCTTTGAATCTTCCCTTCTTGCCGCCAAGCGTCGAAAGAACCAGCTCAGGTTTCTTAAAGACTGTCTTGCTGAGCAAGTTCTCCCTCTTTCTTTATCTCACTTTCTCCAGTTCAACACTTCGGGATCTCCTTTCCCTGAACATGCCCGCCTTCTTCTTCAAGAACTTATTCATGCCACCTCCTTGCAAGTTGACGAGGCTTTTCTTGCTGTTCGTCAACAGCAACGCTTTCTGTCCTCTTCTCTTCCCAGTGATCTATGCAATATCATTTTTCCAATTGCATTTGACACTGCTTACGTCTCCTCTTCCCACCACTCCTCCACACTACACAACAAACTTCAACGCCTGATCTCCAACAGTCCTTGGGCCAAATACTCTCTCTCTGACTGTGTTACCAACCTTTCGTCCTACTCTCTTTCTAAGCACCAGCAAGAACTTCTTGGTCTTGGTCTGTCTTTTGCTACTTCCCCTGGCCCACGCTGTGGCATTGATCTCATTAGTTCCTTTGACAGGTTTGTCAATTCTAACTCTAGTACTCTTTCGGACCTGTCTGCCTTTAGAGGGGCCCTTATCCCCGTTCTTGACAGCTTGTTTTCTAAAAATCACCACCTTCCTCGTCGCTTCCAGCTTGCCCTTGCCTCCCTAAAATCTAACAACTCTATTCTTATCCTTCCTTCCGACAAAGGCAATTCGGTGGTTGTCCTTGACCGTGAGAACTACCTCCGAAAAGCAGATGTCTTGCTCTCTGACTTTCGCACTTATGCTCCTCTGACTTCTAACCCTTTGGATCGCCTCAAAACTTCCTTTAACCGCAAACTAAGACAGCTCTCTAGTCTTTGCCCTCCTGCCTTTGATCTCATTAAACGTTTCCGTGTCATCTGCCCTTCTCTTCCTTATTTTTATGGTCTTCTTAAGACTCATAAACCTGGTGTTCCTCTTCGTCCTATCATTTCTTCACGGGGCTCTGTCAGCTATCCTCTTGCCTCCTGGCTCGCTAAAACCCTGACACCTTACCTTGGGACTTTTTCCCCTGCCCACCTTCGTCACTCTCAGGACTTCATAGAAAGACTGCGCCTGCAACCCTCTTGTAAGATGCTTAGTCTTGATGTCGACTCTCTGTTCACTAATGTTCCGCTCGATGACGTTCTCTCTTTCTTCAGAAAGAAGGCGTCAGAGGGCCTTCTTCCTCTCCCACTTCCCACTGACGTTTTCCTCGATCTCATTAGACTCTTTGTTGAATCTAACTCTTTCTCTTTCAACGGTAAATATTACACTCAAACTTTCGGTGTCGCTATGGGTTCCCCTCTCTCCCCTGTTCTTGCTAATTTCTACATGGAATACTTCGAAACTGTTCTTCTTCCTTCTATTGATACTCGTCCCTCTCTCTGGCTTCGCTATGTTGATGACATTTTTGCTTTATGGCCTCATGACCTTAATCTTTTCCAGCCTTTCCTCGCCTCTCTTAACAATCTGGCTCCTTCTATCCATTTCAAAGTTGAGTGGGAATCTAATTCCCTCCTTCCTTTTCTTGATGTTCATGTTCACAGCCCTGTGTCCGGGTTCTCTTTCTCTGTCTACCGTAAACCCATGCATAGTGGCATGTACATTCACTTCTTTTCCTACCATCCTCCTTCTGTTAAGAAAAGTGTCCTCGTCTCTCTCTTCCTCCGCGCTCTACGCATCAGCGACCCTCAGTTTCTTGATTCTGAAATTGCCTTTATCTACAAATCATTCTCTCGCCTTGGTTATCCTTTACATTTCATCAACTGTGCCTACTCTCAAGCTAAACGAAATTTCTTTCATCTTAAACCTGCTTCCAACACTAGTAGCACTGTACTATGCCTTCCCTTCATATCTGAACTCAAAACTTTTACCAATACCTTTCGTCCTCTTGACATTAAACTCGCCTTTCGTCAAACTAACACACTTCGTAGCAATCTAGTTCACACTGCTCCTCCTGCTTCTAATGCTGCTGGTGTCTACTCTATTTCCTGTTCATCTTGTCCTCTCCAATACTTTGGCGAAACTGGCCGTACACTGAATGACAGACTTAAAGAACACAAGAGAAGTGTTAAGTCTGCAGACACTAACAATGCTCTCTTCTGCCATGTGAGGGATTCTAATCATCCCATTGATTGGTCTTCCTCCAAAATAATCTTTCCTGCCTCTACTCTACACAGACGCCGTCTTGTAGAATCGGCTCTTATACACAATGTACCCAACATGAACTTGAGTCCTGGCTTTGTTGCTGTGGACTCTTCCCTTTCACAGTATATACTCAAATGCTCTAATCTTTCTAACAAACGTGACTTAACATAAGCTTACCCCTTCCATTTATCTTTCTTTCTCTTTCCTTTTCTTTCTCTCTTCTCCCTTTTTCTGTTCATTGTCTTCTCCTACGCTCCCTTGCTCTCCTCTTCTTATTCCTATTACTATCTCCTTCGGTGGTTATAATGGGAGCTGTCTCGTATGGGCCAATAGGCCTTCTGCAGTTCTCATTATTACTACTATCCCCTACACCTTACTTTCCTCATCAGCTCTCTCTTGCCTATTTATTGCCTGTCTCCTACCTCTTCATCAGTTCGCAACTTCTTCTTAGAGGGATTAGTGGCAATTCTAGCCGCACGAGATTGAGCAATAACAAGTCTGTGATGCCCTTAGATGTTCTGGGCCGCACGCGAGCTACACTGAAGAGATCAACGTGTTCTCCCCCTCCGAGAGGAGCGGGTAACCCGTTCAATCCCTCTTCATCACAATCGACTTGAGAGTGGTCAAGGACGGACCGAAACGTCGTCGTCCCTTCAACTTCTAGTGTGTGGTCTGGTCAACAAATAAAATAAGTTGCCAGCATCACCACCAAAGCACCAGCAGAGCGTCTTCTCTTGTGCTGTAACTTCCGATCCCGCACATAGTCGGATCACTCACTGGAGACTCACCCGGCAGCGATCCAAATCACTGAGAAGATGCTTAACATCTTCTACTTCGTGATACATGCAGTTACATGACGGTTTTTCCTCCCGATGACTGCATGGGTGGTAATGTTGAAAGATGTGGCACTCAAAGTGGCTCATCAATGTCCATGATCTCGCAGAGGTTGGAAGTTATCGATGTTTTCTATTTATGTGAGGATAAGGACAAAATTAACCTTATGAGTGAAAATGAACTCAAGATAGCAAATATGATGAGTTGTGTTGATTGTGATAGCAGTTTGCTGTTCAATGGAAAGTGTGTGTGGTTCAGTCAAGAGACTGAGTTTGTGAGTCGGTGTGTTTGGAAGCTAGTCGCAATTCAGATAGGTTTGGGTACATTAGAGTAGCGTAAATTAGAGTACATTAAGTAGCATGGGGTTAACGAGCATAAGGTTAGGTTAGGTTAGGCTGGGGTTGGTTAGCGGAAGATGGGTTATGTAATGTTGTCATATTTCGGATCTTTACATTTGGGATGAGATTGTATCGGTCTTCCTTGACGTGCGGGTAGTAAAGCGTGCAGAATATCAGGGAGTGGTTGGAGAATGTGTCGTGGGAGAGTGTGGTTTATGTGGTCTTTCAGTCAAAGTGCCAGGTCGCTGGAAGGTTTTTACAGCTGGCGATTTCTTACTCTTAGTGCCAGTGGTTTGGGTTTGTGGCAAGTCAGCCTCTGGAGTAACTTGGGTAAGTCGTCATTTAGGAGTTTGTCCAGCATCAGTTCAAACAATTTATATAAACCAATGGTAGCTGCGTTAGGCTGTAAGTCATTTTCTGTTGCAGTGAATAAGGTCAGCCTCGGGGATTGGTTGGTTTACTTGGGTAAATAATTAAGTTAGGTGTCGGCCCAGCATCTTTTCTAGAGCATTTTCAATGCGAGTGACAAGAGGTTCAACAAGATCGGGACTCAGAACGTTTATGGGAGAGAATTGGACTCTTGTGCAGGATTGTCACTGACAGAAATATCTGGTACAAACAAAGGTTGTGGTTGAGTGCAACCTGTTCTCTTTAAAAGAACGTCGCTTTTGGCCGTTTGCCCGTATGGCCGAATAAGGACGTAATTTGAAAATGAAGAAAAAAATGAATATAAATTTTGGATTTTTTTTCAACAACAGTAAGTTAAGGGTCCTCTGATAGGTTAGGTGGGCAGGAAATTCTCATAATGTTTCAAAACGGTATGAAGCCGGACGACTCAAGCAGAAAACGGAACAGTACGTCACTGTTGTGAGTCGATTTCATTTCAAATTACATCCAAATTTGGCCATAGCGTGCATATGAACGAAAAGTGACGTTATTTTTAAGAGGATGGGTTGTAAGTTTTATTTTTTTTTATTTTTACATGCAAGCATGCAAGGGAAACACAATAAATACAATAAAATAATATGAAAACAAAATGAACAAAACAAGAAGCCACCGGCCAGAAGGACCAACAGCACAGGGCAGCAATGAGCAAAAATGGAGAAATGCATGAGAAACACAGCATACAACAAGACACAAAATATAAAACAATAACAAACAAGCAAACAATGCAAGCAAGAAAACAAAACATAGGAACAATATAAACAAATCAAACAAGCACCGGCCGGAAGGACCGACAACAACACACATCATAAGATATAAAAGAAAATACAACACAAGAAAATACGCAACACACAACAAGCCATAAAAACAAAGTTAAAATAAAAAATAACAAGAAAACACAGCACAACAAGGTAATACATGAATAGAACACACAGGGGAAAACAACAACACAAAAACAAATACATAAATAAGAACATGCACTGCAAAACGCCGGCCCCTCAACAAACAAAGGGAGAGGCACGGGCACAAAATACAGTAGGACAAACAAAACGCCAGAGGGGCACACAACATTACAAGTAGCAAAGAAACATGAAATCAGCAGACATACTTGCCCGGGAACAGGCCCCGCGGGAACCGCACATTGAACGCCTCCCAACGCAACCACCCCAAGTGTCCCTTACACCCACCGGGGACACCATTTCATCCGGAACCTTAGCAACAAACACCCTCAAATAGGGGACCCAAATGGTATCACTTCTGACTCGAGTAACCGCCACTATCCCCCACATCATGGGAATCCCCCCACCATGAAATTCCCCTGGCTCGTCATTCAGCAGTAACTCAGCAATAGCCGCCCAGTGACCCGGCGGCATCACAGACGCCGGCAACACGTCCTCCAGATCCCTATTACGCACCCTCACAGGAGTGGCCCGGACATAGGGCACCACCACAGGGGCACCAGCGGCCACGGACACACCACCAGACGACTTCAGGGAACCAGGGCGGCGTGCATCCTTTCATATTGTCACAACCAGGCCACCAGCACCAGCAACCACACCATCCCTGGGAGTGGAAGCCACCACTTCCCACTGCGGAGAGTCCCTAGGCGGAGAAGGAACAGAAGGCACCCCCGAGACACGGGCACGAGCACCAGCAGGCACATGGACCTCCGCCACCACTAACCGCGGAGACAGCGACGCATCCGGTTCTGCACTGTCAGCACCCGAAGACCCACAGTCACTGAAGTCCCCAACATCGGCCCAGGCAGAAGACGAACGCCGGGAACGTTTGGGCTCCAGCCGGATATCATCAGAGCCGGAAGCAGACCCAGAAACCCGGGCACCACCAGCCGGACGAACCGACGCCCGACGCAGAACGGCAGCAGCCTCCACCACAGGGGGAACGGGCCACACACAGTAGGAGGCTCGCCACCCCAGCACCCAGCACAGCCGGGACCCGAGGCAAGGACACAGGGCCAGGCGCAACAGCTGAAGACGAGTGAGAAGACGGCAACGCATCACAGTGATCACCAGGAAGGCCCGCATTAGTAGCGGAGATAGTGACAGTGTGTGCACTTTTCGGTGTGCTTTTCAAATACTCAAGCTATCACAAAGACAGTGCAGAAAAACATTTCAATACAAACAATAAATACTCTCCAAGAATCTCTTGAATCTGAATATTAATCTGAATATGATCTGATTATTGCTCTCACACGCAATTAATAACAGGTGAATATAATATACAGAAGCAATAATCACACACACCTCCTCTCAACTACCCGCTGAGAGGCATAGTCTTCCTCCTCTTGCGACGTCCGTAGCTGGCTATCTCCTCGGCCTGTGACTGAGTAATCAACGCTACTGATTCATAGTCCTGTGGACCGGGGGTCAATCCCCGGCGATGATGGAAACAAATAGACAGAGTTCCTTTCAACCTGATGCACCTGTTACCTAGCAGTAAATAGGTACCTGGGTGTTAGACAGCTGTTGCGGGCTGCTTCCTGGGGGTGTGTAACAAAAGGAGGCCTGGTCGAGGACCGGGCCACGGGGACGCTATGCCCCGAAATCATCTCAAGATAACTTCAAGAGAAGACTTAGAGACCTAAAATTACGTGTCAAGCCTACTGGTTCCATTGTATTTTAGCCCTAATCTTAAGTCAGATTCAAGTTCATTTATTGAGAGAATAAAATACATCTCAAAGGGCTAGAGTAGCTTAGAGTTCTTCTACCCTCCTCAACTTAAAGTACCTCAAGGATGCACAAATCCAGAGAGTACAAATCCACAAATCACAGACGAATCACATTTACCATTGCAGGTTAATATAATCAACACAGCATATAAGTGCTCTTGGGGCAAAGTGCTTGCACTTTTTATCATTTGTATTAAAAAAAAAAATCCGCACTGGGCTTTGCAATGTAAAAATTGCACAGGAGTGTAGGCCAACAAGCGAAAATTGATGACAATTTTCTCTTTTATTGTTTAAGATTCGCTACTTGGAACAAAAAGTTCCAAGTAGCAAGGGCTATGGTGAGCCCGTTGTGGACTTACCTGGCACAGGACTGTAACTGTGCCCCGAGGTAACCGAAGTCATGGGTATTTATATAAATGATGTTGAAGTCACATCCTTCGCCAATAAGGCTTAGAACATGGAGCCGGCAGCGTAACTGACTGTTAACTACAGGTAACAAGGAATTGGCAGTTCTTGCAGCTGGACACCTGCCTGAGGCTCTCGGGCTGGGTTGAAGGTGTTCTGATGGAGGTATCCAGACATTCCTTTGGGTTGAACTCCATACCTGTCATAATACGCGGTACGCAGAGTGATGAATAACGAAGGTAAGATGGAGCTCGCAGTTTCTTCTGTCATGCTGGCGAGTTATGAAACACTATCAACACAGCTTCTCCCCCTCTCAGCGGCTCGCCAATAATTCCTAAAGGCATGACGGTACAACGCTCGCCCTTTACCTTGCCAGTAATTTTGGTCTGGTTGGAGAGCTCTGGACGTGAAGGATCGACTGGGTAGCCTATCATAACTGCTCGCCTCTGTTCACCCAGCAAAAGTTATATGAATTCAAGGTGTTATTTAGGTGGTCTCAATACACTAAAGCTTCACTTTATGATGTTCCCCCCCCCCCTTACTGGTGGCCTAAAAAAGGGTTTAAAAAACTAATAATTAAATTTTTTCTTTATTACAGGTAGATACAAGAGCAGATTGGTTTGACTTCTTAGCAGGTTTAGTACACTCGCTCTCCCACATCTTGTGAAAGCCTTATCCCTGCTAATTTTCCCCCAAACACAATCCGTTAATCAATTTACTACCAGGTCCTCAGTTAAGAATCAGTTCAACTTCTTCCTGAACAGAGCTCATCAAAAGTAGGTATTAAGTGGAACTAAAAGGGAACATGGCAGGAACTAGATGTAGACGAGGAGTCACAATAGTGGCAGAAATATGTTTACCAAACCACACTCTAGAAAGTGAAGGGACGACGACGTTTCGGTCCGTCCTGGACCATTCTCAAGTCGATTGAGAGTGGTCCAGGACGGACCGAAACGTCGTCGTCCCTTCACTTTCTAGTGTGTGGTCTGGTCAACATCAGAGGAACTACTATAATCCTTAGCTGTAGAACTAGCACGACAGGAAACAATGGGGGTCAATAGTCATTTGGCAATCGACAATTAGAAATCATGGGAAATCACTGCAAACTATGTTAGATAAGCACGTTTAGTTGAGTTCAGGGGCCCCTCACACCATCGCGCGCGATGGTGCATATTTCACAATATTGGATGAAATGTCTCCGACGAGCCCCACACGGGGATTTGTGTGTTCTATAAATAATTCATATTTCCCCGAACGTGGACACATTTATCAACCTAGCCTCCTGAGTCTTTACCTCCTATCTAAACGTACTTCGATCATTATAACAGTGCCCCCTCGCCTTGCTACCCGTGTTCTTATTTCTATGCGATTTCCCCCTTGGGGTTATCTTGAGATGATTTCGGGGCATACCGTCCCCGCGGCCCGGTCCTCGACCAGGCCTCTTTTTTGTTACACAACCCCCCAGGAAGCAGCCCGTAGCAGCTGTCTAACTTCCAGGTAGCTATTTACTGCTAGGTAACAGGGCCATCAGGGTGAAAAGCTTTTTGCCCATTTGTCTCCGCCTGCACCGCGGATCGAACCCGGATCCTTAGGACTACGAATCCGAAGCGTTGTCCACTCAGCTGTCAGGCGCCCCCTGCTCCCAGCAAGTAACCACAATTTTCAACATTGGACAATGTTAATATTTTTTTTATATAATCCTTTTCCTTCACATAACAATTATTTCCTTATTTACCAAATTTCCCCAACAATAGGCTTCGTTCTCAATTCACAATCCGGAATCCTGCGTTCGATTCCCGGACGGGACAGAACGCGTTTCTTACCTGATGCCGCTGTTCACCTAGCAGTAGATAGGTACCCGCGAGTTCGACTCATGTTGCGGGGTTGCATCCTGGCAAAGGTCAGTAGTTAGACCACAAGGGTCCCATGATTCAGACCTAGAGTGTACACTCACCTAGTTGTGCTTTCATGCAGGTCGGCATTCAATCCCCGACCGTCCAAATGGTTTGACATCATTCCTTTCCCCCCGTCCAATCCCAAATCCTTATCCTGACCCCTTCCCAGTGCTATATAGTCGTAATGGCTTGGCGCTCTTCTTTGAAATTGTTAATGTTAATGGTCCCATCTCTCAACCTACTGGTGCTCAAGTTGCTGAGCCTATTTGACTATTATATTAACATATGAAACTGTGAATGGAGTCAACCTCCACCACATCACTGCCTAATGTATTCCATTTGTTAACTACTCTGATATAGAATAAGTTCTTTCTGATGTCTCTGTGGTTCATCATGGTATTCAATTTCCACCCGTGTCTCATTATTTGTGTACCTCCTGTGCTAAATAATTTCTTTCTACCCCTGACAATTCCCCAGAGAATCTTGTAGGTAGTAATCATATCTCGAATTTTCTCCAAGTGACTTGAGGTTTAATTCCAGTAGAATTATCTCGTAGCTCATGCTCTTCAGCTCAGGTATTAGTCTTGTGGCGTACCTCATAACTTTCTCTAACTTCGCCTTGTGATTGACTAGGTACGGACTTCACACTGCTGTTGCACACTCCGGGATTAGTCTGACGTATGTGACATACAAGGTCTTGAATGTTTCCTTACACAAGTTTCTGAAGCTTTCTCTCCTGATTTCAACACCCCAAATGATACCTTGAATCTAGCCTCCTTTTCCCTACACCTATTCTCATCACTTTACACTTGCTTGAGTTAAACTCTAGTAGCCATTTCTTGGACCATTCCGTTAGTTTGTCCAGGTCAAAAACCGAATTAAAATATTAAAACAAAAATCTCATCTGGAGAGTTTCAGTCGAATGTGAATGAAATAGGCAAAACGAAAAATGAAAATAGGAAAAGAATTGCTAATCAAGAATTTCTTTTATAAGCCTACGAAACTCTCGGTTCCCAATATTACTATAATCCAGACTAAATCACGGAAGATGAATCGGGGTATCGATCGGCGGCTTCATACCAGGTGATCCGCTACTCCGTGTCGGCGGGCTCATAAAATGTCATTATGTGCGTGAGTATTCACTTAATTGGTGAGTGGGTTGTTGTGTGGGTGTGTTAAGAAGTGTTAATGGTGTGGGTGTGTTTGGAGTGTTAATTGTGTGTGTGTGTGTGTGTGTGTGTGTGTGTGTGTGTGTGTGTGTGTGTGTGTGTGTGTGTGTGTGTGTGTGTGTGTGTGTGTGTACTCACGTAATTGTGCTTGCTGGGATTAAGCTTTGGCTCTTTGGTCCCGCCTCTCATCTGTCAATCAACTGGTGTACAGATTCCTGAACCTACTGGGCTCTATCATATCTACATTTGGACTGTGTATGGAGTCAGCCTCCACCACATCACTTCCTAGTGCATTCCATTTATTAACTACTCTGACACTGAAAAAATTCTTTCTAACGTCTCTGTGGCTCATCTGGGTACTAAGTTTCCACCTGTGTCCCCTTGTTCGTGTACCTCCCGTGCAGAAGAGTTTGTCTTTGTCCATCCTGTGTTGTGTGTGTGTGTGTGTGTGTGTGTGTGTGTGTGTGTGTGTGTGTGTGTGTGTGTGTGTGTGTGTGTGTGTGTGTGTGTGTGTGTACTCACCTAGTTGTGTTTGCAGGGGTTGAGCTCTGGCTCTTTGGTCCCGCCTCTCAACCGTCAATCGACAGGTGTACAGATTCCTGAGCCTATTGGGCTCTATAATATCTACACTTGAAACTGTGTATGGAGTCAGCCTCCACCACATCACTTCCTAATGCTTTCCATTTGTCAACCACTCTGACACTAAAAAAGTTCTTTCTAATATCTCTGGCTCATTTGGGTACTCAGTTTCCACCTGTGTCCCCTAGTGCGTGTGCCCCTTGTGTTAAATAGCCTGTCTTTATCTACCCTATCAATTCCCTTCAGAGTCTTGAATGTGGTGATCATGTCCCCCTAACTCATCTGTCTTCCAGCGAAGTGAGGTTTAATTCCTGTAGTCTCTCCTCGTAGCTCATACCTCTCAGCTCGGGTACTAGTCTGGAAGCAAACCGTTGAACCTTTTCCAGTTTAGTCTTATGCTTGACTAGATATGGACTCCATGCTGGAGCCGCATACTCCAGGATTGGTCTGACATATGTGGTATATAATGTTCTGAAAGATTCCTTACACAAGTTTCTAAAGGCCGTTCTTATGTTAGCCAACCTGGCACATGCTGCTGATGTTATCCTCTTGATATGAGCTTCAGGGGACAGGTCTGGCGTGATATCAACCCCCAGGTCTTTCTCTCTCTCTGACTCTTGAAGTATTTCATCTCCCAAAGGATACCTTGTATCTGGTCTCCTGCTTCCTACCCCTATCTTCATTACATTACATTTGCTTGGGTTAAACTCTAACAGCCACTTGTTCGACCATTCCTGCAGCTTGTCCAGGTCTTCTTGAAGCCTCAAGCTGTCCTCCTCTGTCTTAATCCTTCTCATAATTTTGACGTCGTCAGCAAACATTGAGAGGAATGAGTCTATACCCTCTGGGAGATCATTTACGTATATCAGAAACAGGATAGGTCCAGGTACAGAGCCCTGTGGGACTCCACTGGTGACTTCACGCCATTCTGAGGTCTCTCCCCTCACTGTAACTCTCTGCTTCCTATTGCTTAGGTACTCCCTTATCCACTGGAGATTGGAGGTGTACACATTCCTGAGCCTACTGGGATCTCTCATATCTACATTTGAAACTGTGTATGGAGTCAGCCTCCACCACATCACTGCCGAATGCATTCCATCCGTTAACTACTCTGACACTGAAAAAGTTCCTTCTAACGTCTCTGTGGCTCATGTGGGGACCCAGTTTCCACCTGTGTCCCCTTGTTCCCGTCCCACCAGTGTTGAATAGTTTATCCTTGTTTACCCGCTCGATTCCTTTGAGGATTTTGTAGATTGTGATCATGTCTCCCCTTACTCTTCTGTCTTCCAGTGTCGTAAGGTGCATTTCCCGCAGCCTTTCCTCGTAACTCATGCCTCCTACTTCTGGGACTAGTCTAGTGGCATACCTTTGAAATTTTTCCAGCTTCGTCTTGTGTTTGACAAGGTACGGGCTCCATGCTGGGGCCGCATACTCTAGGATTGGTCTTACATATGTGGTGTACAAGATTCTGAATGATTCCTTACACAGGTTCCTGAACGCCGTTCTGATGTTAGCCAGCCTCGCTTATGCCGCAGACGTTATTCTCTTTATGTGGGCTTTAGGAGACAGGTTTGGTGTGATATCAACTCCTAGATCTTTCTCTCTGTCTGTTTCATTAAGTACTTTCTCCTATTCTGTATCCTGTGTCTGGCCTCCTGTTTCCACTGCCTAGTTTCATTACTTTGCATTTACTCGGATTGAACTTCAACAGCCATTTGTTGGACAATTAGGTGAGTACACACGTGTGTGTGTGTACTCACCTAGTTGTGTCTGCAGGATCGAGCATTGACTCTTGGATCCCGCCTTTCGAGCATCGGTTGTTTACAGCAATGACTCCTGTCCCATTTCCCTATCATACCTGGTTTTAAAATTATGAATAGTATTTGCTTCCACAACCTGTTCCTGAAGTGCATTCCATTTTCCCACTACTCTCACCCTAAAAGAAAACTTCCTAACATCTCTGTGACTCATCTGAGTTTCAAGCTTCCATCCATGTCCCCTCGTTCTGTTACTATTCCGTGTGAACATTTCATCTATGTCCACTCTGTCAATCCCTCTGAGTATCTTATACGTTCCTATCATGTCCCCCCTTTCCCTTCTTCTTTCTAGTGTCGTAAGGTATAGTTCCTTCAGGCGCTCCTCATACCCCATCCCTCGTAGCTCTGGGACGAGTCTCGTTGCAAAGCTCTGAACCTTTTCCAGTTTCATTATATGCTTCTTCAGATGGGGACTCCATGATGAGGCGGCATACTCTAAGAATTGCCTCACGTAGGCAGTGTAAAGCGCCCTAAATGCCTCCTTACTTAGGTTTCTGAATGATGTTCTAACTTTTGCCAGTGTAGAGTACGCTGCTGTCGTTATCCTATTTATATGTGCCTTAGGAGATAGATTAGGTGTTACGTCCACACCCAGGTCTCTTTCGCGCGTTGTCACAGGTAGGCTGTTCCCCTTCATTGTGTACTGTCCCTTTGGTCTCCTATCTCCTAGTCCCATTTCCATAACTTTACATTTGCTCGTGTTGAATTCCAGTAGCCATTTCTCTGACCATCTCTGCAACCTGTTCAGGTCCTCTTGGAGGATCCTGCAATCCTCATCTGTCACAACTCTTCTCATCAACTTTGCATCATCCGCAAACATCGACATGTAGGACTCTACGCCTGTAAACATGTTGTCGGAAAATCCGACACCATTTAATATATCATACAGATAATAGCTGTATTACCAACAAGTTACCCATAGAAAACGTAACTTGTAGTGGAATTACCGTCTATAGAAAACGGGATATCAACACCACATACTATTATAAATCACCACCTATTATGGTGGGAATTATTCTTAAATACATTAGTCTTTGGACTTTACCATCATAAAAACATCTTATATAAATTAACTTAATTATCAATATTAAAGTAGAGTAAATGTGACCCTTCTATCACTTTCTGACATGTGGACAATGTAAGCCAGGCGTCAGAGGGAGGAAGGAGGGCAGCTATTGTTTTGTACGAGACCAGAGGCTCACACGGGAGCAAATTCGGCTCCTGTTAATTTTACTTGGACGTAGTGTTATGGAAACCAAAGGTGTACCATTTTCAACACGCTGTCTACAAATTCAAGTTAAGTGTTCTTTCCGAAACCCATGTATCTTCATTTATGGCCATTAATGTCATTATATAGGGTGACCCGGTTAGAGCACGTGGAAGCCTCAAACTAAAGGTAATTAAGCCAGGTCTTCATGTTCCATGTACAGTTTTCTCTGATATAGCTTGTCATATATAGGATTCTGGCTTCACAGCTAGCGCACTTTTGACAGGTCAAGACGAGGAAGAGTTTGTGCACCAGTTACTGGGTGATGGAAGCTACCTCAAAGAGGATAATTTGGTGTCTACACCCTAGTTATACCTGGTGGACTAACCTGCTGTACTATAAGATAAGGAACCTTTTCAATGTATGTAGTTACTGTAGTTTGATTGGCTGCATATATATTAATTTAATAACCCCCCCTAATGTGTAGAGGATCGATTTGTGAGATTAAGAGATTATTGCAGAAATACAGTCCACTTATCATTATACAAATTGCTATCGAAGTATATAAATTAACGTAAATATAAATTCATATAAATTAAATAAATATAAATCTCACAGGTCGGTTCCCACATTATTTGGTCATCTTCGAACCGGATGATGGATTATTTGATCCTTTGAACCCACATTTGGTCATCTTAGTACCGGATGAACCAGTTATCCAGTGGATTTATTAAATATACTAGTGCAGTGTTATTTAAACAAAGCCAGCAGTCAAGACGGCAGCGTAGCCTCGAGGGAGCTCAGGAGCCCCCCTCAGCCGAGTTCAGCTTAGTCAGCGGTTTCATGCACACCCACAGAAATTTGGTGGTGTGTTATTTCGTGAAATGACAGCGCTAATATAGAAGCCAGCCAAATTAGTGGCTGTGTCCTCGCAAGATTGTTCACGGATTTCGTGGTGTTACATTTCGCGAGAGATTATCCACGAATTTTGTGGACTTTATTTCGCGAGGTCACTAATAATATTTAATACTTCTTGATAATATTAGAAGTTTCATAGAGGCTAATTAAGAGGCTATTATCAATAATTGTGTATATTATTTCTCCAAATAGAGAATTAGTTAATATATATTGCACTAGTGATCACAGTATATTTACTAATTGCCAACCCACAACAGGGTAGGATATGACTAGTTGAACTATTATCGTTCATCCTAGTCCCATTATTACCATAGTCAGTTGTACTATATTGATCAACCTAACACCATTAATGAATGGTTCAGACCCTATTTTGGGTGTAATTTTTATCAACTCGAATTGAGTTGTATATATAATAATTTACTTATGATCATTACACCTTTGAGTGATTAATTAGTGTCTATTCCATCCTAGGGTGATATTGAAGAGCTAACCTAAAGGTACTTCCAGTGACACTGGTTTATCACTCAAATCATTAGTGTGTATGATTGTATATATATAATGTGTATTAATTTTAAGTGCTAACCTCTAGTAGAGGTAGGATTATTGCCTAGTGAGTGCAGAATTTACCCTAGGCTACCATTAGTGTTTGTTCAGTATTATGAGCAGCCCAAGTACAAGTCCCACAAGGCTTCACCAACGAGCCAGTATGGATAATGCAGGGAGAATGAAAAGAACCCTTGCAGGTCTTAAAGGCCACTTAACAAGACAGATCAAGAAATGTGAAGATTTGTCACAACAATCAACAGTTGATTATGCTGACCTGGAAAGCTATTATCAAGCAGCTGCAGGTAAATTTGAGCAAATCAAATGTCAAATAGCAACATATGTGGCTGAACTTGCCAACACCAATTTATCAGAAACAGAAATAGACGACATTATGGTTGATCTTGCGAATTATGAAGATCAAACTCAGGCCACGTTACAGCCTTATGTCAAATTAATTGCCCAGAACAAGGCAACAACAACAGCAACAACAGCAACAGTTGCATCTAATACGAGTCAAGCAGAAGCTCGACTCCCTCCAATTAATTTACCCACTTTCTCAGGAAAAGATGAGGAAGATTGGGATGAATTTTGGAACAAATTCGTTGACCTTGTAGACTCAAAACAATCTTTACCAAAGAGTAGTAAATTCTCTTATTTGCAAGGCCAATTATCAGGTGAGGCTAAAACAGTAGTTTCCCATCTGAGATTAACTAATGACGGCTATGATCTGGCAGTAAAACTCCTCAAGGATAATTATGCTGATCCAGAAGTAAGAACATCACATTTAGTTCATGAGCTGTTGCATTTACCCCCACCGGAGGCTTCAGCTGATTCACTCCAAGTCTTCAAGCTGGAGGTAGAATCATTGATCAATGCCCTCAGCCTGACAGCAGATACAAACGGGGCTGAGTGGGTCTTGAAAATAATTGTCCAGGAGAAAATACCTAGGGACATATTGAGACAAATGAGTGCTCATTACAATAAAAGCATCTTATCTATGAATGAAATATCTGAAGGTTTAAAGTCAGTAGTTCATCAATTACGAACACATGACAAATTAAAACCACCAAGTAAACCCTCAGAAACTAATAATAGTAAACCACAGAGTACCAAAGGTACTCCAAATCAATCTAGACAATATAATTTAACACCAAAGTGGAACAGTGGCAGTGTGGGCGTATATGCAGTGGGACCCTCCAAGCCTATAGTTACTGTGTCATCCAAGAACGTGACACCAAAGGGTACTGGAAGCTATGGAACATGTTTGTTCTGCAATGAGAAACATTCAATGTACCACTGCTCTAATTATCCTGATAGTGACGCCCGTGTTGAGCGACTCAAAGATTTGCAACATTGCACGAGGTGCCTCAGGAAACATAACATCAACGACTGTGATACCCAATTACACACCTGTAATAGGTGTAACAAAGGTCAGCACCATGCAGCATTGTGCAGAGACACCAAAACAACGTCTCCAAACCCCAAGGTGGAAGATAGCATTCCCACCTCAGTACAGTACTGCAAGGTGCAACAAACAAAGAGTGTCCATACGGCAAAGTCTAAAGGTAATACGACTTTGCCTACTGCCCAAATTGCCATCCTGAATAAGAGGGCCAAGGTCCATACCCGTGGGTTGTTTGACCAAGGATCCCAGAGAACATTTGTCACTAAAAAGTTGGCAGATGAACTACAATTAAGGCCTGTAGCCCAGACGTCATTCAACATCTCAGGGTTTGTAACAGATGCAGGACCTCAAGTCTACCAGGTGGTACAACCATCAGTACGCTTAGGCAGGTACGTCTGTCGAGTACAAGCCATTGTGGTGGACAAAATACCAGTAGACCTACAAGTTCAAGGTCTGAGAGCAACAGCCAAATTCCTGAGAAATAGAGGAATAAAATTGGCAGATAATATTAAGTCTGATCACCTCACCGACTTCGATCTCCTTGTAGGGACAGACTATTGCCATCGATTCATCGGTAGCCCTACTAAATATCAGGGTATAACCATGTTAAACTCTGCAGGAGGTAAATTACTCTCAGGCCCAGTATCAAGCCTGAGGAGACCTATGCCTGCAGATAAACAATACCAGTAGAAATCTAAATTTGTCAGCTGATTATATTTCTCCAGTAGCATTATACTAAGGAGATTACAGCTGACTATACCAACAGAGGTTGATGTTAGTATCATCATTTAAAGCTGAAGATGAGTTCATGAGGCCTCAGTGGCAAATCAGTGAACAGTAGCCTAAAACAGCTACAAGTCACTGCGACCAATGTCACTGAACCCACTGCAGTCTCAGAACCATACTTTACTTCAATGATGAGCTATTCAATCTTCTGAATCAATTAACTAAATTAAACCCCAATAAATCTGATGACTGATTTGATACATTTATTATTTAATCAAGATGTATTCCATGGGCCTCAGTGTTTATATATCAGTGACCAGTTACCTGAACAAACTTCAAGTTATATCTAATGTCACTGATCTCACTGCAGTCCCTGAATCATACTTGACTGTAGTACTTGATCACATCCAGTCTTCTGGGTTAAATAATATGTAATTAGGCTTGAATATTAGCCTTTCAAGAGTTGACAGGGAAATGAAATCGCATTAGACTTCTAACCCCTGCAACTCTAGTACGGGACATCCGTCCTGTACGAACAGACACACAAACGTGTGATTACTAACTACTAACATCAAATTAATCTAATAATTCGAAGGAGGAGTATCGGTGTTCATCTGTTCTAATTAGGACTTCGACCCGTGAGCAGCCCCTGGGGAATTATGTCGGAAAATCCGACACCATTTAATATATCATACAGATAATAGCTGTATTACCAACAAGTTACCCATAGAAAACGTAACTTGTAGTGGAATTACCGTCTATAGAAAACGGGATATCAACACCACATACTATTATAAATCACCACCTATTATGGTGGGAATTATTCTTAAATACATTAGTCTTTGGACTTTACCATCATAAAAACATCTTATATAAATTAACTTAATTATCAATATTAAAGTAGAGTAAATGTGACCCTTCTATCACTTTCTGACATGTGGACAATGTAAGCCAGGCGTCAGAGGGAGGAAGGAGGGCAGCCATTGTTTTGTACGAGACCAGAGGCTCACACGGGAGCAAATTCGGCTCCTGTTAATTTTACTTGGACGTAGTGTTATGGAAACCAAAGGTGTACCATTTTCAACACGCTGTCTACAAATTCAAGTTAAGTGTTCTTTCCGAAACCCATGTATCTTCATTTATGGCCATTAATGTCATTATATAGGGTGACCCGGTTAGAGCACGTGGAAGCCTCAAACTAAAGGTAATTAAGCCAGGTCTTCATGTTCCATGTACAGTTTTCTCTGATATAGCTTGTCATATATAGGATTCTGGCTTCACAGCTAGCGCACTTTTGACAGGTCAAGACGAGGAAGAGTTTGTGCACCAGTTACTGGGTGATGGAAGCTACCTCAAAGAGGATAATTTGGTGTCTACACCCTAGTTATACCTGGTGGACTAACCTGCTGTACTATAAGATAAGGAACCTTTTCAATGTATGTAGTTACTGTAGTTTGATTGGCTGCATATATATTAATTTAATAACCCCCCCTAATGTGTAGAGGATCGATTTGTGAGATTAAGAGATTATTGCAGAAATACAGTCCACTTATCATTATACAAATTGCTATCGAAGTATATAAATTAACGTAAATATAAATTCATATAAATTAAATAAATATAAATCTCACAGGTCGGTTCCCACACATGTCGTTAACATATACAAGAAATAGAATTGGTCCCAGCACCGATCCTTGTGATACTCCACTTGTTACTGTTCGCCAGTCCGACTTCTCGCCCCTTACCGTAACTCTTTGGCTCCTTCCTGTTAGGTAGTTCCTTATCCATGCTAGGACCTTTCCCCCAACCCCCGCCTGCCTCTCGAGCTTGAACAGCAGTCTCATGTGCGGTACTGTATCAAAGGCTTTTTGGCAGTCCAGAAATATGCAGTCTGCCCAACCATCTCTGTCCTGTCTTATCCTCGTTATTTTATCATAGAATTCCAGAAGGTTTGTTAGGCACAATTTCCCTGTCCAGAACCCATGTTGATGTTTGTTCACAAACCTAATGTTCTCCAGGTGTGCAACCAGTCGTAGCCTAATTATTCTTTCCAGTATTTTACAGGGGATGCTTGTCAGTGATACAGGTCTATAGTTAAGTGCCTCCTCCCTATCACCTTTCTTGAAGATCGGCACGACATTTGCCTTCTTCCAGCAACTGGGCAATTCTCCCGACATAAGTGAGTGTGTGTACTCACCTAGTTGTGTTTGCGGGGGTTGAGCTCTGGCTCTTTGGTCCCGCCTCTCAACCGTCAATCAACAGGTGTACAGATTCCTGAGCCTATCGGGCTCTGTCATATCTACACTTGAAACTGTGTATGGAGTGAGCCTCCACCACATCACCCCCTAATGCATTCAATTTGTCAACCACTCTGACACTAAAAAAGTTCTTTCTAATATCTCTGTGGCTCATTTGGGCACTCAGTTTCCACCTGTGTCCCCTTGTGCGTGTTCCCCTTGTGTTAAATAGACTGTCTTTATCTACCCTATCAATCCCCTTCAGAATCTTGAATGTGGTGATCATGTCCCCCCTAACTCTTCTGTCTTCCAGCGAAGTGAGGTTTAATTCCCGTAGTCTCTCCTCGTAGCTCATACCTCTCAGCTCGGGTACTAGTCTGGTGGCAAACCTTTGAACCTTTTCCAGTTTAGTCTTATCCTTGACTAGATATGGACTCCATGCTGGGGCTGCATACTCCAGGATTGGCCTGACATATGTGGTATACAAAGTTCTGAATGATTCTTTACACAAGTTTCTGAATGCCGTTCGTATGTTGGCCAGCCTGGCATATGCCGCTGATGTTATCCGCTTGATATGTGCTGCAGGAGACAGGTCTGGCGTGATATCAACCCCCAAGTCTTTTTCCTTCTCTGACTCCTGAAGAATTTCCTCTCCCAGATGATACCTTGTATCTGGCCTCCTGCTCCCTACACCTATCTTCATTACATTACATTTGGTTGGGTTAAACTCTAACAACCATTTGTTCGACCATTCCTTCAGCTTGTCTAGGTCTTCTTGAAGCCTCAAACAGTCCTCTTCTGTTTTAATCCTTCTCATAATTTTAGCATCGTCCGCAAACATTGAGAGAAATGAATCGATACCCTCCGGGAGATCATTTACATATATCAGAAACAAGATAGGACCGAGTACAGAGCCCTGTGGGACTCCACTGGTGACTTCACGCCAATCGGAGGTCTCACCCCTCACCGTAACTCTCTGCTTCCTATTGCTTAGATACTCCCTGATCCACTGGAGCACCTTACCAGCTACACCTGCCTGTCTCTCCAGCTTATGTACCAGCCTCTTATGCGGTACTGTGTCAAAGGCTTTCCGACAATCCAAGAAAATGCAGTCCGCCCAGCCCTCTCTTTCTTGCTTAATCTGTGTCACCTGATCGTAGAATTCTATCAAGCCTGTAAGGCAAGATTTACCCTCCCTGAATCCATGTTGGCGATTTGTCACGAAGTCCCTTCGCTCCAGATGTGTTACCAGGTTTTTTCTCACGATCTTCTCCATCACTTTGCATGGTATACAAGTCAAGGACACTGGCCTGTAGTTCAGTGCCTCTTGTCTGTCGCCCTTTTTGTGTGTCTGTGTGTGGGTGAGGGTGTGTGTGTGTGTGTACTCACCTATTTGTACTCACCTATTTGTGCTTGCGGGGGTTGAGCTTTGGCTCTTTCGTCCCGCCTCTCAACTGTCAATCAACTGGTGTACAGATTCCTGAGCCTACTGGGCTCTATCATATCTACATTAAAAACTGTGTATGGAGTCTGCCTCCACCACATCACTGCCTAATGCATTCCATCTGTTAACTACTCTGACACTGAAAAAGTTCCTTTTAACGTCTCTGTGGCTCATGTCGGTACTCAGTTTCCACCTGTGTCCCCTTGTTCGCGTCCCACCAGTATTGAATAGTTCATCCTTGTTTACCCGGTCGATTCCTCTGAGGATTTTGTAGGTTGTGATCATGTCTCCCCTTACTCTTCTGTCTTCCAGTGTCGTAAGATGCATTTCCCGCAGCCTTTCCTCGTAACTCATGCCTCTTAGTTCTGGGACTAGTCTAGTGGCACACTTTTGGACTTTTTCCAGCTTCGTCTTGTGCTTGACAAGGTACGGGCTCCATGCTGGGGCCGCATACTCCAGGATTGGTCTTACATATGTGGTGTACAAGATTCTGAATGATTCCTTACACAGGTTCCGGAACCCTGTTCTGATGTTAGCCAGCCTCGCATATGCCGCAGACGTTATTCTTTCTATGTGGGCTTCAGGAGACAGGTTTGGTGTGATATCAACTCCTAGATCTTTCTCTCTGTTCGTTTCATTAAGTACTTCATCTCCTATTCTGTATCCTGTATCTGGCCTCCTATTTCCACTGCCTATTTTCATTACTTTGCATTTACTCGGTTTGAACTTCAACAGCAATTTGTTGGACCATTCACTCAGTCTGTCTAGGTCATCTTGTAGCCTCTTACTATCGTCCTCAGTTTCAATCCTCCTCATAATTTTTGCATCATCGGCAAACATTGAGAGAAACGATTCTATACCCTCTGGGAGATCATTTACATATATCAGAAACAATATAGGTCCAAGGACCGACCCCTGCAGTACTCCACTTGTAACGTCTCGCCAATCTGAGACCTCACCCCTCACACTGACCCGTGGTCTCCTGTTACTAAGGTACTCCTGCATCCAACGGAGTACCTTCCCTTTCACTCCAGCCTGCATCTCCAGTATTTTCACTAGCCTCTTGTGTGGCACTGTATCAAAGGCTTTCTGACAATCCAAAAATATGCAGTCTGCCCACCCTTCTCTTTCTTGCCTTATTTTTGTTGCCTGGTCGTAGAATTGAAGTAACCCTGTGAGGCAGGACCTGCCATCCCTGAATCCATGTTGATGCTGTTACAAAGTTCTTTCGCTCCAGGTGCTCCGCTAGTTTTCTTCGCACAATCTTCTCCATCATCTTGCATGGTATGCAAGTTAGGGACACTGGCCTGTAATTCAGTGCCTCCTGTGTGTGTGTGTGTGTGTGTAGTCACCTTTTTGTACTCACCTAATTGTGCTTGCGGGGGTTGAGCTGTGGCTCTTTGGTCCCGCCTCTCAACCGTCAATCAACAGATGTGCAGGTTCCTGAGCCTATTGGGCTCTATCATATCTACACTTGAAACTGTGTATAGAGTCAGCCTCCACCACATTACTTCCTAATGCATTCCGTTTGTCAACCACTCTGACACTAAAAAAGTTCTTTCTAATATCTCTGTGGCTTATTTGGGCACTCAGTTAACTCAGTTGAACTTCAACAGCCATTTGTTGGACCATTCACTCAGTCTGTCTAGGTCCTCTTGTAGCCTCCTACTATCGTCCTCAGTTTCAATCCTCCTCATAATTTTTGCATCATCAGCAAACATTGAGAGAAACGATTCTATTCCGTCTGAGAGATCATTTACATATATCAGAAACAGTATAGGTCCAAGGACTGACCCCTGCGGGACTCCACTCGTAAAGTCTCGCCAATCTGAGACCTCACCCCTCACACTGACCCGTGGTCTCCTGTTGCTTAGGTACTCCTGTGTGTACTCACCTAGTTGTATTCACCTAGTTGTGTCTGCAGGATCGAGCATTGACTCTTGGATCCCGCCTTTCGAGCATCGGTTGTTTACAGCAATGACTCCTGTCCCATTTCCCTATCATACTTGGTTTTAAAATTATGAATAGTATTTGCTTCCACAACCTGTTCCTGAAGTGCATTCCATTTCCCCACTACTCTCACGCTAAAAGAAAACTTCCTAACATCTCTGTGACTCATCTGAGTTTCAAGCTTCCATCCATGTCCTCTCGTTCTGTTACTATTCCGTGTGAACATTTCGTCTATGTCCACTCTGTCAATTCCTCTGAGTATCTCATACGTTCCTATCATGTCCCCCCTCTCCCTTCTTCTTTCTAGTGTCGTAAGGCACAGTTCCCTCAGGCGCTCTTCATACCCCATCCCTCGTAGCTCTGGGACGAGTCTCGTTGCAAACCTCTGAACCTTTTCCAGTTTCATTATATGCTTCTTCAGATGGGGACTCCATGATGAGGCGGCATACTCTAAGACTGGCCTTACGTAGGCAGTGTAAAGCGCCCTAAATGCCTCCTTACTTAGGTTTCTGAATGATGTTCTAACTTTTGCCAGTGTAGAGTACGCTGCTGTCGTTATCCTATTAATATGTGCCTCAGGAGATAGATTAGGTGTTACGTCCACCCCCAGGTCTCTTTCACGCGTCGTTACAGGTAGGCTGTTCCCCTTCATTGTGTACTGTCCCTTTGGTCTCCTATCTCCTAGTCCCATTTCCATAACTTTACATTTGCTCGTGTTGAATTCTAGTAGCCATTTCCCTGACCATCTCTGCAATCTGTTCAGGTCCTCTTGGAGGATCCTGCAATCCTCATCTGTCACAACTCTTCTCATCAACTTTGCATCATCCGCAAACATCGACATGTAGGACTCTACGCCTGTAAACATGTCGTTAACATATACAAGAAATAGAATTGGTCCCAGCACCGATCCTTGTGGTACTCCACTTGTTACTGTTCGCCAGTCCGACTTCTCGCCCCTTACCGTAACTCTTTGGCTCCTTCCTGTTAGGTAGTTCCTTATCCATGCTAGGACCTTTCCCCCCACCCCCGCCTGCCTCTCGAGCTTGAACAGCAGTCTCATGTGCGGTACTGTATCAAAGGCTTTTTGGCAGTCCAGAAATATGCAGTCTGCCCAACCATCTCTGTCCTGTCTTATCCTCGTTATTTTATCATAGAATTCCAGAAGGTTTGTTAGGCACGATTTCCCTGTCCAGAACCCATGTTGATGTTTGTTCACAAACCTAATGTTCTCCAGGTGTGCAACCAGTCGTAGCCTAATTATTCTTTCCAGTATTTTACAGGGGATGCTTGTCAGTGATACAGGTCTGTAGTTAAGTGCCTCCTCCCTATCTCCTTTCTTGAAGATCGGCACGACATTTGCCTTCTTCCAGCAACTGGGCAATTCTCCTGACATAAGTGACTCATTAAAGATCATTGCCAGAGGCACGCTGAGGGCCTGTGCTGCTTCTTTTAGTATCCACGGTGATACTTTGTCTGGTCCAACTGCTTTAGTTGCATCTAGAGTTGTCAACTGTTTCATTACCTCCTCTGCTGTCACCTCTATATCTGATAGTCTTTCATCTAGGGTAACCCCTTCCAACAATGGGAGCTGCTCAGGCTCGGTAGTGAACACTCCATGGAAACTGGCATTCAGTGCCTCGCAGATTTCCTTGTCACTTTCAGTATATGCCCCCTCTGTCTTCCTTAGTCTTGTCACTTGGTCGTTCACCGACATTTTTCTTCTTATATGACTGTGTAGTAACTTAGGTTGTTTTTTCGCTTTGATTGCAATATCGTTCTCATAGTCCCTTTCCGATGTTCGTCTTATGTTAATGTAATCGTTCCTAGCTCTGTTGTATCTGTTTCTGTTGTCCTCTGTTCTTTGTCTTCTGTACTTCCTCCACTCCCGCCTGCTGGCCATTTTTGCTTCCTGACACTGTCTATTAAACCATGGGTTATTATATTCCTTCTTATTTTTTCCCTTTACCGTTGGTATAAATCTCTCTTCGGCCTCCTGGCATTTCTGTATGACTAGGTCCATCATATCTTGGACTGTTTTTCGTCTAATTTCTTCCTCCCACTGCACTTCATCCAGATAGTCCCTTATCCTCATATAGTCCCCTTTCCTGTAGTCAGCTCTCCTTTCCCAGATCTCTTGTCCCATGGTCATAAGTTTGAATTCCATCATGTAGTCAAAGACTAGGACACAATGGTCACTGGCCCCTAGAGGTATTTCATGCTCTAAATTCTCGATATCTTCTACGTTCTGGGTGAAAATCAGGTCTAATAGGCTCGGTGCATCTCCTCCTCTTTCCCTTGTGTCTTCCTTCACATGTTGTGTCAGGAAATTCCTGTCTATAACATCTACTAATTTTGCTTCCCACGTTTCGTCCCCTCCATGGGGATTCCTTGATTCCCAATTTATCTCTCCATGATTTAGGTCCCCCATGATCAGCAGCTTCGCTCTCATTCTGTGGGCTAGTGTTGCTGCCTTCTGCAGTTCATCTATACATGCTTTGTTGTTGTCATCATACTCCTGCCTGGGTCTTCTACTGTTTGGTGGGGGATTGTAGATTACCAAGATCACAATCTTCCTCCCATCTACTGTCAGAGTTCCATGTATGAAGCTTGTGCACTCATTGGTAACTCGATTTCCCAGGTCTTCAAACTTCCATTTCCGCTTTATTAGGAGTGCTACTCCCCCTCCCTGTCTCTGTGTCCTCTCTTTTCGTATCACCTGGTACCCTTCAGGAAAGATTGCATCTGAGATCATGTCATTAATTTTAGTTTCCACAATTGCAACTATGTCAGGATCTGCTTCACTCACTCTTTCTTTTATCTCTTCTGCTTTAATAGATACCCCATCAGCATTGGTGTACCAAACCTTGAGATTCTTCATGGAAACTCTTGTACCAGAGTTCTCCCTTTCTCTGGGGGTCTGGGGGGATCTGGGGGATGTCTGGGGGATGACTGGGGGCGGTGAGGGTCCGGGGGATGTCCGGGGGGATCCGGGGGGTGTCTGGGGGGGTCCGGGGGGTGTATGGGGGGTGAAAGAGTTCAGGAGGGGTGCTTGGGGGGCTACTGGGGGCTGGGCTTCTAGGAAGGTAGGTAGGAGGGTCTGGGGTAGGGCCTGGGTAGGTAGGTCTGGAGTAGGAAGGGCATACTGGGTCTGAAGATTAGGGAGGGCATAGAGGGGTTGGGAGATAGCGTAAGGTTGGGAGACAGATAGAGGTTGAGAGGTTGGGAGGGGGAAGGATAGAGGGGTTGGGGGGGACCTCCCACCTCCCTCGCAAGGGTGGGGGGTCACATGGAAGGAGAGGGGATGAGGAGGGGTGAGGGCTGGGTAGGCTTTGGGTGTTGAGGGGATGAGGTCTGGGTGGGTTCTTGGGGTTGAGGAGATGAGGTCTGGATGGGTTTTGGGGGTTGAGGGGATGAGAGCTGGGTGGGTTTTGGGGGTTGAGGGGATGAGGGCTGGACGGGTTTTGGGGGTTGAGGTGATGAGGGGGTCCTTGGAATGTGGGATGAATTTGACTCCAGTGGGGTCAGAGGGGTCAAATGATGTGCTGGGGAGATAAGCAGGGGCGGCAGATTTGGGGAAGGGGGTGACCTGAGAAGCACGTGTGAGCTGGTTAGCATGGGGTGGATTAGCACTGGGGTGTGTAGCTGCGCTCAAATGGGAAGAGTCGTATTGTTGTTTGCTTGCTCTGTGGGCAATCTGTTCCTCCTTCGTCATGAATTTGTCAATAAATACGTTGTAGTAATTTTCGCTACCTCTGAGTAGGTGTTTGTGATGCAGTATGTAATCCACTGCCTCTTCGTTAGTGAACTGTACCAGGACAGGTCGTTTCCTGTTACAGTTGTATGGTCCAATGCGTCGGTGGACTTGCACCTCATTCCCTGCCATCTGGGCACTCATGTCTCTCAAGATCCCCTGTAGTTCCAAATCCTCAATCTCCATCCTTTCCTGCCTCGATGGTGCCCTGGCTTCAAGTAATCCATGGATTATGATTGTCCTCTTTCTCAGTTCAGGGTCATGCTGGTGGCCCTCTCCCTGGCTGACCCCCACCCCTCCTACACCCGCTACTCCACCTACTACTACTCCCCCCTCCCCTGCCAAGCTTCCCTTATTCCTGCCAAATTCATTAGTAAGCCTAGATATTTCTCCTTGCCATTCTACCCTGCTCTTCCTGATTTCCTCTTGAATATGATCCATAAACTCTTGTTTGAGTCTTTGAACCTCGCCCTGAATCTTATTAAAGACTTCACTTTTAATCCCCTGGATTAGATCACCTATCCAAACATCCCTCTTCTCTACAAATTTCCCAATCATCTTCTCCACAAACCTATCTTCTTCCTCAATCATAATACTGTTGGACCTAGACCCCCTTCCTGACCTAGTCATTGCTATAATGCAACCTTACCCACAGGGGTTCCAAGTATCTTACCGTCCTGCTAACACAATAGGTGAGTGAATCTCCAAGCGTCGTCCCACGTGGTGGTAGAAGGGTTGCTGCCGGGGTGAGGTCACGCGGTCAGAGGTCGGTGAGGTCTGCTCCACACTGCCCACTGCCACAATACTTCCTCAACTATTTTGAATTACGCTATTTAAACTGTTTTTCTTCACTACCTTATGGCTCTGGCCAAAACTCAAGGTTTTGTCATTCACTTGTACACACTTTTTCACTTCGAAGTTGCCTGATTACCCCTCCCACTCCACTAGTGAACCAGGAGCTCCCAACCCACGTCCACCCAACACGATGGTCACAAGACAAGTCAGTGTGTGTGTGTGTGTGTGTGTCGGTGGGTGGGTGTGGGTGGGTGTGTTGGTGTGTGTGTACTCACCTAGTTGTACTCACCTAGTTGTGTCTGCAGGATCGAGCATTGACTCTTGGATCCCGCCTTTCGAGCATCGGTTGTTTACAGCGTGTGTGTCTCCCCTAGCTCTTCTGTCTTCCAGCGACGTGAGTGTGTCCTCATAACTCATGCCTCTTAGTTCTGGGACTAACCTAGTGGCATACCTCTGAACCTTTTCCAGCTTCGTCTTGTGCTTGACTAGGTATGGACTCCATGCTGGGGCTGCATACTCCAGAATTGGCCTTACATATGTGGTATACAAGGTTCTGAAGGATTCCTTACATAGGTTTCTGAAAGCAGTTCTGATGTTAGCCAGCCTCGCATAGGCTGCTGATGTTATTCTTTTGATGTGGGCTTCAGGAGACAGGTTTGGCGTGATATCAACTCCCAGATCTTTCTCTCTGTCCGTTTCGTGAAGGACCTCATCTCCCATTCGGTGTGTGTGTGTGTGTGTGTGTGTGTGTGTGTGTGTGTGTGTGTGTGTGTGTGTGTGTGTGTGTGTTTGTGTGTGTGTGTGTTTGTGTGTGTGTGTGTGTGTTTGTGTGTGTGTGGGGGGGGTGTGCGTGGGTGGGGGTGTGTGTGTGTTTGTGTGTGTGTGGGGGGGGGTGCGTGGGTGGGGGTGGGTGTGTGTGTGTGTTTGTATGGGTAGGTGTGTGTGGGTGGATGGGTGCGTGTGTGTGTGTGTTTGTGTGTGGAGGGTGTGTGTGTGTGTATGTGGGTGGGTGGGTGTACTCACCTAGTTGTACTCATGTTATGACCCTGGGTTCCTCAGTGGAAACCAGAAGTCAAATTGAGCTCTAAATTATTTACTTTACATTATTTGATGCGCTTGTTGATGCGCGTTCCTATCTTCCTTGCCAGACGTAAGACGAATCTTGTTCGCACAGAGCATTCAGACTCTTGAGCTTGTTGTGGATTACGTATAACAGTGAAGTAATTATTAAATATCCTTAGAACGAGTAAAGTAAACAGTATTGTACGTCGGTGAAGATTTGTAATGTGTATAAGCTGCACAATCAATTAGGCTCTTCCCGGCAACCAGAACAACAACTTGGGAGCTCGGCGACTGGACGCTGGGTCCTTCTGCTCTGGACTGGCGACGTGGTGTCAACACCTTCCTGTGGGGGCTCTGCCTTGAATCTCCTCCTCCTTCTCCCTTTCCCTTATTTTAAGTTACTGTAACTACAAAGTTAAGTACCTTTATTTGTAACCGTGCTAACTGCTAGGCTTGGCAGACTTGTGTAGATATTATGTAATATACGCCAGTGTTTTGGGTATCCCTAAATGTTGTGCTGTGATAGGGTTCCACGTGGTACTCACTACCCTAAGGTGCCTCCAGCTTTCAAGTTCTTCACTAGTAGACTTTACCCTAGCTTGTCCTAATTGTAAAAGCTTGTATCCTGCCTACGATAACCAAGGCTTTTAAAGTAAGATAGTGTGGTAAAGTAGTTATTTTTATTTAATATAT
This sequence comes from Procambarus clarkii, assembly GCF_040958095.1. Classification (NCBI taxonomy): domain Eukaryota; kingdom Metazoa; phylum Arthropoda; class Malacostraca; order Decapoda; family Cambaridae; genus Procambarus; species Procambarus clarkii. The sequence goes on from NC_091220.1 coordinate 26,889,709, forward strand.
ATGAGTGTTATTAAGAGGGTTTAATAAATAAGTTAGTTTTTGAGGTGTATCCATTACTCCTGTTGTAGTGGCGTAGATGATTGTATCCCAGACGACAGATCTATTTTAAAACCTTAAAGCATAAACAGGAACCTATGTTCCTTGGGGGCCGGGGCTATTTGTGCCACTAACTCTGATACATCTTGATTCTAACTGCTGGCCCTTCTCCATAATCTCAATACCCCCCATAACAGCTCGTAAGTTTATAACAAGTGGTTGGCCTGACCGGGAGGAACTTTTTAATTGTAAAAAATTAGATTTTTGAGTTCCAAAACTAAAAATTCTTGTTTTCCGCAGAACGGTTGTGTGTTAGCCTAGGGCCCAGGTCAGCTAGCAAAGGATATATCTTGCACTGACTGGACACCCAGCTGGATCCCTTCACGATTGAGGTAAGTGTGGCCTTGTGTTAGGGGCTGTGCAATTTATTATTTTTTTCCAATTTTAATTTTTTTCTTTTTTCTTTTGCTAGGAGCTCAATTAATTACTGATGGAGGTTAAAATGCAGGAACTGGCAAAGGACCATTCAGTGGTAGAGATTAAGAAGCTCACCAAATCTAATTTAGTATTGTTAGGCAAGGAATTTGACCTCGAGTTAAACGACACTGATAAATAGTGGACCTTGGTGAATGAAATTTTACAGCATTGTATAGACCACGAACTATTGCCAAGTGATACAATTTTATGCCAGCCCAGTTCAGCTCAAAATGTAGCTAGTAGAAATATGGAGTTAGAAATACAACTAGCCTATTTAAGACTAACAGAGCAAAAGGCTAGAGTAGCAGAACAAGAGGCTAAATTGTTAGAACAAAATGCTAAAGTTGAAGAGCAAAGGCTCAAAAATGAAGCGGCAAGAATTAGAGTAGATACTGCTGTACCACCACCTGCCGGGGACTCAAACCCCAGGCATTATGATAAAAAGCATAACTTGCCTGAATTTTCAGAGTCAGACCCTGAAAGATTTTTCAACCATTTTCAGAGACTGGCCATGTCCATGAACTGGCCAAAGGAAGAGTGGGTGAAAACCTTACAGGGGCGGCTTAGGGGTAAAGCACAAGATATTTTTATAAACATGCCTGACGATGAATGTTTTGAATATAGCAAAGTCAGGGAACGGATTTTGAGGGCATACGAAATTATGCCTGAAGCTCACCGCCAAGCTTATCGTAACCTTAGGCCTACTCACAACCAAACTCTCACTGAATTTGCTAATGACCAAATTAGAGTGTTTGAAAAATGGATTCACTCGGCTAAAGCCGAAACATACGAGGCACTTAAAAATTTAGTTTTAGTGGAGAATTTTATAGATAATATGCCCGAGAATGTAGCACGTTACATTAGAAGGACAGAGGTAGATTCTAATATAGTGGATTTGGCCAAGATGGCAGAAAACTGCCAGTTGGTGGGCAAAAGGCCCAATAGAAATAATTATATCCCACTGAGTAACAAAACTTATACCCACAGCCTGTCCAGACCAGCCCATTCTAACCCTATAACTAATGCACCTTCTGTTTCAGACATAACTAACCCTATTAAATTGTCAAGCCCGACGGCACCTAAGGGTGAACCAAAGGGCAATCCTGTTAGTAATGTCTCTTTTCCCCGACGAGTCTGTGGTCACTGTAAACGCGCAAACCACATTGCTAGCCATTGTTGGCAACTGCACCCGGAAAAAAGACCCAATGCTCTTGTTGTGACACAGAGCTTGGGGCCTTCTGAAGGGTTAGGGAGTAAGACCTCCAACCCACAGTGGTTGGACCTGCATACCCCATTCTTGTTGAAGAGGAGACTGTTATTGTCTGAGGGTTCTTCCTGGAAGGACGTGGTGATCTTTAAAGACACCGGTGCCATCCAGACTTTAATCATGGAGAGTGCGTTGCAAGGTGCCAACACTCTCGACACTGGAGAGGTAGTACTGGTCGAGGGCGTCACTAGTGATACTCGAGCAGTACCCCTCCGTAAGGTTACCCTGGAATCTGATTTCCACAAGGGTGTTTGTACAGTCGGAGTCACTTCTTACCTACCTTTCCCTAATGTTGATGTAATATTGGGTAATGATTTAGCAGGGAATAAGGTAGAAGACTCCATACTGCCTATTATGTTGCCTATCCATTAGGTTTTCCTGGATCTTCCCGCCACAGAGGATAATGTTGTGTACCCTGCGTGTGCAGTGACCAGGTCTATGGGACTTAAATGCAAGGACAGCCCTAAGATTGCCAAGGTGGTAAATCCCGAGGACACGAGGAACTTTCCGAATGGTGAAAGCCAAGTGGACCTTGCGGACACGTTCATGGCCCGACTCGGTGACGAGGCAGAGGACATTGTGAAGAGCCTACCATCGCCTCCTACCGAGAGTAGTGAGGAGGTGGAGGAGAACACTGTTGAGCCTCGGCTAATGGCATACGACCAAGGCATGGACACCTCCTTGAGTGATTTACAGAAAGTTGACCCCTGTCTTGCAGAATGTCACAATGTAGCTCTCTCTAAGGAGGAGATTGTAGATGCAGCAACCGGGTGCTATTACAATTATCAGATTTTGATGAGAAAATGGAGACCACAGAGTTCTCTCTTGTCATATGAGTGGGAGATAGTCCGCCAGGTTATGTTGCCTACCTGCTATAGAGAGAAAGTTTTGGCAGCTGCTCATGATGATCCTATGGGGGGGGGGAACACCAAGGTATTAATATAACATATCACAAAATCTTTAAATACTTCTTTTGGCCCAAGCCGAAAAGCTATGTGGCAAAATTTTGTAATACATGGATCCCTTGTCAGCTTGTTGGGAAACCAAACCAGACACCACCTAAAGCTCCTCTGAGGTCTATTGTCGTGCCGGAGGAACCATTTTCTCATGTGGTAATGTACTGTGTTGGTCCATTACCTAGAACTAATTCTGGTAATATTTACTTAATCACGACGATGTGTATCACGACCCGTCACCATGAGGATTTTGCTGTAAGGAACATCCAAGCAAAGACTGTTGTTGCTCGTATGTTGCAATTTTGTTCTACTTTTGGACTTACTCGGGTAGTGCAAACCGACAATGGTACTAATTTTAAGTCTGACGTTTTTTAACAATTCTGTAAGGACCATGGAATAACTCACAAGGTTTCTAGCCCATACCATCCACAGAGTCAGGGGGTAATTGAGCGGTTCCATCAAACCCTGAAGCAGATGCTGAAGACATCGTGCGAGAATTCCCATAGATTCTGGGACGAGAACCTGCCTTATGTTTTGTTTGCTGCTCGAGAGGGGTTACAAATTTTACTGGGTTATTCTTCTTTTGAGTTAGTCCATGGCCATAAGGTTTGTGGACCCCTTGCAAATGTTACAGGATAATCTGTTAGGGAACGTAACGTTGACCGAAGGTTCAGCTTTCTTTGCACAACAGCACCAGAGACTCAGCAACCGCAAGGCGGCTGCACTAAAGAATCTTGGGAAGGCCCAAGAAAATATGAAAGAACGACACGATGCTAAGGCTAAGTTGCGGGTATTTCAGCCTGGTGACGCTGTCCTGGTATTAAAGCCTCGACTAGGGAACAATATGTTTCACAAGTACAAAGGCCCCTACATAGTGACAGAAAAGGTTGGGGACCTCACGTAGAAAGTAAGGCACTCTGACGAGCATAACCAGGTGATGCTTGTACACTTGAACCGTCTGAAGAAGTTCCAGAACCCCAGGCCGGTCGCACTAACCAATGTTTCCTTTTCCAGTGAGGGAGGGGATGATTGTTCTGGGGACCCAACTAATCTCATTTTCAATAATTCTAGTTCTGCGAATACTGTGGTGGAGGGACTGTCCCATTTGCAGATGGCCCAACGTGAAGAGGTGCAGTCGTTGCTTAATGAATTCTTCAGTCTGTTCGGGGGGGGTCCGGACCCAGACTGATGCCATCTACCATGGTGTCAAGTTGATGGACTACACCCCCCATTCGCCTTCAACCCTATAGGATGAGTCCAGAAAAGAAGGCCATCATACGGAAAGAGGTCGACTTCCTGCTCCTGCACGGCCTCATCCGGCCGAGCCAGGGCTTTTGGTGCTCGCCCTGCCTTTTGGTCCCCAAACCAGACGGCTCCTGGCGATTATGCACCGATTATCAGCAACTCAACAAGGTGACCATTGTTGATACCTATCCGCTGTCCCTCCTAGAAGACTGCATCAACGAGATCGGAAACGCCATGTACGTCTCGAAATTCGACCTCTTGAGAGGTTATTATCAGATCCCGCTCACCGAACGTGCCAAGCAACTAACTGCATTCGTAACACCCGATGGTGTCTTCGAGTATCAAGTGTTACCGTTCAGCTTGCGTAATGCCCCTTCCACGTTCCAGAGGCTAATGAACTCTCTGCTCGCTAATGTGCCAAATTGTCCGGCGTATTTAGATGACATTGTGCTTTTTGATAGTAATTGGACTGACCACATAGCTAGGTTACGCCAGTTGTTCACAGTTCTGAAAAGTGCAAATCTAACTTTAAATACAAAAAAGAGTCATTTTGAGAAAGGCACAGTGACGTACCTCGGTTACGAAGTAGGCCAAGGAAAAGTGTTACCTCGGCAAGATAAAATCAGTGCCATATTGGAGTATCCAGTGCTCCAGTCTAAAAAAGGACGTTCAAAGGTTTATCGGTATGTGTGCGTACTACTGACACTTTTGTCAGAACTTTTCCAATGTCGCCACCCCTCTCACGGACTTGTTGCAGAAGGCCGTTAAATTTAAGTGGTCAACATACTGTGCAGAGGCGTTTAAAAATTTGAAATTGATCTTAGCTTCAGCCCCAGTGCTCGCTAGTCCAAGGTTCGACCAACTGTTTAAAATTCATTTTGACACGTCTGACTCGGGTGCTGGTGTAGTGTTGTTGCAAACTGGGGATGATCATGTGGACCACCCAGTGTACTATTACTCTGTGAAATTTAACAAGGCACAACACAATTATTCAGTGGTAGGAAAAGTAGCGTTGGCACTAGTGTTAACATGTAAAAAGTTTGAAGTATGTCTAACAGCTAATAGAGTGGAAGTGTACATGGACCATACATAACCCACTAGTGTTCTTAAACCACATGAAGGAGAAAGATAAATGCATCCTCAGGTGGGCATTGTACCTACAGGACTCCAATCTTTCCATTACCCACCTACCGGGCCGGCTCAACGGGTAGCCAATGCACTGTCCCGGTTACCTGAGTAACATTCATCTGAGCCACAGGAAACCATATACCGTAGGTTATGCTTTAGTTATTTTTTTTAGGTTCTCCTGTGACATTAAATATTCCGTGTCAAATTTATTTACTTCCCCGTCTTTTTTTGTATGTGTTTTTCTTTTAGAGAATTCCTTTTGGTCTGATCTTTTTCTTTCAGAACATTTTTTTATGTGCTTTTTCTTTCCGAGAATTCCTTTGTGCTTTTTCTTGCAGAGAAATTTTAGTTTTTGGTTGACTTTCTTTATTACATAGATTTTCCTTTTTATTCTCTGTATGTTCTTAGAAAAAAAGTATGACTACTATTCTAGTAGCCACATTTTTTTTCTACGAAGGTGGGGGGGGGAGGAGTGTTACGACCCTGGATTACTTAGTTAGAAACCAGAGGTCAAATTGAGCTCTAAATTATTACTTTACATTAATTGATAGGATTGCTGATGCGTTTTTGTTCCTATCTTCCTTGCCAGACATAAGACGAATCTTGTTTCACATGGAGCATTAAGACTCTGGGCTTGTTGATTATTAATTATTAAACTAGTTAAAAGCTATGTTTAGAAATGATTTAAGTAATTAGTAAAGAAGATCTGAGTAAACTTGGAATGATGGCTGCTGTACTTGTCAAATATTAGGGGGACTCCCGGTTTGCCTCCTGCCTTCTCATTCGGGGGGCAGTGGCGGACGTCGTTCCCCAGAGCAGGCCAAAGTGCATCGTTGAGCCTGCCAAAGAGCTGAGTATCCGGCTGGCAGCGATCAGAGTAAGGGAGCGGAGAGGGTGCTTCCTTCTTCTCTGGACTACTGGGCTTGGGTCAACACCTCTCCTGTGTGGCTCTGTTTCCTTCTCTTCCTACTCCTCTCTTCTCTTGCCCATGCTGGGGTTATTTTTCAGATAAGTTTAGTAGTATTAAGGTATCGTGCTACTAGCTAGGTTTGTGTGTTTTATTGATAAGTATTGTGTAGTATAAGCCAGTGTTTGGGGCATCTGTATCCACCATTACTTCTGAAACTCCTCTGCCACAGATCTGGAAGCGTGTCCGCAAGATAGTGGGTAAATTCGTTCCTGATGTTTTCCCGGTCCTTCACCTCCGTGGTACTCTTGTGGCGGACCCGTTGCAGGTCGCTACCGAACTGGGTTCCCACTTTTCTTCTGTTAGCTCTGGTCTTTATCTTCCCCAATCTTTCCTTCATCATAAACCTGTCCTTGAATCTCGTCCTTTAGATTTCTGTACTCGTCTACGACTTCCCTATAACGATCCCTTCTCTGTCTCTGAACTTCGTTCTGCCCTGGCCCTCTGGGGTTCTATGGCGGCAGGCTCCGATGACATTCATTATGAGATGCTTAGCCATCTCCCTCCGAGCACGTCTCAGTATTTACTGAGTCCGTATAATCGGATCTGGGTGTCGTCGTTGTCAGTCCCTGAGGACTAGCTCGATGCCGTTGTCCTCCCTTTTCGGAAACCGGGGTCTCTGGGAATATCCCCTAAGGACTTTCGCCATATTGCCCTCACAAGTTGTGTCTGCAAACTCTTTTAACGTATGGTTAACGTTCGTCTGATGTGGTTCCTGGAACACCATCACCTCCTCTTCCCTTCTCAACTTGGTTTCCGCAAGTGCCGCAGCACAACAGATGTCCTGGTGAACTTGGAGGTCTATATTCGTACTGCTTTTGCTGCGAAGACCTCCGATGTTGCCGTCCTTTTTGACCTGGAAAAGGCTTTCGACACCACTTGGCGCTATCATATTCTATCCCAGCTTCATTCTTTTGGCCTTCATGGTCATCTCCCTCTCTTACTCCACAGATTCCTCTCTCGTCGTTCCTTTCGGGTGCGACTTGGTACCGCTCTCTCTGCCTCTTTTCAGCAATATGAAGGTGTGCCCGAGGGTAGTGTTCTGAGCCCTACTCTTTTTCTGGTTGACCTCAATAATCTTCTTTCCTCTCTTCCGTCAGGCGTCTTCTCTGCTTTCTATGTCGATGATCTTATCCTTTGCTGTCAGGGTAATGATTCGCCTCTCCTTCAACGCCGGCTTCAACTTGCGATTGATGCCGTGTCGTCTTGGGCCAGGGATCATGGCTTCAAGTTCTCTACTACTAAGACTTATGCCATGACATTTACTCGGAAACGGGTCGTTCTTCGTCCCTCTTTGTCACTTTATGGTCATCCCCCAGAGTACAAAGATTCCGCGAAGCTTTTGGGGTTATTCTTTGACATTCGTTTGTCTTGGTCTCCCCATATCTCTTACCTCCGTGTTGAGTGCTCTAAGGGCCTTACCCTCCTTCGGGTATTGTCCCATACTTCTTGGGAAGCGAATAGGCGCATTCTCCTTGCTTTACATTCCTCTCTCGTCCTGTCTAAGCTCGATTATGGTTGCCCTGCTTACTCGTCTGCTTCTCCTTCTACTCTTCGCCGTCTTGATGCTTTGCACCATGCTGGGTTGCGCTTCAGTTCTGGTGCCTTTCGTTCGACTCCCGTCCTCAGCTTGTATGTTGACACTGGCTTCCTATCTCTCTTGGATCGCCGTGATCGCTACTGTCTTCGCTATCTTGCGCGGTCGTTGCAACATCCTTCCTCTCGCCTCTGTCGTGCTTTAACTTTTATCCCTCCTGCGGTTCCTGTTCCCCTTCACCACCTCCCTCTTTCTGTCCGGTTACCTCGCTTACAGGATTCTCTTTCCGTTCGTATTTGTAATATTTCTTCTTTTGTTGTTCCTTCTTTGCCCTTGTGGAGGGTCCCCCTTCCGCAGTTTTGTACATCCTTGATCCGCATTACTAAAGCTTTTACCCCTCCTACGGTTCTAAAACGCCTTTTCCTTCAGCACTTTCCTTCTCACTCCCGCTCCGTTTCCGTCTTTACCGATGGGTCTAAGTCTGCGGACGGTGTTGGCTACTCTGTCGTTTTTTCTGATCGCACTTATATGTGTCGCTTACCTCCGGAGACTAGTATATTGACAGCGAAGTTTTATGCTATTCTCTATGCTCTTCGTCTCCTGCTCTCTTGTTGTCAATCTTCCTTTGTAGTTGTTGTTGACTGTCTTAGTGCCCTCATGGCTCTCGGGTCCTTTAATCCGGTTCATCCAGTAGTTGTCGAAATCCAGCATTGGCTGTTTCTTGTTCACAGTAAATTTAAGTCGGTTGAGTTTTGTTGGGTTCCCAGACATATTGGTGTCTCTTTAAATGAGCGTGCGGATGCTGCCGCCAGGGAAGCTGTCCGCTCTTGTCCCATCTCTCGTAAAGGTATTCCTTATTCCGACTTTTACCCGGTTATTCATTCCTCCATCCTTACCCGTTGGCAGGCTTGTTGGTCGTCTGTTACTGGTAACAAACTACGTTCTCTTAAAAGTTGTGTGTCCTCGTGGCCGTCCTCCTTCCACCGTAATCGGCAATGGAAAACGGCCCTGGCGAGGTTGCGTATTGGCCATACTCACTTAACTCATGGTCACTTGATGGAGCGCCGCCCTGCTCCTTATTGTCCAAATTGCATTGTCCCTCTTACGGTCGTGCATATCCTTGTTGAATGTCCTGACTTCCGGGAAGAGCGTGTGTCTTGTTTTCCGACCGTCCCCTGTGGTCGTTTGTCTCTCGATAGTATTCTTGGTGGCTCGGAAACTTTGGATATCGTTCGCCTTATGAGTTTCTGTTCTCGTATTGGCATCCTTGGTGATATTTAGCGCCCTCTGATTATCCCGTACATTTGATGGTGCTACATAGCCTTCCCAGTTTAGTGCCTTCTTTTGTTAATTACTTACTTACTTGGGGCATCCTTAAGTGTATTGTGTTGGGACTGGGGTACCACGTGGGGGTTACCTACCCCCAAGCTGCTTCAATCCTTCGAGTTCTTTTCAAGTAGACTTTACCCTAGCTTTTCCCAAGTGTAAGCCTTGTATCCTGTCTATGTGGACCAAGGTAGTTACAGTAAGATAGTGTGGTAAAGTAGTTATTGTTATTATAGTAATGTATATGGGGGGTTGTTAGAGGGTTAATATATAAGTTAGTTTTTGAGGTGTACCCATTAATCCTGTTGCAGTGGTGTAGATGATTGTATACTAGACAGCAGACCTGTAGTCTAAAACCTTGAAGCATTAACAGGAACCTATGTTCCTTGGGGGTCTGGCCTATCTTTTCCACTATTTTTGATACATCTTGATTCTAGCTATTGGTCCTTCTCATTAATACTCCATGCCCCCCATAACAAGTAACTAATTCATAACAGTGACTTAATCCACTATTCAATTTAATTTTTTTTTTAATATATTGTTATATCTTAAAAGCTCTGTAGGGTAAAAAAGGACGGTAAAGCTCTGCAGCATGAGCTATTGAGGTTTATTTTACTTTGAGCTTTGTAACTAATTATTATAATTCATAATTTTATTCATAATAATGTACACCAAGAGAACATATGAGGAAGGGTCAATTGTAGGGACCTGAGATACACATACAAATGAAGCCACTAATACCATTGATAGAGTAACAAAACCAATTATAATTTTTGAGAAATAGATATCTTACTTTCTAATGATTTCAAATTTTATCCAACTTATTCTTTATTCAAAAGTAGAATCAAAAGGCACCAACTTTCATCATAATAGTATCCCAGCTTGAGCTACTCACTCAGTTTATTACTATAGAAATATAACTTCCATAATATCATCTATTCTATCAGTTAGGTTCATTCCCGAATCATAATCAGGAATTCCAGGTTTGAATCCCAATCAGGACAGAAATGGTTGGGCACATTTCCTATCACCTAATGTACCGGTTTTCCCCCTGGCAGTAAATAGGTATGAAGGAGTTATCTTGTTGTTGAGTTACTTCCTGATATAAGTCTAACATATGCTGCATGTATTAACTGGCTGACTCTCCTCTGACACAATGAATTATTATTAATTACGTACACTGGTCCCTGTCCCTAAACATAATGAATTATTATTATGAATTATAATGTATTTATTATGTTGAATTCTAATTCTGTTACTCAGTATCTATTCTTACATATACTGGTAAGCTCAAAAACCCTGCCCGAAATATTATGCGCTTTAGTGGCTTTACAAGAATGTAACACTAAATCACCAATGTATGTACTTTCACAACCCGATGAGCCTTCTTGTATAAAAAAAATGTAATTGGTGAAAGTAATACATGAATGACCAAGCGTTACTTTGTCTTAATCGTTTTTTTTAATTATTAATATATGTACTATTTTCTCAATCAAAAATAATTCGTAACCCTTAGCCATGACTCCACACACTTATGAAAGCATTTACCAAATATAATGGGTATGCTTCTTCTTGAATACCTTTTCACATTTTCCAAATTGAATAGAGGACAAAATGAAATACCCAAAATGTGCAACATAATATGAAGATTAATTTGTTAATCAAATCTTGCATGTGGATTTTCACCCAAATGCACCCACTATCTTGTGAGTCTCTGTGAAAAACTTGTATGAAAAGGAACAATGATTTGAGAGACTAAAGTGCAGAGAATATTCTTTGAGTGACTTCTGGGTGTTACAGCACTGAAGGAGGGGGGGGGGGGGGAACACGATTATGTGAGAATATGTGAACTACTGGCTATGGGTTCTTTTTTGCCTTTGCATGTATTAATTAGGTATTGCACAGACAGTAGGATTATTAAGTTATATAGTGTTTATGTGATAAATGACAAAGTTGCCTTAAGGGAAAGATAGGTAGTAGTATCAGAGTTTTTTGTGTAATGCTGCCAGGATAGGCAGGGGAAGAGTCAATTGGTACAGGAGTGTACTATAAGGAGGGGGCAGAGAGTTGAGCTTCATCCTTAAATGTTATTAAGTCCTTTCGTGTTAAGTCTGTCCCCCCCAGTACTTTTATATATTTGGAGTAAATGTAAAGTGCTACTTGCGGAACCCTTTAGGTTCATCTAGAGTGTTTTGGAAGAGAATAGAGTGTATGGGGATGTACGAGTGTACTTGTAGAGTGTACCGGTCATGTTGCACTTATTTAATGCTCTATCATTATCATGCTCACTGGGGCCGGGTTGCACCATCCAGGTTGTGGGCTAATACTACAAACAGTTCCTATGTCCTACTCCTTTTACCAGTCACCCCAACAGACATTATATCCATAATGCAATCACTTAAAAAACCAAAGCTGGGCACATGAGAGAAATATCATCTATGGTATACAAGAGTGCTTGCACATGCTCTTGCACTACCCATAGCTTTGCTATTCAACAAACCTTAAAGTGTCAAACTTTTCCTAATATCCTTAAAAAAGCAAGAGTAACGCAAGTTCATTGAGCAGGCAAGACGGCTGACATGAACAATTACAGACCAATATCAAATCTATCTATACTCTCAAAAATATTTCAAAACAATTATTTAGAAACAGCTCTAATCCTACCTGGTAAAGCTCAACATATTAAGTCCCCCGCCAGTTTGGTTTCCATTCCCAAAAGAGTAAAAATGATGACATTATTAGTACGCTTAATTTTATCTACAAAGTCCTTGACAAAAATGAGTTTCTAATTGGTCTCTTCATTGACTTGAGAAAGACCTTTGATTGATAATAATAATAATAATAATAATAATAATAATAATAATAATAATTTATTTGAAAGAAGGTACAATGGGTTGGTGAGATTTCATATGATAGGTATTTTTACATTCATGCAAAGCCACTAACACGCATAGCGTTTCGAGCAGGTCCTTAATCTAACATATCAGGTAAGATGATACGGTACATTGTGACTCTGCAAACCATAACTACCTCATACTTAAACTTCACCTCCATGGTATCCAAGGCCATGCTCTGAGCTATATTCCTTCTTATTTCGTTGATAGACACCAAAATATAGCCATCAATAACATAACCTCCCCCACACTACCATTACAGGTAGGTGTTCCACAGGGCAGCATCTTAGGACCTACTATTTCTTATTTACACCAATGATTTGCCAAATGTTTGTAACATTCTTAAACCTACACTATTTGCTGACGATATTACCTTCATCTATTCTGACCCTAACACCTACACACTAAATAACATTGTAAATAATGAAGTTAAAAAAAGTTCACTCATGGTTGTCAACCAACAATCTCACACTAAACATAGAAGAAACCTACTAAATTTTATTTGGAAGTAAATCTTCAAATCAAATTAAGCTTCAGATAGACAATGTTAACATTATCTGACATGGTGCAAACTTCCATGTCCTCAGGCTTGCCAGACTTTACAAACGCTTGCACCTTCTCCATCCTGTCCTGTTAGTCTTCTCGAGAGAGAGAGAGAGAGGGAGAGAGAGAGAGAGAGAGAGAGAGAGAGAGAGAGAGAGAGAGAGAGAGAGAGAGAGAGAGAGAGAGAGAGAGAGAGAGAGAGAGAGAGAGAGAGAGAGAGAGAGAGAGAGAGAGAGAGAGAGAGAGAGGGAGAGAGAGAGAGAGAGAGAGAGAGGGAGGGAGGGAGGGAGGGAGGGATTAGGGAGGGAGGGAGGGAGGGAGGGAGGGATTAGGGAGGGTGGGAGGGTGGGAGGGAGGGAGGGATTAGGGAGGGAGGGAGGGAGGGAGGGGGGGTAGGGAGGGAGGGAGGGAGGGAGGGTGGAAGGGTGGGGAGGGAGGGAGGGAGGGTGGGAGGGTGGGAGGGTGGGAGAGAGAGAGAGAGAGAGAGAGAGAGAAAATATACCTGTGGCCACACAGGCTAACAATAGGTAGCCCACACAGCTGCCACAATGGGTGTATCAGTTCAACCTCCTGGACTCAAACTGAGGGTGTGTTAATCCAATCTCCCGGACAGGCCCCAAATATCTTGTGTTCTCGACCTCCTGAGGGGGCTGGGGCTTATGGGGCTTAATCCTCCAAAGAGAGCTCTGTCTGCTGCACCAGACTCTTTCTTGCGTACATGTGAACAACGCCCCCAACCACTCTCTGCCGGAACAGACAACCGACCTCGGCAGCCACACTTCCCCTACCGTCGGTCGACCAACAATAAACTGTGGAGTGCTTGAAATTTCTCAGATCACCCTTTACGCCTCTTGATCTTGGAGAGAGGTTCAGCGTCACATATCTAGGGGTGCAGCTGTAACACTGGCCTTGTCCTGTGCACACACACCCTACTTGAGCCACCATGACTTCCCACTCTCTCCTTGTCTGGAATGATCTCCTCAATTCCCCTTTTGTAAATTAGTATTTTCTATCACCCTATCCACAGCTGTGATCCTTATCTCTCTCTCTCTCTCTCTCTCTCTCTCTCTCTCTCTCTCTCTCTCTCTCTCTCTCTCTTCTCTCTCTCTCTCTCTCTCTCTCTTCTTTCTTTCTTTCCCCCTTCTGCTTTCTGGAAAACCTCACCAGGACAAGGGCAAACACCTGTTAACTATTCACATTTAATAAACAAAGAACTTGTAAAGAACACTACATAATAGAAACAAGAATATTGACATAAAACTCTCCAAACTAATACAATCTGGTTGCGATCCAATACCCTATCTTGGCTTCACCAGCCGTCCAAATCAAGTAGTTGCCCAACTCCTGGCTAGCCACTTATTACCCCCTCACAAAAGGGGGTTAACTCTTGTCGTAATAATACAATACAATCAGTCCTAACGCATATATAACTCAGCCTATGGCTGTAACTATAGAGACATCTGCATGGAAATTCCTCAACACAAACAAATGGTCAATCTCTCACCTCCCACTGTGTCTTACACGTCAATGATATTCAAGTACTCTCCTAATACATAATAAGTAGTCAGCATGAACCTCTGCTCTGCATCTAGAGGCTCACTACTCTGTATATATCCAGATTCTCTCAGAATTGTCTGTGAGGATCTTCTACAGCCCTTCCAGACTGCTACACAATGAAGGTTTCATCGATCACCAGTGATGCTCCACCACTGATTCCACAGAATCACGTGAAACTTCACTGCTCCTCTTCACAGATTGAGATCCACCTTTCACTATGGGGGCTCTGCTCTTGCACAGAGTTCGGCATTCACTTCTACAGCCTTGAAGTTCCATCCATTAACTTTTCCTCTGACCTCCAAGTTCCATCAACTTCTCCTCCAACATACATGCTATTTTCATTGACATGCCAATAAAAATGTTTCCCTACTTAAGTATAACAAACTGTATTTGCACACAATAATTCTCCTTCACTCGACATCTCTTTAAACTCTCACACGTCGCGAGGGGGACTCCCCCATTTGGGTGATTCCATGCTCCGCCCTCGCTAGCAGCCGCTGCCGCCGCCTTCCTCAGTCAGCCACTTGCCTCCAGAGAGGGTGGAGGCGTCACTGCCTCCTTCAGCTGGTTGCCTCATCTTTACTCTCTTATTTAAGCTTACTGCCTTAATAAAATATACCTAATATACCTATAAATACTTGCCACGATTGCTGGGCACACGATCAACTACAGGCAATCACTAACAACTGGTTAAACAGCCTTACCACAGAATTTTATCTGGCACAGGGCAGACAAGTATATAGTCTCCGACATTGGCGATCTCCATCGCCCACAAAATAGCTAGTAAACTGCTTCACCAGCCTCTCCTGGTCCTGACTCGAGCACTAAGTTGTTCCCAGGCTTCATATACGAACGCCTTACTGGTCCCCTTCTCTTGACGGAGTACAGAATTAGAGGTTCTTCCCTTACTGCCAGGAACATAAAGACAATGCAACCTCCTCTCACGACTTCTGTTGCTCGAGTGAGGTCAAGATGTCTGCAGTGAACCTCATACTTTGCCAACAAACTCTCGACATTTTATGTCAAGTCATTTATTTACATATTTATTCTCTGCCTATGCTTTTAAACTCTTCTTTAACCCTAGCCAAGTATTTAATATATATTCACATATCTATATTTTCTTTGACCTCTCAGTTAGGTCTAGTTTGCTGAATAACTCCCACAGGGTAGACTAATTTTTCAGGCTACCTGGAGTCGTAACAATATTTACACACTATAATGATGATATTTAATATAAAATGCGAAAAACATCATTTTTCTCTGACATTATCTCTGGATGAACCGTCTCAAAGATATAATCTTCGTGTTGGAATCACTAAAGCGATTTAAACTCTGAATTTCTGATAACATATACAATTTTTATTTGTGAATCTCGAATCTCTAGATAATAGAGCAATATATTCGAGAGCATGTAGGCTTCGGTGTTCCATGCAACCCGTTCTCGCAAATTCGTAAAGTCAATATTGACTTATTAAATAAGTGCATAGGTGACATACTAAACATAATAGATACCCTTAAAAAGCTTCATAGAAAACACCAACCTTACCTAACCTTGTTAGTATCTTAAGATAAGCATCTTATAGCTTCATAATTACAATTGTTACTTAACCTATTATAGGTATAGGTTAAGTAATAATTGTAATTACGAAACAATAAGATGCTTATCTTAACATACTAACAAGGTTAGGTAAGGTCGGTGTTTTCTATGAAGCTTTTTAAGGGTATCTATTATGTTTAGTATATCACCTATGCACGTAGTTAATAAGTCAATATTGACTATACGAATTTACGAGAACGGGTTGTTCCATGAGTGAAGAGACATGTAAGTATATAGTAGTTACGCATACCAGTGAAGAACAATCAGTATCAATATTGTTTTTTATTATTTTATATTTAGATATTTATTTATTTACTTACTTATGTTTTTATTTACAAGAAAGTACAATGCATTTGTGGGATTACAAGATATTAGAATTTTTACATTCTTGTAACGCCACTTAAACACATATTTCGGGCAGAGTACATAATAATAATAATAATAATAATAATAATAATAATAATAATAATAATAATAATAATAATAATAATAATAATAATAATAATAATAAAATAATAATAATAATAATAATTTTTATTTACACAAGGTACAATGGGTTTGTAAGATTACATAAAATTGGTATTTTTATATTTCTGTAACGCTACTAATACGAATAGCGTTTTGGGCAGGTCCTTAATGTCCTTAATGAACAAATTTAGTTTGATTCTGGGGAAATTAAAGAGATATTTATTTCTGGTGTGGTGCTCTATTACACTTATCAAGGAAAAGTTTCTGATGAAGATTAGCATTTAGGAACAAGGTTTTGTATATGTAAATAACACATGAGAATGTGTGGAGTGAGTGTAAGTTAACATGTCAAGGGACTTCAACAGATAGGGTGTGTGTTGTCTGAAGACAGAGAGTGTTATAGTTCTGATAGCAGATATTTACTGAGTGATGATGGGCTTGAGGTAATTTGCAGTGGTAGAATCCCATGCACAGATTCTGTATGTAGGATAGTGGGGGGGGGGAGGAATAGATTAGTGAGTAGTATAATGATGGGGATGCAAAGAGGGGAACATACTATCTGATTTTATAGGGTGTACTGACCGTTTTTCTTAACTGTTATGGCTGTGTGTTTTATGTGGATGTTGAAGTGCAGTCTCATGTCTATGTATAAGCCAATGAACATTCCCTCACTTTTATTGCTAATGTTACAATGTTTATTTTAAGTTGAATTTGATTTGATGATTTACTTCCAAACAAAATGTTGCAGCTTTTTCCTATGTTTAGTGTGAGTTTGTTGGTTGACTTCCATGAATGACATTTTTTTTAATTCATATTTAAAATATTATTTAGTGTGTGTGGGGTTGGGGTCAGAAAAGATGAAGGTAGTATCGTCAGCAAATGGTATATGTTTAAGAATGTTAGAAACATTTGGCAAATCATTGATGTATACATGAAATAGAAGATGTCTTAAGATGGCGACCTGTGACACTCATACTGTTAATCGTAGAGTGGGGGAGGTTAGGTTATTAATGACTTTATATTAATGTGTGTCACTGAGATAGGAACGAATATAGTTCAGAGCAAGGCCTCGGATAATGGTGAAGTTTAGGAGATAGTTATGGTTTACAGTATTAAAGGCCTTTCTGAAGAAAATGAAGAGGCCATTTGGGAACTCATTTTTGTCAAGGGTTGTGTAGATTATATTAAGCAGACTAATAATGGCATCATTGGTTCTCTTTTGGGAACGGAAGCCAAACTGGCAGGGACTTAATATGTTGAGTTTTATTAGGCAGGAATAAATATGTTTGTAAATAAATTTGTCAAATATTTTTGAAAGTATAGGCAGATTTGATATTGGTCTGTGATTGTTTAAATCATCTGTCATGCCTCCTTTATGAACTGATGTCACTCAGGCTTTTGTAAGAATATCAGGAATAGTTTGACACTCTAGAGATTTGTTGAATAACAGAGCTATGGACAGTGCAAGAGCACCACGACAGCACTCTTATATACCATAGATGGCATTTTCACCAATGTTACCAGTTTTGGTTTTAAGTGATTGAATAATGGATATAATGGCTGACTTGTAACAGGAGTAGAGAGTTAGGATAGCTACCTGTGCGAAATGTAGTAACATGTGTTTAGGTCTCTGGGATTTTTCTGGCAAGGTTAGCACCAATTGATGAAAGGAAGCTATAAAATTCAGTTGCCGTTTCAAGTCTGTTGCAGATGTGTAACCATCCTTGGAGAGTTTTATCTGCTTGTTATGTCATTGTTGTTTAGATCCTAGGATGCAAAAGATAGCTTTCCATTTACTTATCATATTTCCTTTTGCTTATTTAATTTTTTTCTAATAAAAGGAAAGTTTGGCTCTTCGTATTATACTGGTAAGCACTGATGAGTATCTCATAACCTCTTCTTTTGTAAATAGGCCAATCCTATGTTTTTTCCTATTCGTGTTTCTTGTTAATTCCTTAAAATATGCCACTTGTGAGCAGGGAATGTTTTTTTGAATTCATATCCTCTGTATTCTATGTATTATTTAATTCAGATTCCCAGTTTATATTGTGAAGTGCATTTATGAAATTCCCTATTGCTGCTTCGCAGTGTAATCTAAAAGTAATCTTGGTATTTGAGGGGTGTTATGTCCAGGTTTGCTGAGAGGAAACTGGGATAGTGGTCGGTTGTTCTGTCAGTGATCATACCAGAGGCACGTTAGGCTGTTATGTTAGTCTACATGTAGTCCAGCGTTGTAGCAGATATTGTGTGATTCGTGTGGGCTTTGTGCTTGTCGGGTTTAGTACACAGGAGTTCATGCTGTTTAGGAAGTAGTCGACTTGGAGGCTATTTTGTTGACATAGGTCAATGTTGAAATCATCTCCTAGGGTGATAGGATTTTTGTTGAGTTTATTGTTTACAATTAGGTTCGTTATAATATCAGAAAATGCAGTTGTATTAGTATTGTAAAATCTATAATTAGCTCCAATTGCTTTGACGATTTAAGGAATATGACCGAGAATTGAGCAGAAATATATTCAAAGTAGTCATCTCTATTGCTAATAACACTTGTGCAAGTGAAGTCATCAGAACATAAGAACATAAGAATAAAGGTACATTCATTCATCCGAAACAAGGATGAATGCAGAAAATAGAGAAGTAGTAGCTGAATATCAAATAAACGGACTTGAACTATTTCACACATATTAAACGAAGAGGGGGGAGTAGCCATATATGTTAGGGAAAGTTTGAAATGTATTCTCAAAGAGGGAATCAAGACTGAGCCACACACAGAAACTATCTGGCTACAATTAAACGAAAAAACTAAAAATCTTATAATTGGAGTTATGTACAGGCCATCAAACTTAGACAGGATGGAAGCAAAGCATCTATGGGATGATATATCTAGAGCATCTAGGTCTAACAGTATTTGTGTCATGGGTGATTAATTTTAGTGGAATAAACTAGATTAACATAACAGGGAATAATGCAGCAGAAGAATATTTAGAATTAATTGTCGATTCCTTTCTTAAGCAACACATTAACTTAAGAAGTGGTGTCAGTTGTGGGCAGAGATGCAAACTTTTATTGAAAATACTCACTCAGAGAAAGCTGTAGTAGGCCGTTGCCTTAATCGTTTCAATGACACTGTGATGCCTTACTACAGAGACAGCTTGCGAAGAAGGGAAAAACAATCTTCCATGGACAGATTTGTTGTGAGAAAATCGAGCAGTGAGCCACAACCAGGACCTAGTGGTATGCAGGCAAAACGTGCCAGAGAGTGCACAGCAGAGAGGTTCTCACTTCCTGATGTTATAACGGAAGGGAACTCCCCTTCCAAACAGGAACACCTCTCCTCCCCCCCTTCTCACCATCTTCCATACACCAACAGCAGTCATCAGCAATGGTAATAACTTGAACATAGTTTTGTTGTAACAAACTAGGCTGGTTGTAAGAATTATCCAGAGTGGTTTATCGACAAAAGAGAATGGGAAGCTGGGCCCGCGTGGTGACCCAGGACCTGACCCCAGGGAATTCGCGGTGAAAATAATCGATGCCTTGTTCATAGTTGCGTATAATGAATCATCCTATAGTATTCAGTAATTTAGAGAAATTAGCCTTTATTCATTTTGTATTAAAATGGTATTGTACATTATTCCTGGTTATAGTACCAAGAGTATTCTAATTATTGAGTTAAGTCACCATCAGTAACGTCACGAATCAGATCTAAGTTGTAAGGCGCGAGTGACCGGTGGTCATAGGTCATCAGAGTTGACATGTCCACTATTTCTCAAAGTTCAATTAACCATTTTGGGGAACGGGAACAGCTCTGCCGTTAGATGCTTGTGTAATTTAATTTCAGTAAAATAATTCAACCAGTCTGGATCAATTAAGTACAACAGAGGTTAATTGTTATAACTTAAACCTGGCTAAGTAACTTGGTAAGCGATGCGGAACAATACAATGCTCTAGTCTGGGGAAGACCAGACGAGGAGAGATCAGTGTGAACTCCAGATCAACTGGGAGAGGTCAACCACCTTACCTCTCTCCCAAGACCAGTCCCAACATCTAGAGCTGGTCGCCCAAGGTAGAGTTGCTTTATGAGTTTTTATAGGGATAGTCAACTCATTGCCGTTCAGGTCAAGTAGGGAGTGAACATCTTTAGATTTTGTTTTAGTTTTTCTTTTAATAAATTAATTAGTTAATATTTTGCATTTTTATTATTTCCATGTATTTGTTATATGTACAGTATGTGAACTTGTCCTGGTCACGTGGTCCACACGAGGCAGAGTTGGATTGGGCGCCGATTCTAACATCGAGTCGGAATTCATCATTCCCGTGTAATTAATTCCACACTCTAAGTTTCCAAGGTCATCGGTTACTAGTGGGGATCAAGCCCCAAGGTTGGTTAATTAGCATGATCGATCCAGACCTCGATCATTGCTCTGTGTTACTGGTCTGGTGGTGGCGGCGGAGGCGACTCTAGGGTTTTGCTCAAAGCCTAGGTCACGTTATACGGGTTGTAGAATCCTAAGTCGGTCAATCGTCTTAGGACCACGTGGCGTGGAGTCGGCTTTAGTAAAAGTTTTGGAGTCCCTTGTAGAGAATAAAAAGTAAGAATACGGGTAGAGGGGAAGAAGGAGGAAAGATAGTTCGAGAAACCCTACCCGTGTTACATTATAGTGTAGATTTTGATGAATTAGGTATAAAATTTAGTTTGAAGTGAGATTTTTGGGTAGTCAAGAACGGATTAATTAATTTCCCATTATTTCTTATGGGGAAATTAGCTTTGGTTTACAAGTTTTCGGGTTACGAGCTGTCTCCAGGAACAGATTAAACTCTAAAACCGAGGTACCCCTGTATATCATTTCTATCCAGGTGTTCTACCCATTTAGTTTTTATTATTTTTTCCAATACTTTCACTATTACACTTGTCAATCATACAGGTCTATAATTGAGGGGTCTTCCCTGCTGCCACTTTTGTAGAGTGGAACTATGTTAGCCTTTTTCCACACATCTGCTACGACTCCTGTACACAGGGATGCCGGAAAGATTAGGTGAAGTGGAATCCTGAGCTCAGATGCACGTTCTCACAGAACCCATGGTGAAACTCCATCTGGGCCAACTGCTTTGTTCTTACTTAGCTCCTTTAGCATATTTTCCACTTCATCTCTAGACACCTCTATACGCTCTATGTTGTTCTCTGGAATTCTTATTGTGTCTGGTTCTCTGAAGATTTCATTTTGTACAAACACACTTTGGAACTTTTCATTTAATGTTTCACACATTTCCTTTTCATTTTCTGTGAATCTGTTTCCCATTTTCAACCTCTGGATATTATCCTTTACCTGCAATTTGTTGTTTATGAATTTGTAGAATAGGCCCGGTTCTGTTTTACATTTATTCGCAATACCCTTTTTCAAAATTTCTTTCTGCTTCTCTCCTTACACCCGTATACTAAAGTTCAACGAAGGAAACGAATTGGGAAACGTGACGGAACAACTTCAGTAGAACAGGAAACAGTGAACAAACCAAAAGCAATTTGTGAGTATAATCACTTCATGAAAGGTGTTTATCACTTCGATCAAATGATCAAGTATTACCAGTTCACACGAAAATCTCACAAGTGGACCAAGAAGATCACGTTCTATTTTCTGCAAATGGTTCTACATAATTTATTTGCTTTATACAAGCAATACACCAGTGATCGCAAGAAACTAACATTGCTACAGTTTCAAGAGGTGGTTATGTGGTCCCTATTGAAGTGGGACGCTGATAAGTGGCCTGTCACAAATATAACCCTGGCACATGCTCCCAACATAAATGCTGAAGCAAGTACTTCAGATGCTGCTGATGTGTCAACACCAGGACCATCTGGTGTGAGGCGGCCTTTATTTACTTCAACACCTCAAGGCGACGCATCTGAATCTGAATCTGAACACGAGACGGCTGTGACAGAACACTCAGACACAAGTCGTCGTCCTCCTCATAAAAGAAAACCGACGTACTGGTATTGTTGATTCAGCAGATCATCTCAACAAGAACCGGACACATGCCATTGTAAAACTGAAATAATGTCTAAAGTGTCGTGTTTGTTACATGTCAGGTATAAGAAAGGACACTAGCATAAGATGCAAAACGTGTGATGTTGCACTGTGTGTTACACCGTGCTACACAAGATACCACCGGAAGAGGGTATTTTAGGTGGAAAAGAAGCAACCACTCGCAACACATTCACTCCACCTACGAAAGATCTGTTGAGCAACTTCAGGAACCTTGTCCTGAAGGAGGTGGAGTGGATCACAGAATGCTCAACTTATTGTTCTACCATCATCATATCATCATCCCTTGGTAAGTACACACACTTTGTATAAGTTTTTATAAATAAGATATTACGATTTATACGTTTTGTTATTGGTAGTGACAGGTTTTCGTCATTAAGGGTTTATATTCGTATTTCCATTTAGAGCATTTTATTGCGAAAAAAACCAGTGTTGAATGTAATGAAACACCATTTTCTGGGCGAGTCACGGACGCTCCCCGGAGCTTACCAGGCTGATTTCCTAATGTCAAGACTTTGTCATCAGTCATGTGTACGGAGTTCTTATGGGCCTACCGGGGACCACGAGCCAGAACCAGGCCCCCTCTAGAGAGGCAAGGGGAGCAATGACCTATAGAAACCTCCGTGTGGTTGGAAGCATTCTATGTCTGCCATCGACCGAGTTAGGCACCCAGAAAGGTAGGCGTCCCAAAACAAACCCCCTATTCTGGTGAAAATTGCAACCAAAAACCGAGCGAGTGGATAGAACTCCCCAAACAAAAACGAGCAAACTAGTATGACATCACACGTCATCGCGCCGCTGTCTGCGCAGCTCTCCCCTCCCCGGGAGGGGGAAGGGGTAGCCCCCAGACTCACCACGCCGGCGATCCACACACCAGTTCTGAGGCTGGATGTCAAAACATGCGAAAAACCGTCGACCGGAGGGAGGGAGGGAACCTGGGGAGCTACCTGAACTCACCCAGAAAATGGCGTTTCATTACATTCAGCGCTGGTTTTCTGGGGGGAGCCCCTATGGCTCCCAGGAGCTAACTAACCACAGAGGAAAAGAATAGGGACTGATCCGGGAGGCGGTCGCCACACACTACTCAACCTGAAGTCAAGACAACAGGCCGCATCCGCCAACCCAAAGCGACACAGGCCCGACTGGGCCCAGGAAAGTGCACAAGGTAAGGAACTGCCAAGGACCCTGTTCGACCGCCATATTCCCCATGCCCGAACGTCCTTCCAGGACAGTACCAAAGACAGCTGCAAGAGCCGTGAACTTGCGGACATCATGGGCACGGAGATAGACCGCAGGCTATCTCTGCCTGAAGAACCCTGCGGACGACCTGGGAGACCCGCGTCCTCTAACAGGGAAGAAGGGAACCGGAATAACCCAAAGCGCGTTCACGAACCCAGAAGCCATGGCGTGCCAATAACAGTGGAGAGCCGCAACCGGACAAAAACAAAATGCACTCCTGGCCCAACCAAGCAAGCATCAAGAACCCAGGGACCCCTCCGGAAAGCAGCAGTCTCATTCTTAGCCAGAAAAGAAGGAGAAGACAGCAGACGACCAAACTGATCACCCTGACCGAAGGAGCAGAAAATCCCTGCGCAGGAGGAGAGCATGAAGCTCACCTACCCGACCCCCAGAGACCAATGATAACTGGAAAAAGAGCCATCGAAAAACAAACCGGAACCGAAGGGGCCACAAAAAAAAGAAAAGAAAGAAAAGAGAGCACTCTGTCCAATGACCAGGACGGCTCAAGCGGGGCAAAAACAGGCCGGAGATGAAACAAGCACGAGACATCTTACGAACGGCGTAGATGAAAGTCCGAAAGGAAGCCGAAGCGGCTCCGCCAGCGCCGCATAAAACGAGGCGACAGTATGCGGCAAGTCGACGGCCCCCAACCCCCAGCAGAAAAGCCAAGCCAAAGCCAACAAACGCAGCCACCGAAGAAGGGACAGAAGGAAAAGGAAGGACTGCCAAAACACCCCATACTGCCGCCAAGAAGCACACAGGCGGGACACTACAACGAAGCCATCTGACCACCAACGGACGCGAGATACCCGAGGCAGAACGTAATCAGCCCTGCCAAGGGTCATCAGAGCCTAGGAAGAGGCGGAGCCGCAGATGATCTCGGGTGCGACCACCAAGGAAGCTGAGCCGGAAGCCCAAGCCGGCAAGGAGACGGAACGTCTGCCGAACTGAAAATTCCCCCAACGCGAGCAAGCTCGCCAGGGGATCGGAAACCACGGGTTTCACCAGAGAAGGGACATCACAAGACCCTGAAAAAACGAACAGGCTGGGCAAGCCAGGAAAACAGGAAACCAAACCCGGCAACAGGAAGGCCAAAAGGCACAAACAAAACACACAACAGTGCGAAGGAGGAAATGATAAAAAGGCAAGCAGAAACGCCCCAGCACCAGCGGCCAGGGACGAGTGAAGCAGGAAGACAAGAGGAATGCATGAGGAAGGGAAGTGGTGGAGGCCAACCCCACACCCAGGGTCCAGTGCAGATAAGAGCCCAGTAGGCTTCAGAACTTGAACAGAAAACGAATGATAGGCGAGGGGCGAGACGAAGAGCTCATCCCAGCCAGCACAACGAGGCTAGGACAGAGAATCCAAGGAACATGGAAAAGCCAGACCCGGCACAGCAAAACCGGCAAGGAAGGAGGGCCCCAGAAAAATCAAGGGAACAAAAACCCCAAACAAGGAAGGCGCCAGAAGGAGCACGGAAGGGCCGAAAAACCGCTACAACCATACCTCCACACGCAGCCGCAGTATCAAAACCGCAGGAAAATGTCACCACACTTCCATAGGAAGTGACAAGTTCGATAAAGATAAACTGTAACACGGGTGGCACACAAACAAGGGGACACAGGTGGAAACCGAGTAGCCAACCGAGCTACTGGGACGTTAGAAGAAACGTGTGCAGTGTCACAGGTAACAGATGGAACACATTAGGCA
Source organism: Procambarus clarkii (assembly GCF_040958095.1). Taxonomy (NCBI): domain Eukaryota; kingdom Metazoa; phylum Arthropoda; class Malacostraca; order Decapoda; family Cambaridae; genus Procambarus; species Procambarus clarkii. Next base: position 26,914,697 of record NC_091220.1, read on the forward strand.
GCGACGAGGCACATTAGGCAACCCTTACCTGGGCTGACCCCATACACAGTTCCAAGTGTAGAGACGAGAGAGAGCCCAGGAGGCTCAGAATCCGCACGTCAGGCAAATGACAGGTGAGAGGCGGAACCAAAGAGCCAGAGCCAAACTCCGCAATTACAATTAGGCGAGCACATAACACCCTCGACACAGGAAAACGTACCACCAAACAGGCACCTCTACCGTTGCACCATGGAACAAGGTGGAGGCGGGGCCCCGAACTCAAGCATGGTTGGACCAGCATAGGAGAGGGGCAGGATGAGTACAGTCAGGAGTCGCCTCGTATGGGCCAAGAGTCCTCCTGCAGTCACCTGTGATCAGAGGAAGGAAGTGGGTGGTGAGAACAAGAGCTGCCACGTATGGGCCAATAGCCTCGCAGCAGGCAACTCGGTTTGTATGTTCTACGTTCTCAAGTACGTATGTACACCCATTCCTACTCCCAAAAACAAAACAGCGTCAGGATGAAGGAGATGCCAGACCGCGCCAACTCACCTGCAGAACATAGGCGCTGAAGGGCCAGGACACAAGCCTATGAGAACGGCGGCGGCCAGGGTATCGTGCACCTGTAGCCGAGAAAACCGGGAGCACCGCCCGTGGAAGGCAGGCCAGAGCCGCTCATGCCGGAGAAGAGAAGGGGATCGGCGAAGGAGTCTCCCCCACCCAAAAACGCAGGGAAAAACCACGTGACCTCCCCACAACGGCAGTCCAGAACACCCCCAAGAGCAAAGGGGCACGGACTGGAGAATGATAAGAGCGAGAGGCGAAGCCCCCGAGAGAAAATGGACGCAGAACACCAGCACGTATGCACATCGCCCTGAACCAAAACAAACTCCCATGGCGCATGCGCAGGACACGAAACAAAAGTAGCCCAACAGGTTGGGCTACACAGGTCCATCCTATTCCGTCCAACAAGAGCAGAAAAGTAGCTCAACAGGTCGTATCCCGAGCGATCCGTTAAAGAAACAGGCCAACTCATGGAAACAGAAACCAAGTTAGCCAGCCCATGTAAGGAAAACAACGAACCGAATCAGAACCCAAGCGGGCTACCAGTAGCCCAACATGGCGACAAAGAGCCCAACCGGCTTCGCGGACCAGAACGGAAGGAAAACGAGCAGAGTTGAGACACATCGCGGAGAGAAGAGATATGAACAAATGAACGAGAAGACCAAAAACCCAGAACCGGGCCGGAATAGGACCCACAAGCCCTAGAAAGGACTGGAGGGAAGCCCCACCGAACGACGACAGACGTACCAGTAAAACGGGAAGGAGCAAAACCATCCCGAACCTTCGAGAACACACAGAAGCGAACACAAATGATGAAGGCACAGAAAAACCCAGTCGCACCCGAGACCAAAAGTCATGCAGAACCCCAAGAAGAGGGGGACATGACGGAGAAGTCCCGTTCCAGGAAAAAGGGGCGAAGAACATAGAAAAGCACCCACCGTCAGGACGATAGCAACGGGCATAATGGACAAGGAACCGAGCCCAGGGGAGGGGCCGACGCCCAAGTAATCGGTGAAAGGGGGGAATGAAAAACCCAACTCCACAAAACCGCAAGCCCCACCCAGAGGGGTAAAAAAAAACCCGGCGGGGACCAACGGGGCCCGAGGCCCCCCCACGTCAGCCCCATCCCAGCCCCGGGGCCGAGCTGTCCCCGCAAAGCCCCAGCCTCAAGAAAACCGGGACAGCCGTGAAAAGCACTAAGGAAGGGAGCCCACTGGCAGACTCTTACAACAACACGGTTGGAGAAAACAGGCTCGAATGCCCCCGTCGCTACCCTGGAAGGGCAAGTCCCCGAGACCAACCGAGTCTCAAAACCATGGAAGCCCCGCCCCGACACCGAACCCACAGACGGTAAAGACCCGGATGTAGGGAGGAAGGTGGGGGGGGGGTACCCGACAAGACCACTAATGAAAACGGGGCAGTCTCGGGGCTTCCGGGGACCAAATAACTAACGCGTTGCCACCAAAACCCAATGTGCAACGCCCATGCAGCCTGCACCCACATAAGTCAGCATAAGACAGGGTAACCGAGTCACAAACAAGCAACAAAACTTGCAGGACCCTGGGCCGAAGGTGTCACCGACCCCACAGGCTGCAGACGGAGGCAAAACCGTGAGTCACCCCAAGACAAGGGGACAGAGCAACCCGCGAACTCGGACAAAGCGAGGGGGGGACTCCGGGGCCACATCTATCGGGCCCACGCTTCCCCTAGGGGTTTCCCAGGGTCCTGAGCGTTTACTATAAGAGGACACGCGCTCGGGTAATCCCAGGCAGGATACTGCTAACAGCACCCATGGCTACCAAACAATGTTCAAAGAGCTGAACCCCCGGGACGTGTACACTCATGGGGACCTAGCAGAGGGAACCACCGGAAGAAGGAAGAGAACTCGGCACAAAGGGGGAAAGAACCAAAGGCAGGTCTCCCGACCAGGTAGACAGACAAAAAGAAAAAGAAACCCTGCAAGAGTACAGCGTACCCAAGCGGAACAGAGCCGGCCGCTATGATTGGTGAAAACAAGCTGCGCAGCACCCTGCACCCCACCAGTGCAAACTGCTCCTTACCCTAAGGTGAACAAGGGAGACAGAACACCCGAGCACACAAAAGGCGGCCAAAAACCGGGCAGCAAACGGCCTAGCAGAAGCAGGACCTAAGGAACTTGTGGAAGGTAACCCCCAAGCCCCAAGGGCAGTACTTACAGGGCACCTAGGGAAGGTAACCCTAGGCGCATGCAGCCCGAGTACTGGAGGCTCACTCCCGGCTCACGCACCACCTAGAAGACAGACACCACACTCTAGGTACAGTGCTGAAACAACCACTGGAGCCGGAGCACACAACCGGTGCCATTAGCATCAGCCAAAGAACTGGGATGTGGATCCCTGGTGTGGTGGGTCTGGGGCTACCCCTTCCCCCTCCCTTTTCCTCCTTTTTCCCTTTTTCCCCTCCTTTTTCTCCTATGCAAAATCAAGATCAAAAACCACATCTAGTATCGAGCCCCTGCGAAAGGGAGATGGAACTTTCACCGATGACAACAAAGATATGAGCGAGTTACTGAGGAAGCAGTACGACTGTTTTCAGCGAGCCATTAAATGCACTAAAGATTGATAACCCAAATGAATTTTTCATGGATATGATACCAACATCAATTCATATATCAGACGTCGTCCTATCCCCACTAGATTTTGAAGAAGCCATAAACAGTACGCCTATGCACTCTGCACCAAGCCCGGATTCTTGGAACTCCATATTCATCAAGAACTGTAAAAAACCACTATCGCAGGCCCTTCATATTCTGTGGAGACAAAGCCTAGATACTGGCGTTATCCCTGACATACTAAAAACAGCAGAGATAGCACCACTCCATAAAGGAGGAAATAAGGCAGAGGCAAAAAATTACAAACCGATAGCACTAACATCGCACATCATAAAAATTTTTGAGAGAGTGCTAAGAAGTAAGATCACAAAATACATGGAATCACAGCATCTCCATAACCCTGGACAACATGGTTTCAGAACAGGGCGCTCTTGCCTGTCACAGTTGCTGGACCACTATGATATGGCATTAGATGCTATGGAAGACAAACAAAACGCTGATGTAATTTACACAGATTTCGCAAAAGCTATTGATAATTGTGACCATGGTGTTATTGCACATAAAATGCGTTCAGAAGGAATTACCGGGAAAATAGGCAGATGGATCTACAATTTCCTGACTAACAGAACCCAATGTGTAATAGTCAACAAAATAAAATCCAGCCCATCAACCGTGAAGAGCTCAGTCCCCCAGGGTACTGTGCTTGCTCCAGTACTTTTTCTCATCCTCATATCGGACATAGACAAGAACACAACCTATAGCACTGTATCATCCTTTGCAGATGACACTAGGATCTTCATGAGAGTAGGCAACATAGAGGACACGGCAAACCTCCAATCAGATGTAGATCAGGTCTTTCTATGGGCTACAGAAAATAATATGGTGTTTAATGAGGATAAGTTCCAGCTCATGCGCTACGGAAAAATTGAAAATATAAAAACAGAAACCACGTACAAAACTCAGGCAAATCATAACATAGAACGAAAAGGCAATGTAAAGGACCTGGGTGTAATCATGTCGGAAGACCTTACCTTTAAAGAACACAATAAAGTAGCCGTCACAACTGCAAGAAAAATGACAGGTTGGATAACAAGAATTTTTCACACTAGAGATGCTATACCGATGATGATACTTTTCAAAACGCTTGTGCTCTCTAGAGTGGAGTACTGCTGCACAATGACAGCCCCCTTTCAAAGCTGGAGAAATTGCTGACCTGGAGAGCGTGCAGAGATCCATTACTGCTAGAATCCACTCAGTAAAACATCTAAATTACTGGGACCGACTAAAGAGCCTAAATCTGTACTCCCTTGAGCGCAGGCGGGAGAGATACATAATAATTTACGCGTGGAAAATAATTGATGGGCTGGTCCCAAACCTGCACACAGAAATAACATCACATGAGACCAGAAGACATGGCAGGATGTGCAGAATACCCTCTTTGAAAAGAAGAGGTGCAACAGGTACTCTGAGAGAGAACTCTATCAACATCAGAGGCCCGAGACTGTTCAACACGCTTCCACTACATTTAAGGGGCATAACTGGCCGACCCCTCACAGTGTTCAAGAGAGAACTGGATAAGCACTTCCAAAGGATACCTGATCAACCAGGCTGTGACTCATACGTCAGGCTGCGAGCAGCCGTGTTTAACAGCCTGGTTGATCAGTCCAGCAACCAGGAGGCCTGGTCGACGACCGGGCCGCGGGGACACTAAGCCCCGGAAGCACCTCAAGGTAACCTCCCTTCTGCAAAGGCAGAGAACGGAGAAGGCAGACCCCAAACAGGGCCAACAGAGACACGACAAAACCCAGCAGGCCCAGAAACCTGCACACCAGGCGACCGACGGCGGAGAAACCCCGCTCGATACCTGCTGGATGGGGTACTGGGAGCTCATTTACACCCCAAGCCCGACCCGAGGCCAGGCTAGACCGGCCAGAGGGTGGCCCACCAGGCAGCTGCTTGGAGCGGCCCGCAGGCCCACATACCCCCACAACCAGGATGGGCAGGAACATCTATTCGAAAACAGGCTAGTATGCTCCGGAAGTCCATGGACTTACCAGCTATAAGGCTTATGCTCGCAAGTAGGTCATGTAACAACCGCAGACCTCTGATGGTTATACAGTGTTCCCCAATTGTGCCTATAGCACCACTGCACTCCACTGGTACTATCCCGCAAGTTCTACCAGATAGGCAGGACCCAAGAGCCAGAGCTCAAACCCTGCAAGCACAGCCAGGAGCCTTACCAGGTGAGTACAGAACCAACCCCACAACCCCCACACCACACAATATTGGATGGGTGACAGGTACGCTTCTAACATGGATGAAAAATTTTCTGACTGATAGAAAAATGAGGGCAGTGATCAGAGGCAATGTATCGGACTGGAGAAATGTCACAAGTGGAGTACCACAGGATTCAGTTCTTGCACCAGTGATGTTTATTGTCTACATAAATGATCTACCAGTTGGTATACAGAATTATATGAACATGTTTGCTGATTAGGCTAAGATAATAAGAAGGATCAGAAACTTAGATGATTGTCATGCCCTTCAAGATGCCCTGGACAAAATAAGTATATGGAGCACCACTTGGCAAATGGAGTTTAATGTTAATAAGTGCCATGTTTTGGAATGTGGAATAGGAGAACATAGACCCCACACAACCTATATATTATGTGAGAAATCTTTAAAGAATTCTAATAAAGAAAGAGATCTAGGGGTGGTTCTAGATAGAAAACTATCACCTGAGGACCACATAAAGAATATTGTGCAAGGAGCCTATGCCACGCTTTCTAACTTCAGAATTGCTTTTAAATACATGGATGGCGATATACTAAAGAAATTGTTCACGACTTTTGTTAGGCCAAAGCTAGAATATGCAGCGGTTGTGTGGTGCCCATATCTTAAGAAGCACATCAACAAACTGAAAAAGGTGCAAAGACATGCTACTAAGTGGCTCCCAGAACTGAAGGGCAAGAGCTACGAAGAGAGGTTAGAGGCATTAAATATGCCAAAACTGGAAGACAGAAGAAAAAAGAGGTGATATGATCACTACATATAAAATAGTAACAGGAATTGATAAATTTGATAGGGAAGATTTCCTGAGACCTGGAACTTTAAGAACAAGAGGTCATAGATATAAACTAGCTAAACACAGATGCCGAAGAAATATAAGAAAATTCACTTTCGCAAACAGAGTGGTAGACGATTGGAACAAGTTAGGTGAGAAGGTGGTGGAGGTCAAGACCGTCAGTAGTTTCAAAGCGTTATATGACAAAGAGTGCTGGGAAGACGGGACACGATGAGCGTAGCTCTCATCCTGTAACTACACTTAGGTAATTACACAACATGAAAAAGGGTGGGTCCCCAGAATGACTCTAGCATGGGTTGGACATGCACATGAGGGGAACAGGAAGGGTTGAAAAAGGGGACAGTCACTGGTGTGCGAACGGTCTCGGTCGTACAAAAATATACCAAAATAAAGACAAGTATATAAACAACACCGCATCCAGCGCCCGACCAAAAGACGCCAGACCGCAGAAACTCACCTGGCAAACGGTGGCACGAACGTGGCGAACGGTGGCACGAACGTGACACGACTCAACCGTGCCCAGAAGAACCTGGGAGCACCGCCAGGTGAAGACGGCAGAGCCGGACCCGCAGGAGAGCAGGTAGAGGCGAAGGAGGCGGCCCACACCCATGACACAGGGAAAACCATGGCGTCCTCCCCACAACCGGGAACCAGGACACCCCCGGAGCGAAGGGGCACAAACCGCAGCCAGGGAGAAGAGCGAGGGGCGAAGCACTGTAGCAAAAAGGGCGCAAAACACCAGCACTGAAACACCGCCCAGACCAAAACAAACTACGGTGTATGGGCATGACACGCTGGCCGAACCGCACAACCCTCTCTGCGGGAAGGCGCCAACCAGGACTACTGCACTAGAAAAGTAGCCAAAAGAGGAAGCAGGAACAATAAAACCGGCCAACGAAGCAAAGACAGAGCCAAAAAAGGAACCCAACCGGGCCACAAGCAGCCCAACAGGGCCACAAGTAGCCCAACAGGGCCACAAGTAGCCCAACTGGGCCACAAGTAGCCCAACAGGGCCACAAGTAGCCCAACAGGGCCACAAGTAGCCCAACAGGGCCACAAGTAGCCCAACTGGGCCACAAGTAGCCCAACAGGGCCACAAGTAGCCCAACAGGGCCACAAGTAGCCCAACTGGGCCACAAGTAGCCCAACAGGGCGACAAGTAGCCCAACTGGGCCACAAGTAGCCCAAACGGCGACAAGGACAAGGAGCCAACAGACGTTCCAATAATGCAGGAAGTAGCGAAAAACCTTCCCGTACACTCGAGAACACAGAAGCTAACACTAGTCCCGAAGGCACACAAAGGCGTAGGCGCACCCGAGACTAGAAGTCACGTAGAACCCCAAGAACGGGGAAACATGACGAAGACACCATCCCAAAAAGGGGTGGGAGGAAACATCCACCCACAGGACGGAACCAACCGACTCAAAGGCCAAGGAACCGAGCCCGGGGAGAGGCCGACGCCCAACAGCACGTACGGCGAGTGGGGAGGAAAGACCCCACTCCGCGTAACCAAAAGCCCCGCCTAGAGAGGGATAAAAAACCCCACGGGGTCCAATGGGGACAAGGCCCTCCCAAGTCAGCCCCTCCCCAGCCCCGGGAACCTACACGACAGGCCCCGGGGCCGAGCCGTTCCCCCAAAGCCCCGGACGTACCAGAAAACCGGGGCAGCCATGAAAACACTAAGGAAGGGAGCCCACTGGCAGACTCTTACAACACGGCTGGAGGAACAGGCTCAAATGCCCCCGTCACTACCCCAGAAGGGGAAGTCCCCGAGACTGCCAGTCTCTCAACACCATCAAATCCCCGCCCCGAACCTACAGACGGTAAGGAACCGGATGCAGGCAGGAAGGGTGATCCAGGGGAAAGACAAGGGAGCGTGGATGGAACCGAAGTAACCAACACCCCCAAGTCCCAAAACGAACCAAAACGCGGCAGCCCCGGGGCTCCCGGGGAGTAAACCATGAGAACGTTGCCACCACCAAGGCTCAAGTGCAACTCCCCTGCTGCCCGCACCCGCTTAGTCAGCACAACTGGGTAACCGAGCCACAACGAGCAACCAAACTCGTAGGACTCTGGGTCGAAGGTGTCACTGACCCCACAGGCAGCAAACAGAGGCAAAACAGAGAGTCACCCAGAGACAAAGGGTGAGAGCAACCCTCAAACTCGCTGGAAGCGAGGGGGGGACTCTGGGGTCACATCCATCGGACCCGCGCGCCCCCAGGGGTTTCCCAGGGTCCCGAGCGTTTACTATAAGAGGACTCGCGCTCAGGTAATCCCAGGCAGGGTACTGCTAACCGGCACCCAAAGCTACCAAACAACTTTCTAAGAGCTGAACCCCCGGGACGTGTACTCTCACGGGGACCTAGCAGGGGGTACCACCAGAAAATACTCAGAATACAAGGGACACAAGGGGCAAGAACGAAGGAAGACCCCCCCCCCCCACCAGGTAGATAAACAAAAAGAAAAAGAAAAACCCTGCAAGAGTACAGCATACCCAAGCGGAACAGAGCCGGCCGCCATGATTGGTAAAGACAAGCTGCACAGTACCCTGCGCCCCACCAGTGCAAAAACTGCTCCTTACTCTAAGGCGAACAAGGGAGACAGAACTCCCGAGCACACAAAGAGCGGCCGAAAACCAAGCAGTAAACGGCCTAGCAGGGGCAGAACCCAAGGAACTTGTGGAAGGTGGCCCCCAAGCCCCAAGGGCAGTACTTACAGGGCACCTAGGGAAGGGAACCCTAGACGCATGCAGCCCGAGTACTGGAGAATCACTCCCAGCTCACGCACCACCAAGAAAACAGACACCACACTCTAGGTAGAGTGCTGAAACAACCACTGGAGCCGGAGCACATAACCGGTGCCTATAGCATCAGCCGAAGAACTAATGGGTGGATAGCCGGCGTGGAAGGTCTGGGGCTCCCCCTTCCCCCTCCCGGGGAGGGGGGAGCTGCGCAGACAGCGGCACGGTGACGTATGACGTCATACTAGTTTGCTTGTTTTCTGTTGAAGAGTTCTATCCACTAGTTCGGCTTTAGGTAGCAATTTTCACCAGAATAGGGGTTTGTTTTGGAATGCTTACCTTTCTGGATGCTTGACCCGGTCGATGGCAGACATAGAATGCTTCCAACCACACGGGGGTTTCTATAGGCCATTGCTCCCCTTGCCTTTCTGAGGGGGGCCAGGTTCTGGCTGTGGTCCCCGGTAGGCCCTAGAACTCCATACACATGACTGATGCCAAAGTCTGACATTAGCATATCAGCCTGGTAAAGCTCTGGGAGGCGACGGGGCTCCTCCCAGAAACAATTATCAAACACAAGTGTCAATTGAAATCATGTATATGACTCTCAGCTATCACAATAGCATATACAGTGGCACCTCGATTAATGAGCGGCTCTATCTACGAGCATTTCGAGTAACGAGCGAGCCGCTCGCAGCAAATTTGTCTCTACTGACGAGCTTCACCTCTATTAATGAGCAAAACCACATGGTGCTTCCTAGCGTCTCGCGGGTTCTCGCAAATTCTCGTACGCCTCCGACCCCAGTGTTGTTGTTGTATCGTGCACGACAAGCATCCCTCTGCATTTATTTGCGCTTTGGGTTTTTTGGTGGATTTGTGACTTACAATTTGTAATGCACGAAGTCATCAAAGAAGCTGCTTGCTAAAGATAATGTTGTCAAGAGGAAGAAAGACACAATTACTGTGGACTTGAAGGAAATTATAGCAAAGCATGAGCGTGGTGTCCGTGTGACTGATCTCACAAGGGAGTATGGCAGGGCCTCATCAACAATTTGCACCATTAGTAAGGGGATGAGGAGGTAAGGGAGGATGCTGCCTCTTCCAGCGAGATCAGGGAAGTGTTGGGAATCTTTGAAAAGGTGAACACATTCTTAGAAAAGCTGCCCTGATAAAGCACTAACAACCCGTTGTGTGACAATTTGCCGTCCCATTTTAGGAACATCCTAAAACAAAGATAAAAGCAATTGTCAATAGATAGGTTCTTTGCAAAAGTAGAGAAAAGAAGAGCCGGTGATAATGAACCACAACCTGGTCCCAGTAGGGTGAAATTCCCAAGAAGAGAGAGCCCGCCTGACTCAAGAGGTGGATTTTCCTTCCACACCATAACCCCTCTCCTCCAGTCCCATAGTCTCCCTCAAGCCAGCAACGACTCTTCATAAGGTAAACATGAAAACAGTACAACAAAACATTTATAATTACATGTGCAGTATTATATTTACATTATAAAATGTTATACAAGTATGGATGTTTTTGGGAGTGGAACGGATTAAATTTATTTCCTTTATATTAAATGGGGAAATTTGTTTCTTAATGGGATTCTGCGCTATTCTTGAGCATTATTAGACAGGCACGTGACACAAACCTCCTCCATCCACATAGGAAAAGTTTCCAAAAATGAAACAAGAACAAGCCCCCAAAACGACACTCCAAGCAAACTAGTAACCAGAGAGAAATGTCAGCCATCGAATAGGTAGCAGACTATGCCAGCCACAGTGCATTCCCCCCCCCCCATCCCCCAGCCAATAACACTTCCCTACCCAGGGCAAGACGGAAAGCCCCAGACCCTCTACTTCCCCCTTCCTCGGGGAAGACAACGACAAGTGACAAAGCCCCCAAATGCAGAGCTAGCTCCGAACGTCCAGAGAAGTCGACTCCAATACACAAGGGTAGTACTTTCAGAGCACCCAGAGAAGGGTACCCTAGGCACGTGCAGCTCCAAGTACAAAGAACACCTGGGCACCACACCACACACACACAGCTGGTACAGCCACACAGGGCACAATCCAGAACAGGAACTCGAGACCAGAGGTGACTGAAACACCCGCTAGCACATCAGGATGAGAACTGAGGCGGTGAAGGTCGGTTTGCCTGAGCAGATTCCCACTCCTCCCTTGTCAGGGGAGGTTATTATAAACTATCTCCTCTTCTGCCTTGGAAGTCAAGTTATTCTAACACCTTGACAGAACCAAAGTCACACATGGCAAAAAGAAATGGAGACTTCCAGGGGTTAAGAGTGAGTACAGAGAACATATACGGCATACACAGACACAATAAAGCACCTAAATTATTGGGATCGTTTCAAAGCTCTTCAAATGTACTCACTGGAAAGGAGAGGAGAGATATCAAATAATATACACATGGAAAATACTGGAGGGGCCAGGTCCAAAATCTACACAACAAAATAACAACATACTGGAATGAACGATATTTAAGAAAATGCAGAATAGAACCAGTGAAGAGCAGGGGAGCCATAGGCAAAATCAGAGAACACTGTATAAACATCAGAGGTCCACGGTTGTTCAACATCCTCCCAGCGAGTGTAAGAAAATTGCCGGAAGAACCGTACTCACCTAGTTGTGCTTGCGAGAGTTGAGCTCTTTCAATCAATTAACTGATTTCAAGAGGAAACTAGATTGTTTCCTCCAAGGAGTGCCGGACCAACCAGGCTGTGGTAGGTATGTGGACCAACAGCCTAGTGGACCAAACTCTCACAAGTCAAGCCTGGCCTTGGGCCTAGGCTTGGAGAGTAGAAGAACGCCCAGAACCCCTATCAAGCAGGTATCAAGCTTCAGAGAGCCTCCGGGGCTACCCCCATAAAATAATTGTTTTATTTGCTTGATATTTCAATTTTGAATGCATATAATATGTATATGATGGTAACCGGTAAACAACTGTCAGTGAGAACATACAACTATAATCTGGTAACACAACTTCTAACAAAGTATGGTACACTTGATGCACAGCATTCTTGAAAGAAATATACCTCCTTTATACCTACTTGATGGGGTTCTGGGAGTTCTTCTACTCCCCAAGCCCGGCCTGAGGCCAGGCTTGACTTGTGAGAGTTTGGTCCACCAGGCTGTTGCTTGGAGCTGCCTGCAGGCCCACACACCCGCCACCGCCTAATTGGTCCGGCACGTTTTTTAGAAAACAGTCTAGTTTTCTCTTGAAAATGTCCACGGTTGTTCCGGCAATATTTTTTATAGGTTCTGGTCCAGACAGAATTGCAGCCAAGGATCACATTTGCATGCCAGTACCTAGCTAGTGTGCCAGGGACAGGTTCACAAAACATAGGCCAAAGAGAATGCCATATGTGTGCAGGCACAGTGAGACACAAGACAACTTGTACATGCATGGTGTGTGGAGTTGGTCTCTGTTGGAGCAGGTATCACACACTACCACGTGTTAAAGTACTGAAGTAAAAACTTGCATTGTAATACATTGTAAACTAGATACACTAGAAACAACAAATGTGTGCAATAGTATTTTTGGTGAATTATTTGAAACATCAAGTTATTCAACACACATACTCTTGAAAATATAAAGACAAACAAATGATAAATAATAAACAAAACATCCAAGTAGCACATAGGAGTCATATCTTGTATACTCGGGTGTGTCAGCAAAGTGGCTATTGTGTGATGACTGACACCAGACAACACAGGCACCGCACATTTCACATCTCCTCTACCCAGTATGAAGGTAAATATCCACTTAAAGCAGAGGTGAAATAGGTACGCTGAGAGACAACTATAAACATCAAAGCCCCAAAACTGTTCAACACGCTCCCACATTACTGGGGCAAAACTGGCTGCCAAACACCACCAAAGGATACCTGATCAACTAGGTTGTGATTCAAATGTCAGGCTACGAGCAGTCACATCCAACAGCCTGGTTGACCAGACCACCAACCAGGAGGCCTGGTCAAACACCGGATAAACAGGAATGGTGATCCTCGGAATAACAGCAAGGTAAGGTTAGAGGCAAAGCAGATAATAAAACTGACTGAGGCTGTCACATCAAAGTTGGTAGTAAACGCAACAAACAAGAAATGGAAAAAGCGTAATCAGTTCTTGTAAACAACTTGACAGAACCAGAGGGTATGGAACATGGAAGGAGCAAAAAATGGAGACTGCCAGAGGTTAAAAGGAATCTTAAATAAATTACAGGCAAGAACAACCAAACAAATAGAAAATGTTTGTAGGACAGGAGGGGCACAACATGGCCGACAAAGACCAGTGAAGGTTACTTTCAAAACACATTCAAGTATGGTATATACTTGCATAGAAGAAAAGATTAAGGGATGGGGGAAGATACAGTCAGGTTTTCACTGACAGATATAAGTAAGGAAGAAATGAAGCTAAGAGAAGGAGAGAGGAAACGTGATGGGAAATTGAAATTGAAGGGAAATTGAAAGAGAGCAGAAATGGAGTTGGGATGGAACAAGAAGCTAGACCAGGACAGGGAAGGATAACTGGGCACAGTAAAAAATTGGGCCTAGTCACACTGGCAAGGAAAGAGCCCAGGGAAAATGAGAGTACAGGTATAAGAATATACCATCACAAATGCCACCCTCTACAATGGCACTAGCCCAAAGGGAGAACCTGCCCCCCTTGGGAGGAAACAAAATGCGCAGAAATGAGTAGTATAAAAATTTAGTACATAAGTGCAAACAGCATTACAAATACAGTACAACCTCGATTCAACGAATCTCCGGCTAGTTCGCACACTTTTCAGGCTGGATTTACTCACCCGGTTGACGAACAATGGTTCACCGAAGCAGGGGATGTTTGGATTTGCTTACGACGTCGAGACAGAGTTCACAGATTGGTGGAAAACTTTCACATTCTATCACAGATTACAATTATTAATTCCTTCATATGACAAGTTCGATCACACAAGTGGACCACACACGTGAACTGCACATGTGGTCCACAAGTGGTCCACAAGCTTACGATGTAGGGACAGAGTTCACAGAGTGGTGGAAAACTGTCTCATTCTATCACAGATTACAATTAATAATTCCTTCATAAGACAAGTTGGATCACACAAGTAGACCACACAACAAGTGAATCATATGAACCAGCCAGAATGGTCCACAAGAAGTGACGCATATTAACCAAACACCAGCCAGAGTCGTCCACACAAGTGAACGACTGAGTTTTAATGATTTTCGTTCACAGATTTGTGGCACACGTATCTTTGTAAATTAATTTAAAGGCTAAAGCGTGAATAGCTAGCTAATGTGTTGAAATCATCTTATATACATTTTCTGTGATGAAACAAGACGAGTGAGGGTGTACAGATAAGGGAATACTGTACAGTAAACCTCACTTTACAGTGAGGTTTCACTCACTTTCGTCTGTGTTGTCATAGTTCAGTGACCCATGACTTTGAACGTTTCACATTAATAAATCATTTCTAAAACTGGTGTTTTAATAACTCTTTATTATCCTAATTAAACTAAACTAAATAAAACCAAAAATATACTGTAATAAGATAGATATCTGCTATTTGAGAAATCATTCACGTTATTGGCGGCACAACTCCAGCACGAGTGGACGGGTCTAATCCCTGTCCACACAACACCATGCTTGTTGTGTTCGATTTTGTCACCACAGTTCAGTGATCTACGGCTTCGAAATAATAAAATTAATAAATCGGTTTCAAAATAAGTATTTTTATAGCTCTTATTATCGTAATAATGTTGCTAAACTAAATATATAACCCAAAAATATATAATTTGATGTAAATCGAATATTTAAGAGAAATTTATGTTACTGGACCTGGCTTAAACACCAGCTTACTGAAAGGTGTACATATAGACTTAGTCTGCGTTCGTACAGTATGCACCCAGTGCCCTTAACTTTGTCTGCGATTGACGTACAGTATTTATCCGCCGGAAGAATAATTGTGGAACTGACCATTTTTTTACTACAGCTCTTTGGTTATAAAACAAAATGTCACAGGGGCTTACTAATACTGTAGTGCCTTATTAATGCCAAAAATGAAGCAATATTTTGCAAGAACTAGTAGCAGAAAATCAACCAGCACAAGAACAGCCGTACCCAGCACGAGAACAGCCATACCCAGCAAGAGAACAGCCGTGCCCAGCACAAGAACAGCCGTACCCAGCACGAGAACAGCTGTACCCAGCAAGAGAACAGCCGTACCAAGCATGAGAATAGCTGAACCCAGCACGAGAACAGCCGTACCCAGCACGAGAACAGCCGTACCCAGCACGAGAACAGCCGTACCCAGCACGAGCACAATTGTACCCAGCACTGGTACAACAACAGCCAGCACCAGCTCAGAAGCAGCTGAACCCACAGCAGCAGCGAGCACCAGCAAAGCTGATGCAAACATCTAAAAACATCGTGTGTGTGGCATGAACAGTTAGAACAAGTGTTAAATTTAAGTGTGTGCACAGTGTTAAAATTAAAGTTGTAGTAATTTTAGTGTACCTGTACAATAGTTTTCATAAACAGTATTGTAGTACTCAACATTCAGCAGAACTACTTTTAATCAAAACAGTGCTAACGGCATAAGGCACTGCAGTATGTATTTACTGTAGAGCATTCACAACTTCACGAAACTTCAAGATGGACGTAACTTCAACAATAAGGTAAATTTATGAATTACAGTATTTTTTAGTAGAGAAGTAATATATAGGTACAGTATGTAATATGATAATGCATTTTTATTGTGTACAAGAAAAAAAAGACACTGACACAAACGCCTCCTGAAGGTCACCTCTTGCAACGAATCAAACGCTCCAACAAACTGGGGTTGGTCCCATATAGTACGTTGAGTCGAGGTTGTACAGTAAAAGAGTAAAGCTACAAGAATGGACGGGAGAACTGCAGCCTCACAAGATCTCGGTTACCGAGACAAAACTGACAACGTAATGGAGAATAAAATATTCCCAATATGATGCCAGGTAGTAAGAAATGAAAGGATAAAAAGGAGTGGGTAGGGAAGTGAAGTAGTCTTTGTGATACAACACTGAGGCTTCAAGAAGATAATCTGGAAATACTGTGCTAGGTATACCAATAATGAGGACCATGAAGATAGTGGTAGGCATTATTTATAACCCTCAATTAACTACAAGAAGGTCAATGGAGGAAAATGATAATTGCAATACCTGGATTGTACTTGCTACTACTTTACTTTCCTTAAAGGCTACTTTATTACAAAATTTCATTAGATTTAGAAAGGGTCGAGTGGGAGGCCTTTGGTGAATTCACATGGAATGACCCCATGGAGTGATAGCACACAAAACGTGGTCAATGGGAATAACTGGTCAAGTAGAACGCTGGATACTCAATTTCCTGTCGAACAGAACACAAAGAGTAATAGTCAATCAAAATCGAGTCTAAGCGCAGTCAAAAGCTCTGTACCTCAAGGTACAGTCCTTGCACCACTGCTGTTTCTTTTTCTCATATCAGACATAAATACAAAAATACATAATGACAAAAATACAAGTCACAGCTTCATGTCATCCTTTGCAGACGACACAAAAATCATTATGAAAATTACCTCTGCTGAAGACATTGAAAAATTACATGCAGATATCAACAAAGTTTTCGATTGGGGAGCAGAAAATAACTTGATGTTTAATATCCTGTCATCCCCACAGGCGCATGTCATTTTGAAAAAAAAGAAAAATTATTTTTTCTTCCTAACCTGTTAATTTGTGTTCACTGATCACGTGAAAAATAATAAAAAAATCGTAAGTGGCATATATTGCCCGCTATAGGGCGGGGAAGTCTGGCAAATTATAGGTGCTGACTCAGCGTGCGTCCCAGGCGGTCTGTTAATCGCCAGCTGTCAGGCCGGAGTTGCCACAAAGAGATAATTACCGAATTATTTCAATGTCTCTGATTGATTTTTCATACTTTTTTTTTTGCTGTAATATTATTCAATAGTGTGTAGTTTGATATATTTATATAATAAAATGAGTGAATCATCGCTGTACTCAAAAATATGGTGTGCATATTGTTGATTCAATTATGTTCATCAATCAGTGAACAAATACTTTGTCGGTTATTACACTGTAAGCACAGGTTATATATAAGTATCTGCATGTTTTGTTCACTATAACGAACCGCTAAGTAGCTATTATGAGTCAAAAAGTAACGAGGAGTGACCGCCGTGTACCAGCCAGCCACTCACGCCCTCCCTCCAGTCATCTGACTCACCCACATTCTCCTCCCACAATAATGTTTTTGCTATAATTCACTATATACAGACGTTATATATAAGTATCTACATGCTTTGTTAACCATAACTGTACATCTAAGCTTATATGGTGAGTAAAGGCACAAAGATGTGGCTACTCACACAGTCAGCTGATCGGCGGCCACCCTCAAGGCCAGACGCACTAATATTTCTCCTCCAACAATACTGTTTGTGGTGTTATTACGCTATATACACACATTATATATAAATATCTACCTGTTTTATTCACCATACTTGTACAAATAAACTTTTATGGTGCCCAAAGACCATCGTGGTAACCAGTAAACAACACCGTCGTCTGCACGGTGGCGTCGTGCAGACGACGCCACCGCCCTCACCAAAATGGCGGCTCCAAACCTTCTCTTGCTGTTTATACCCTCTATACACACGTTATATATAAGTATCTACATTTGTGTTCACCATAGCGAACCACTAAGCTGGTATGCTGAGTGCAGTCAATAAAAGGTGGCCACACACAGTCAAAAGACATCGCAACCACCCTCCCTCCCACAGCATTACTCCTCCCTCCATGGCGCACAGCGCTAAATATCACCACAATCCTGCTATTACCAGAACCCTGGTCAGTTTTATCACAGTCAGGGGTCTTCTGTAATAATATCATCGCTACATAATAGCATGAACAAGTATAATTTGGCATTTTTTGGCGATGCTGTGGTCACAAGCTGAACAGCAGTGCTGTTAGCTCATGCTGCGTGCGTCAGGCTTGGTTGCTCACTCAATACTGAGGCCAATAACACCCGGGAGTTTGGCCCACGATTTTTTTTTTAAATAGCGTCTGTTTACAGGAGCCCTGATGAAGGTGTGGTGAACCCCGTGTATCCGCGGGCTGTTTAAATCTTGCATAGTACTCCAACACATCATATGACGTGATGCGCAGTTGACTGGAACAACGTCCAGAACGTCATATGACGTGATGCGCACTTTAAGGGTTAAATACTGTAAAGAAAGCCAATAAAGAATACAGAACTGGGGTAAATACTGCAAATGACATATTGACTTATATGAGACAGCTCCTATTTGTTTCCACTAAAACTCATTCATATATATATGTCTAACATACGTTTAAACAATTAAGGGATCCTACTTCTATTATGTTACTTGGTAACATAATACACGACAAGAGTGGACGCGTTCTATTGAATTTATACTGGCGATGAGTCACTATAACGTGGCTAAAGTATGTTGACCAGATCACACACTAGAAGGTGAAGGGACGACGACGTTTCGGTCCGTCCTGGACCATTCTCAAGTCGATTGTGATCAGGAAGATTGATTGAATGACGAAGATCAAGCCACCCATAAGATGGCACGGGCATGAATAGCCCGTAAGTGAAAGCATTTCTGAGCCATTACCAGTATCAATAGATGATACTGGAGATCTGTGGAGGTGCGACTGCACCTGCGTGATGGGAGATGTCTCTCGTGGTGATAAGAAAGTAGAGACAGGCAATAAATATGCAAGAGAGAGAGAGGCGAGGAGCAAAATAAGGTGTAGTAGAGGGGATAGTAGTAGGAATAAGAATTGCAGAGGGCCTATTGGCCCATACGAGGCAGCTGCTATTGTAACCACCTAATGAGAAAGAGATAGTAATAGGAATAAGAAGAGGATAGCAAGGGAATGCAGGAGAAGACAATGAACAGAAAAAGAGAGAAGAGAGAAAGAAAGGTAAATGGAAGGGTAAGCTTATGTTAGGTCACGTTTGTTAGAAAGAATAGAGCATTTGAGTATATACTGTGAAAGGGAAGAGTCCACAGCAACAAAGCCAAGACTCAAATTCATGTTGGGTAGATTGTGTATTGGACGGCGATTAGATTCAACAAGACGGCATCTATGTAGAAGCAGAGGCAGGAAAGATTATTTTAGAGGAAGACCAATGAATGGGATGATTAGAACCCCTCCCATGACAGAAGAGAGCATTGTTAGTGTCTGCAGACTTAACACTTCTCTTGTGTTCTTAAAGTCTGTCATTCAGTGTATGGCCACTTTCGCCAAAGTATTGGAGAGGACAAGACAAACAGGAGATAGAGTAGACACCAGCAGCATTAGAAGCAGGAGGAGCAGTGTAAACTAGATTGCTACGAAGTGTGTTAGTTAGTCTGCTCTTTGGCAGGCTCAACGGTGCGCTTTTGCCTGCTCTAGGGAACGACGCCAGCCACTGCCCCCCGAATGCAAGTATGGCAGGAAGAGCTGAAAGCAGGAGGCAAACCGGGAGTCCCCCTAATATCCCCTAGTGAATTTATATCCATTCTATCGTACGGTGACCAAAACCGAAATGCATAATCTAAATGGGGCCTAAAATGAGGAAGATATAACTGAAGAATAACACCAGGTGTCTTATTAGTAACGCTTCGATTAATAAATCCCAGTGTCCTATTATATTATTGCCTTGTTATAAATCACAGTGTTCAATTTACCTTATTATGGAATAGAGGTAGTATTACTTTCCGCTTTTGTAGGTTAGTTCTTCAAATGATATATATAAAGACTTAAGAATTAGAAGACTGTGACATATTAGGTGTACAGTTACTTCCTGGCAAGTCAGGTGTTACTCGTTCCCGGGTGCAATATAAGCTTCCGTCACCAAATTTCTTTCAGACAGTGCATAACTTTCGAAGAGTGCAGCTGATACACCAGACGTATTTTACTGGCATCGAGTTTAAAATCTCATGTTATTGTCAACAGAATGGAACCTGATGTTATTAGAACGCCAGAAGAATTCATCAATGTGATATATGAAGATTTTAGAAAGGATTCTGCAGAAAATTCAACAAGAATCATGAAATTTACTTCCCCTTGTCCACTCAAAAACGGTGTTGTTTTTGAGAATATTAATCCTGATTTAAAATGGGGAACTTCAACTAGTAGCAGTCAAGTTTATGCCTCGATAATGATAATGCAGACTTTTATACTTCCAGAAGTATTTTCGGGAAGACTTTAGACTGTGTATCAAACGAAATCAGTGATAACACGCTCAGTTTGAGATCCAGTACCAGACATGCGCCGCTTGCCAGTTGTAACGAAAATCGCGTTCAACGCCACATCTATATGCCAGATGAGATGAAAACGCCAGAACACATATTTGAGGACATTTCTGATTATTATTGCAAGCATTCTACAGAAAATTCAACTAGTAAAACTAATGCACCATTTTCTGACAATATTAATGAAGATGAAGATTATCATAATATATACAAACGTTTTTTTTGTGAAACCTACCAAGAAGAAGAACAAAAACTACTGAGTGTATCTAACACTGATGTCATTGGTTGTGTTCAACGCAATCTTTCAATGCCGAATGAGATCAAACCACCAGCGCACATCACTGAAGACATGTCTGATTATTTTTGTAAGGATTCTACAGACGAGTCAACAAGTAACATTAAAACTACAGTTCCTGTTTATGAGAATATTAGGGAAGACGAAGACTTTCATAATACTCCAGAGAGAATTTTCGGCGAGACCTTCGAAGAAGAACAACTATTAAATGCATCTAACACTGATGTCATTGGTTGTGTTCAACGCCACAATTCTGTGGCGGATAACTCTCCGCAGCAACCTTCAGCCGACTGCAGTGTACAATATTTCGTTGTAAAGAAGGAGACAGGCGACGAAAGATCCCTGATATTCACTTTCTTCAAGAAGAAGCCAGTCGACATGCTACACGATAACTTTTCAGTCAGTGAGCATGCACAACCTGAAATCCAACCACAGGAAACCAAGTCCAGTGACAATCTACCTGCAGATTTCTCTGACGTTCATGGTAACTTCACTGCCGCCTCCATCACCCAATGGAATGAAGCTCCTGTTAAGGTACAGGCTGGCAGGCGGCGTATATCAAGGGGGTGCTCAGAAGCCTTACCAATGTCCTCACTGTTCCAAGTCTTATGTCTCAATGAAATGGATTAATCGGCACATTTCTAACGTACACAAGAGTCCGTACCAGGTGAGGAGGCGCCAATCAATCGAATCAGCTTAAGTTCCAGCTTTACAAACGATTTTCTAAGGAATCTGAGCATGTTGTTACATATATAAGTAAAATAAAATGGCTTCCTGTTCACCAAATAGACACAGTTATTAGTAACTATGAACTCTATTTTAAAAGTTTATATTTTCTGAAATTATAATAAAAAAAAATACCCGCAAAACTGACATTAAATATCCTTTTTTCTTTGTAAACTTGAATTTTATTGTGAAAAATGACAAATGCTTGTTGGTTACTGTGGCCATCAACGGAAGTGCATGATTACGATTCCCTGAATTGCTGCGCTGATGGCCGAGACGGCACTGAGAAGTATTGAGTGAAACTGTTGTTCTGTATTAACTTTGCTTGACTAGTTTCATTTTCGAACACTCCTTATCTTTTGTCTGTCTATTTAACTTTTCATTTTATGTTATTATAATTATGTAAATATTTTTTATATTATAGCACCTTTCGCAAATTATGATCCTTGGTTGCAGACGAGGAGTCACAATCACGTGGCTGAAATATGTCGACCAAAGCACACACTAGAATGTGAAGGGACGACGACGTTTCGCTCCGTCCAGGACCGTTCTGGACTTGAGAATGATCCAGGACAGACCGAAAAGTCATCGTCCCTTCACTTTCTAGTGTGTTGTTTGGTCAACACGATCCTTGGTTGTTTTACTAGTCGGGTCTGTCATCACTAAACAATAATATAAAATCTTAACTGAAGTAGCATTGTATCTTGTAAATATTTCCTGAATCTTCTATCATACACACATACGTGCAAGACATGCACATACAGTTGTTGCTCGTGAACATACATACAATCTGTTATTAATGGTTTGTGATTATGGTGATAAGTATCTGGCAAATTATAGATAATATGGTTAGCTACATTCTAAACAGACCAAAACTTTTTAAAATTACAAGCCACGTAGGTAAATATTTATGCCTAATGATAATTATTATTAATTCATTGTAGCTGATAATTATTTATTGCGTACTCTGTTAAAATCTGTCTACAAATTTTAATAATACCCTTGAAAAAATATTAAATCACGAGACAATTTCTACTCTCATCCAACCAAACTCGTTTATATGTATGTCTGACTCATAATACTTGAAATAATACAACGATCCCACATCAATGATTCTCCTTGGTAATTTGTCCAGTAAATGAACAACCTTGTTTCCAAACACTTATCCAATTTATATCAATTGTTTCGAGTTCTGTTTGAGTTGATATAAATATAATCTTATTTAAAACCACTTTGTTATACCTAACTTCAATTAAAATGAAATAAACATGTCATTCTTAATTTTATTTCCAGAAAATGTTAAGCTCATTTATGATCCCTCCATAAGAAAGGTTACTAATAAGAGGGACTAATAACTGGAAACCTCTTATAGGACGAAAGATTGACAAAGTTTACTCTACATTCTCTAGAATGGCGAAGATTTAGGAGTGAAATAATAGAGGTGTACATGTGTCTGAAAGGGTAAATGGGATAATAACAGGGTATTAATTAAAAGTATCAACAAAATACAAATGGAATCAATTGGATAGGTTTAGATTTAGGAAAGATTGGAAAAAAATTGAATAAATTTAGATTTAGGTAGTTAACCTATTTAAATAACAAACGAGAATATAATATTGTATTTAAAATATCAACAAAATACAATGGGACTAAATTTGATAAGTTTAGATCTAGGTAATTATTTAATTAGGTCCTTTGGAAAAGACCTGGTTAAATACTGTAAAGAAAGCCAATAAAGAATACAGAACTGCGGTAAATACTGCAAATGACATATTGACTTATATGAGGCAGCTCCTATTTGTTTCCATTAAAACTCATTCATATATATATGTCTAACATACGCTTGAAACAATTAAGGGATCCTACTTCAATTATGTTACTTGGTAACATAATACACAACAAGAGTGGACGCGTTCTATTGAATTTATACTGGCGATGAGTCACTATAACGTGGCTAAAGTATGTTGACCAGACCACACACTAAAAGGTGAAGGGACGACGACGTTTCGGTCCGTCCTGGACCATTCTCAATTCGATTGTGATCAGGAAGATTGATTGAATGACGAAGATCAAGCCACCCATAAGATGGCACGGGCATGAATAGCCCGTAAGTGAAAGCATTTCTGAGCCATTACCAGTATCAATAGATGATACTGGAGATCTGTGGAGGTGCGACTGCACCTGCGTGATGGGAGAATGTCTCTCGTGGTGATAAGAAAGTAGAGACAGGCAATAAATATGCAAGAGAGAGAGAGGCGAGGAGCAAAATAAGGTGTAGTAGAGGGGATAGTAGTAGGAATAAGAATTGCAGAGGGCCTATTGGCCCATACGAGGCAGCTGCTATTGTAACCACCTAATGAGAAAGAGATAGTAATAGGAATAAGAAGAGGATAGCAAGGGAATGCAGGAGAAGACAATGAACAGAAAAAGAGAGAAGAGAGAAAGAAAGGTAAATGGAAGGGTAAGCTTATGTTAGGTCACGTTTGTTAGAAAGAATAGAGCATTTGAGTATATACTGTGAAAGGGAAGAGTCCACAGCAACAAAGCCAAGACTCAAATTCATGTTGGGTAGATTGTGTATTGGACGGCGATTAGATTCAACAAGACGGCATCTATGTAGAAGCAGAGGCAGGAAAGATTATTTTAGAGGAAGACCAATCAATGGGATGATTAGAACCCCTCCCATGACAGAAGAGAGCATTGTTAGTGTCTGCAGACTTAACACTTCTCTTGTGTTCTTAAAGTCTGTCATTCAGTGTATGGCCACTTTCGCCAAAGTATTGGAGAGGACAAGACAAACAGGAGATAGAGTAGACACCAGCAGCATTAGAAGCAGGAGGAGCAGTGTAAACTAGATTGCTACGAAGTGTGTTAGTTAGTCTGTTCTTTGGCAGGCTCAACGGTGCGCTTTTGCCTGCTCTAGGGAACGACGCCAGCCACTGCCCCCCGAATGCAAGTATGGCAGGAAGAGCTGAAAGCAGGAGGCAAACCGGGAGTCCCCCTAATATCCCCTAGTGAATTTATATCCATTCTATCGTACGGTGACCAAAACCGAAATGCATAATCTAAATGGGGCCTAAAATGAGGAAGATATAACTGAAGAATAACACCAGGTGTCTTATTAGTAACGCTTCGATTAATAAATCCCAGTGTCCTATTATATTATTGCCTTGTTATAAATCACAGTGTTCAATTTACCTTATTATGGAATAGAGGTAGTATTATATTCCGCTTTTGTAGGTTAGTTCTTCAAATGATATATATAAAGACTTAAGAATTAGATGACTGTGACATATTAGGTGTACAGTTGCTTCCTGGCAAGTCAGGTGTTATTCGTTCCCGGGTGCAATATAAGCTTCCCTCACCAAATTTCTTTCAGACAGTGCTTAACTTTCGAAGAGTGCAGCTGATACACCAGACGTATTTTACTGGCATCGAGTTTAAAATCTCACGTTATTGTCAACAGAATGGAACCTGATGCTATTAGAACGCCAGAAGGATTCATCAATGTGATATATGAAGATTTTAGAAAAGATTCTGCAGAAAATTCAACAAGAATTATGAAATTTACTGCCCCTTGTCCACTCAAAAACGGTGTTGTTTTTGAGAATATTAATCCTGATTTAAAATGGGGAACTTCAACTAGTAGCAGTCAAGTTTATGCCTCGATAATGATAATGCAGACTTTTATACTTCCAGAAGTATTTTCGGGAAGACTTTAGACTGTGTATCAAACGAAATCAGTGATAACACGCTCAGTTTGAGATCCAGTACCAGACATGCGCCGCTTGCCAGTTGTAACGAAAATCGCGTTCAACGCCACATCTATATGCCAGATGAGATGAAAACGCCAGAACACATATTTGAGGACATTTCTGATTATTATTGCAAGCATTCTACAGAGAATTCAACTAGTAAAACTAATGCACCATTTGCTGACAATATTAATGAAGATGAAGATTATCATAATATATACAAACGTTTTTTTGGTGAAACCTACGAAGAACAACAACTACTGAGTGTATCTAACACTGATGTCATTGGTTGTGTTCAACGCAATATTTCAATGCCGGATGAGATCAAACCACCAGCGCACATCACTGAAGACATGTCTGATTATTTTTGTAAGGATTCTACAGACGAGTCAACAAGTAACATTAAAACTACAGTTCCTGTTTATGAGAATATTAGGGAAGACGAAGACTTTCATAATACTCCAGAGAGAATTTTCGGCGAGACCTTCGAAGAAGAACAACTATTAAATGCATCTAACTCTGATGTCATTGGTTGTGTTCAACGCCACAATTCTGTGGCCGATAACTCTCCGCAGCAACCTTCAGCCGACATCAGTGTACAATATTTCGTTGTAAAGAAGGAGACAGGCGACGAAAGATCCCTGATATTCACTTTCTTCAAGAAGAAGCCAGTCGACATGCTACACGATTACTTCTCAGTCAGTGAGCATGCACAACCTGAAATCCAACCACAGGAAACCAAGTCCAGTGACAATCTACCTGCAGATTTCACTGACGTTCATGGTAACTTCACTGCCGCCTCCATCACCCAATGGAATGAAGCTCCTGTTAAGGTATAGGCTGGCAGGCGGCGTATATCAAGGGGTGCTCAGAAGCCTTACCAATGTCCTCACTGTTCCAAGTCTTATGTCTCAATGAAATGGATTAATCGGCACATTTCTAACGTACACAAGAGTCCGTACCAGGTGGGGAGGCGCCAATCAATCGAATCAGCTTAAGTTCCAGCTTTACAAATGATTTTCTAAGGAATCTGAGCATGTTGTTACATATATAAGAAAATAAAATGGCTTCCTGTTCACCAAATAGACACAGTAATTAGTAACTATGATCTCAATTTTAAAAGTTTATATTTTCTGAAATTATAATAAAAAAAATACCCGCAAAACTGACATTAAATATCCTATTTTCTTTGTAAACTTGAATTTTATTGTGAAAAATGACAAATGCTTGTTGGTTACTGTGGCCATCAACGGAAGTGCATGATTACGATTCCCTGAATTGCTGCGCTGATGGCCGAGACGGCACTGAGAAGTATTGAGTGGAACTGTTGTTCTGTATGAACTTTGCTTGACTAGTTTCATTGTCGAACACTCCTTATCTTTTGTCTGTCTGTTTAACCTTTCATTTTATGTTATTATTATTATGTAAATATTTTTTTTATTATAGCACCTTTCGCAAATTATAATTCCTTGGTTGCAGACGAGGAGTCACAATCACGTGGCTGAAATATGTCGACAAGACCACACACTAGAATGTGAAGGGACGACGACGTTTTGCTCCGTCCAGGACCGTTCTGGACTTGAGAATGATCCAGGACAGACCGAAAAGTCATCGTCCCTTCACATACTAGTGTGTTGTTTGGTCAACATGATCCTTGGTTGTTTTACTAGTCGGGTCTGTCATCACTAAACAATAATATAAAATCTTAACTGAAGTAGCATTGTATCTTGTAAATATTTCCTGAATCTTCTATCATACACACATACGTGCAAGACATGCACATACAGTTGTTGGTCGTGAACATACATACAACCTGTTATTAATGGTTTGTGATTATGGTGATAAGTATCTGGCAAATTATAGATAATATGGTTAGCTACATTCTAAACAGACCAAAACTTTTTAAAATTACAAGCCACGTAGGTAAATATTTATGCCTAATGATAATTATTATTATTTCATTATGGCTGATAATTATTTATTGCGTACGCTGTTAAAATCTCTCTACAAATTTTAATAATACCCTTGAAAACATAATAAATCACGAGACAATTTCTACTCTGATCCAACCAAACTCGTTTATATGTATGTCTGACTCATAATACAACGATCCCACATCTATGATGCTCCTTGGTAATTTGTCCAGTAAATAAACAACCTTGTTTTCAAATACTTATTTGCCCAAACCTTTTCTAAATTACAACTTATCCTATTTATATGAATTGTTTCGAGTTCTGTTTGAGTTGATATAAATATAATCTTATTTAAAACCACTTTGTTATACCTTCCGTCAATTAAAATGAAATAAACATGTCATTCTTAATTTTATTTCCAGAAAATGTTAAGCTCATTTATGATCCCTCCATAAGAAAGGTTACTAATATGCGGGACTAATAACTGGAAACCTCTTATAAGACGAAAGATTGACAAAGTTTACTCTACATTCTCTAGAAAGGCGAAGATTTAGGAGTGAAATAATAGAGGTGTACATGTGTCTGAAAGGGCAAATGGGATAATAACAGGGTATTAATTAAAAGTATCAACAAAATACAAATGGAATCATTTAGATAGGTTTAGATTTAGGAAAGATAGGAAATAAATTGAATAAATTTAGATTTAGGTAGTTAACCTATTTAAATAACAAACGAGAATATAATATTGTATTTAAAATATCAACAAAATACAATGGGACTAAATTTGATAAGTTTAGATCTAGGTAATTATTTAATTAGGTCCTTTGGAAAAGACCTGGTTAAATACTGTAAGAAAAGCCAATAAAGAATACAGAACTGGGGTAAATACTGCAAATGACATATTGACTTATATGAGACAGCTCCTATTTGTTTCCACTAAAACTCATTCATATATATTATATATGTCTAACATACGCTTGAAACAATTAAGGGATCCTACTTCTATTATGTTACTTGGTAACATAATACACGACAAGAGTGGACGCGTTCTATTGAATTTATACTGGCGATGAGTCACTATAACGTGGCTAAAGTATGTTGACCAGACCACACACTAGAAGGTGAAGGGACGACGACGTTTCGGTCTGTCCTGGACAATTCTCAAGTCGATTGTGATCAGGAAGATTGATTGAATGACGAAGATAAAGCCACCCAAAAGATGGCACGGGCATGAATAGCCCGTAAGTAATAGTAATGGCATTTCTGAGCCATTACCAGTATCAATAGATGATACTGGAGATCTGTGGAGGTGCGACTGCACCCTGCGTGATGGGAGATGTCTCTCGTGGTGATAAGAAAGTAGAGACAGGCAATAAATATGAAAGAGAGAGAGAGGCGAGGAGCAAAGTAAGGTGTAGTAGAGGGGATAGTAGTAGGAATAAGAATTGCAGAGGGCCAATTGGCAAATACGAGGCAGCTGCTATTGTAACCACCGAATGAGAAGGAGATAGTAATAGGAATAAGAAGAGGATAGCAAGGGAATGTAGGAGAAGACAATGAATAGAAAAAGAGAGAAGAGAGAAAGAAAGGTAAATGGAAGGGTAAGCTTATGTTAGGTCACGTTTGTTAGAAAGATTAGAACATTTGAGTATATACTGTGAAAGGGAAGAGTCCACAGCAACAAAGCCAAGACTCAAATTCATGTTGGGTAGATTGTGTATTAGACGGCGATTAGATTCAACAAGACGGCATCTATGTAGAAGTAGAGGCAGGAAAGATTATTTTGGAGGAAGACCAATCAATGGGATGATTAGAACCCCTCCCATGACAGAAGAGAGCATTGTTCGTGTCTGCAGACTTAACACTTCTCTTGAGTTCTTAAAGTCTGTCATTCAGTGTATGGCCAGTTTCGCCAAAGTATTGGAGAGGACAAGACAAACAGGAGATAGAGTAGACACCAGCAGCATTAAAAGCAGGAGGAGCAGTGTGAACTAGATTGCTACGAAGTGTGTTAGTTAGTCTGCTCTTTGACAGGCTCAACGGTGCGCTTTTGCCTGCTCTGGGGAACGACGCCAGCCACTACCCCCCGAATGCAAGTATGGCAAGAAGAGCTGAAAGCAGGAGGCAAACCGGGAGTCCCCCTAATATCCCCTAGTGAATTTATATCCATTCAATCGTACGGTGACCAAAACCGATATGCATAATCTAAATGGGGCCTAACATGAGCAAGATATAACTGAAGAATAACACCAGGTGTCTTATTAGTAACGCTTCGATTAAAATCCCAGTGTTCTATTATATTATTGCCTTGTTATAAATCACAGTGTTCTATTTACCTTATTATGGAATAGAGGTAGTATTATTTTCCGCTTTTGTAGGTTAGTTCTTCAAATGATATATATAAAGACTTAAGAATTAGATGACTGTGACATGTTAGGTGTACAGTTGCTTCCTGGCAAGTCAGGTGTTACTCGTTCCCGGGTGCAATATAAGCTTCCCTCACCAACTTTCTTTCAGACAGTGCATAACTTTCGAAAAGTGCAGCTGATACACCAGACGTATTTTACTGGCATTTAGTTTTAAATCTCACGTTATTGTCAACAGAATGGAACTTGATGATATTAGAACGCCAGAAGGAATTCATCAATGTGATATATGAAGATTTTAGAAATGATTCTGCAGAAAATTCAACAAGAATCATGAAATTTACTGCCCCTTGTCCACTCAAAAACGGTGTTGTTTTTGAGAATATTAATCCTGATTTAAAAAAGGGAACTTCAACTAGTAGCAGTCAAGTTTTATGCCTCGATAATGATGATGCAGACTTTTATACTTCCAAAAGTTTTTTCGGGAAGACCTTAGACTGTGTATCAAACGAAATCAGTGATAACACGCTCAGTTTGAGATCCAGTGCCAGACATGCGCCGCTTGCCAGTTGTAACGAAAATCGCGTTCAACGCCACATCTATATGCCAGATGAGATGAAAACGCCAGAACACATATTTGAGGACATTTCTGATTATTATTGCAAGCATTCTACAGAAAATTCAACTAGTAAAACTAATGCACCATTTGCTGACAATATTAATGAGGATGAAGATTATCATAATATATACAAACGTTTTTTTGGTGAAACCTACGAAGAAGAAGAACAATTACTGAGTGTATCTAACACTGATGTCATTGGTTGTGTTCAACGCAATATTTCAATGCCGGATGAGATCAAACCACCAGCGCACATCACTGAGGACATGTCTGATTATTTTTGTAAGAATTCTACAGACGACTCAACAAGTAACATTAAAACTACAGTTCCTGTTTATGAGAATATTAGGGAAGACGAAAACTTTCATAATACTCCAGAGAGAATTTTTGGCGAGACCTTCGAAGAAGAACAACTATTAAATGCATCTAACACTGATGTCATTGGTTGTGTTCAACGCCACAATTCTGTTTCGGATAACTCTCCGCAGCAACCTTCAGCCGACTGCAGTGTACAATATTTCGTTGTAAAGAAGGAGACAGGCGACGAAAGATCCCTGATATTCACTTTCTTCAGGAAGAAGCCAGTCGACATGCTACACGATAACTTCTCAGTCAGTGAGCATGCACAACCTGAAATCCAACCACAGGAAACCAAGTCCAGTGACAATCTACCTGCAGATTTCACTGACGTTCATGGTAACTTCACTGCCGCCTCCGTCACCCATGGGAATGAAGCTTCTGTTAAGGTACAGGCTGGCAGGCGGCGTGTATCAAGGGGTGCTCAGAAGCCTTACCAATGTCCTCACTGTTCCAAGTCTTATGTCTCAATGAAATGGATTAATCGGCATATTTCTAACGTACACAGGAGTCCGTACCATGTGGGGAGGCGCCAATCAGTCGAATCAGCTTAAGTTCCAGCTGTACAAACTATTTTCTAAGGAATCTGAGCATGTTGTTACATGTATAATTAAAATAAAATGGCTTCCTGTTCACCAAATAGACACGGTTATTAGTAACTATGAACTCAATTTTAAAAGTTTATATTTTCTGAAATTATAATAAAAAAATACCCGCAAAACTGACATTAAATATCCGATTTTCTTTGTAAACTTCAATTTTATTGTGAAAAATGACAAATGCTTGTTGGTTACTGTGGCCATCAACGGAAGTGCATGATTACGATTCCCTGAATTGCTGCGCTGATGGCCGAGACGGCACTGAGAAGTATTGAGTGGAACTGTTGTTCTGTATGAACTTTGCTTGACTAGTTTCATTGTCGAACACTCCTTATCTTTTGTCTGTCTGTTTAACCTTTCATTTTATGTTATTATAATTATGTAAATATTTTTTATATTATAGCGCCTTTCGCAAATTATGATCCTTGGTTGCAGACGAGGAGTCACAATCACGTGGCTGAAATATGTCGACCAAACCACACACTAGAATGTGAAGGGACGACGACGTTTCGCTCCGTCCAGGACCGTTCTGGACTTGAGAATGATCCAGGACAGACCGAAAAGTCATCGTCCCTTCACTTTCTAGTGTGTTGTTTGGTCAATATGATCCTTGGTTGTTTTACATTGTCGGGTCTGTCATCACTAAACAATAATATAAAATCTTAACTGAAGTAGCATTGTATCTTGTAAATATTTCCTGAATCTTCAATCATACACACATACGTGCAAGACATGCACATACAGTTGTTGGTCGTGAACATACATACAACCTGTTATTAATGGTTTGTGATTATGGTGATAAGTATCTGGCAAATTATAGATAATATGGTTAGCTACATTCTAAACAGACCAAAACTTTTTAAAATTACAAGCCACGTAGGTAAATATTTGTGCATAATGATAATTATTATTAATTCATTATGGCTGATAATTATTTATTGCGTACGCTGTTAAAATCTCTCTACAAATTTTAATAATACCCTTGAAAACATATTAAATCAAGAGACAATTTCTACTCTGATCCAACCAAACTCGTTTATATGTATGTCTGACTCATAATACTTGAAATAATACAACGATCCCAAATCTATGATGCTCCTTGGTATTTTGTCCAGTAAATAAACAACCTTGTTTTCAAATACTTATTTGCCCGAGACTTTTCTAAATTACAACTTATCCTATTTATATGAATTGTTTCGAGTTCTGTTTGAGTTGATATAAATGTAATCTTATTTAAAACCACTTTGTTATACCTTCCGTCAATTAAAATGAAATAAACATGTCATTCTTAATTTTATTTCAAGAAAATGTTAAGCTCATTTATGATCCCTCCATAAGAAAGGTTACTAATATGCGGGACTAATAACTGGAAACCTCTTATAAGACGAAAGATTGACAAAGTTTACTCTACATTCTCTAGAATGGCTAAGATTTAGGAGTGAAATAATAGAGGTGTACATGTGTCTGAAAGGGCAAATGGGATAATAACAGGGGTATTTATTAAAAGTATCAACAAAATACAAATGGAATCAATTGGATAGGTTTAGATTTAGGAAAGATAGGAAAAAAATTGAATAAATTTAGATTTAGGTAGTTAACCTATTTAAATAACAAACGAGAATATAATATTGTATTTAAAATATCAACAAAATACAATGGGACTAAATTTGATAAGTTTTGATCTAGGTAATTATTTAATTAGGTCCTTTGGAAAAGACCTGGTTAAATACTGTAAGAAAAGCCGATAAAGAATACAGAACTGGGGTAAATACTGCAAATGACATATTGACTTATATGAGACAGCTCCTATTTGTTTCCACTAAAACTCATTCATATATATATGTCTAATATACGCTTGAAATAATTAAGGGATCCTACTTGTATTATGTTACTTGGTAACATAATACACGACAAGAGTGGACGCGTTCTATTGAATTTATACTGGCGATGAGTCACTATAACGTGGCTAAAGTATGTTGACCAGACCACACACTAGAAGGTGAAGGTTCGACGACGTTTCGGTCCGTCCTGGACCATTCTCAAGTCGATTGTGATCAGGAAGATTGATTGAATGACGACGATTAAGCCACCCAAAAGATGGCACGGGCATGAATAGCCCGTAAGTGAAGGCATTTCTGAGCAATTATCAGTATCAATAGATGATACTGGAGATCTGTGGAGGTGCGACTGCATCCTGCGTGATGGGAGATGTCTCTCGTGGTGATAAGAAAGTAGAGACAGGCAATAAATATGAAAGAGAGAGAAGCGAGGAGCAAAGTAAGGTGTAGTAGAGGGGATAGTAGTAGGAATAAGAATTGCAGAGGGCCTATTGGCCCATACGAGGCAGCTGCTATTGTAACCACCGAATGAGAAGGAGATAGTAATAGGAATAAGAAGAGGATAGCAAGGGAATGTAGGAGAAGACAATGAACAGAAAAAGAGAGAAGAGAGAAAGAAAGGTAAATGGAAGGGTAAGCTTATGTTAGGTCACGTTTGTTAGAAAGATTAGTGCATTTGAGTATATACTGTGAAAGGGAAGAGTCCACAGCAACAAAGCCAAGACTCAAATTCATGTTGGGTAGATTGTGTATTAGACGACGATTAGATTCAACAAGACGGCATCTATGTAGAAGTAGAGGCAGGAAAGATTATTTTGGAGGAAGACCACTCAATGGGATGATTAGAACCCCTCCCATGACAGAAGAGAGCATTGTTAGTGTCTGCAGACTTAACACTTCTCTTGTAGTTCTTAAAGTCTGTTGTGAGATTTTTTTCTTTGACAGGTTATCAAAAGAATTAAGTCCTATTGATGTTACGTTAATCGCAACATCCTCGCAAGAGAGGCAGACCTTAAACAGCAAGAGCTGCCAGTGGCAGATATTTAATCTTAAAGCCTAAGATCATAGGACCGCGGGAGCAAACCGCCAGGCTAAACCACACGGGTAACACCTGTTACTTAGGTCGCTGGCTCCTCCTAGTTAACAACTAATAAAGGGTAGTCGACGGATTCTCACCTCTTATTTATAGAAGTGTGGTGCTGTGCAATGGACTCGAGCTTGAGATACAGACTTAATATGAACATAAGCAGGCAAAGCGTTGCAGAACGTAAAATGTGGGGCAGTAATATTGGAAGGTTTGACGTAAACGACCGGTTCTATAACACAACAATTTATTCACAAAACAAGAACTAAAACTACTACACAGTGAATTTACGTTACTTTACTGTCACTCCAGTGGCGCATTCAAGAACAGCTAATCAACAGCCTGATGGACCCACGGTATCCTTATCCGGTCCTCGCTGACTGAACAATGACACTAACTGAACAAAGTGGTGCCCACTGGTGACACTAGCTTGCAATCAATATTGTCAGTGCTTCACGGTGACCAATACTATAATCACAAAAACTTGACTGGCGCTCGCTGCCCACAACGAGGTACCAAGTAACAAGGCGGTTAATCCAAGAATGATAACCCCTTATAAAAAATCTTACGTTAACACTTGTCTCTCAGGACATTCAAAAACAAAAGTTACTCTAATTGAATTTAAACAATTACGTTAACACACACGTGTCTCAACGACACTTAAATGGCATCAATAACTCGTAAATCAATTAATTACATCAACTTGAAAGTCAAGCATTCGGTGAGTAATTCCCAATTAATTACTGAATACAACAGCCTATTAATTCAGACGAGTATTGATAAAGCCTACTGTCTCTCAACTGACAGTTCTCATCCGGTCTTATGACAAGATTACCTTAACGAGGGTAGACTACTGTACCACACACAAGGTTACAAGACACTCCGTGTAAACAACAACACCAACACCTGGTGAATTCACTAAGTGGCGGTTACTAATTATCTTTAATTATCTACGAGTTCTTAATCACTCTGTCCGCAGACAGATCTGTTCAGTCCAACGAATTACAGCAGCTTAATTACAGCGCAATTGACTCCGATCATAACAGACCGTCAACCCCTTACGTTAATCACTCAATTAACGACAGCTCGTTAAATCATTAACACTACGTTAGTCTTCACTTGACAATTCCTCCACTGCGTGAACTTCACTGTGACTGTTGCCTTTACACGTCCCTACGTTAATCACAACAATGTTCAACGAACAAGTGACCTCGTTAAGTAAATCGTGACCCCCCGGTGACGTTAACTGACTTTAATTCTCACGGAATCCTTTACAGTACACAACGCCTTCCACCAAGAACAAACTTGTCTACGGTTTACACACGGTACAACACAGTACATCCCAGTACATCCTTGCCACTCACGGCAAAACTTGTAAATGACTTCCCCCAGTAAATTATCCACCAATAATTCACACTTTACCACAACACAACAGTAAAATTTATAACCAAGGGAAACCTCCCTGTTACGACTTTCACTGCTGAAAAAGGGAATCAAATTACAGGAATACATACGTGGCACATAGAGAAAATAGCAGCAAATAACTCACTTTACTCTACCTCTGAATGTGTCACTAGGTGTCCTCACACACGTCAAAAATCACAGTTGGGCCCAACCTCAACATGATGACGGCAAACAGGGTAGACTCACGTCTCCAATTCCCATTCACCTCACCAGGTGGTCACAGGGACAGAGGACAGACGGAACACTGGGGCGAACCCAGCTTCAGAGTTTTATTACCCAAACGGAAACAGTATACTTACATCAATCAGCGAGCCCGCAACACTCCCTTTCACTCATATACCCGACAACCTCACACTCCCACTGCTGCTGCTGGATGATGACGTAGGCGTCCTCACTTCCTACACGTGGTCAGGTGGAGCACAGGGTCCTAGACCATGGGATTAGCTCCACACACAGAGACCAGGGTGGCACGGGCACACCGGCTTAGGCAGACCAGGGTGCGTGCACAACAGCAGGGATGCGGTACCACGCCCCTTCCACTTGACACGGTACCCCAGGATACGACGGTACACGGTGTTACAGGGCACACGAGACCCGAGACGGAGTCTTTCACTGTTCTCTTTGGTAGTTCCTCAAAATTAGGAACTTTAAGGTTTCTCTCATAACACTGAAACCTTCTCTAGCACGTCTCACTGCGGTACCTTCAAGCACAGATACGATAGACTGAGGATGTCACTTTCGTAGCCCGATAATTAATGCTTCACTCAGTCCAGTCGCTCTAAGATGGCGTCCCACAATTTCACGGCTAGGTGACAAGTTCACACTGTTCGGTACAAGCACCTTTCCGACTACCGGATTCTTACGGATGGCACACGGAGAAATAGCAAGATGATAGGCGTGACTTTAGTAATGTTGCAGGCGGTATTTCCCGATGCTTGGCCTAGCACGGGAAATTACGACCTCTCCTAGCAACGTTCTAGGTAAGAATGTCTTTTCCCGCCAACACTACGCCTGGGGTACCATGCGGTACCCCTCAGCGTCTTGGCCAATCACGGTTCAGCATTCCTGAGGCCCAGGAGCCCTGGCCAATGGCGCACCTGCCCCATGACGCTACCCCCTCTCTCACGACGTGGACACGTGATAGGGGGGGGGGTGGTCTACTGCCATTAACCCCCCATACCTCCCTCTCTACACTTGACTTGTACAAAATTTCCCTAAAATCAACTCCCTCCCGTAATTTCCTTCACAGACCTGATACAACGATCAGAATGACATCAATGGCTAGCAAATGTCATGGGCTGTCCAACGACACCCAACACGACTGTGGAAAAGTTATATTCAGAAAGTTGAATCACGGTGCACATCACTGGTGCACCATGCAATTTCTTACTTAATTCAGTGCACGAGAGAGCAGGAAAAATATGTCCCCTGACAAATACATTATTTACACTCTTGTAAAGCCACTAGTACGCGCAGCGTTTCGGGCAGGTCCTTAATCTAACAGATAATTTTAAGTAGGTAATTTCTATCAGAATTGATAAATGATAAAGATACATTGCAAGAGAAAAATGAGATGAGAGAGCTTAGTAAGTATATTAAAGCACATTGTTATATTAAAGCTCTGATTGATTACATTGACAGCTTGATTGGTAATTTAAACAATTAATAGACACCATACAGCAGATTGACAGCACATATAAGACAGCAATGATCACAATGGTAAAGATGTTCAGATTGGGTACATAAAGATTGGGAGACTGGGTAGCAAAAGATACAGATAAACAAGATTAATAAACACCATACAGCAGATTGACAGCACATATAAGAAGACAGCAATGATCACAATGGTAAAGATGTTCAAATTGGGAACATAAAGGTTGGGAGATTAGGTAGCAATAGGTACAGTGCAATTTTAAGGCAAAAAGTGAAAAACTATGAAGATGAAATTAGATACTTTTTAGTATTGATTTTGAATGATGTAAAAGTTGGACAGCTTTTCAATTCAGTAGGGAGTGAGTTCCATAAACTGGGACCCTTTATTTGCATAGAGTGTTTACACAGATTAAGTTTAACTCTGGGGATATCAAAGAGATATATATTTCTGGTGTGGTGATAATGGATCCTATTACATCTGTCCAGGAAGAGTTTCAGAGCAGGATTTGCATTTATGAACAGGGCTTTGTAAATGTAGTTGACATAAGAGAATTTATGGAGTGAGATTATGTTTAGCATGTTTTGGGAGTTAAACAAGGGGGCTGAGTGTTGTCTGAAAGCAGAATTTGGTATTATTCTGATAGCAGATTTTTGTTGGGTGATGATGGACTTGAGGTGGTTTGCAGTGGTTGAACCCCATGCACAGATACCATAGTTGAGATAGGGATAGATTAGTGCATAATATAGAGAGATGAGAGCAGAGTTAGGTACATAATATCTGATTTTGGTGAGTATACCAACTGTTTTAGAGACTTTCTTAGTTATGTGTTGTATGTGGGTACTGAAGTTGAGTCTCTTGTCTAGGAATAGGCCAAGAAACTTTCCATCATTTTTATTGCTAATGTTTACATTGTCTATCTGAAGTTGAATTGCATTTGTAGATTTGCTTCCAAATAGGATTTAGTAGGTCTTTTCTATGTTAAGTGTTAGTTTGTTGGTTGACATCCATAAGTGGACTTTTTTTAGTTCATTATTAACAACATCATTTAGTGTATGTGGGTTGGGGTTGGTGTAGATGAGGGTAGTATCATCAGCAAACAAAATAGGTTTCAGAATGTTAGAGACTTTAGGCAGATCATTGATGTATATAAGAAATAGAAGAGGTCCCAAGATGCTGCCCTGTGGCACTCCAACGGTTATTGGAAGAATGGGAGAGATTATATTATTGATTGGTACACATTGGTGTCTATCACTAAGATAGGATTGGATATAGTCCAGTGCATGGCCTCGAATTCCATAATGATGGAGTTTACATCAGAAGTAATCGTGATTAACAGTATCAAAGGCCTTTCTCAGGTCAATGAAGAGTCCAATCGGAAACTCATTTTTGTCAAGGGCTGAGTAAATTATATCAAGGAGACTAATAATTGCATCGTTGGTACTCTTTTGAGAGCGGAAGCCAAACTGACAGGGGCTAAGAATGTCGAATTTTACGAGATAGGAGTAGAGCTGTTTGTAGATAATTTTTTCAAAAATTTTTGATAGTATGGGTAGGTTCGATATTGGTCTATAGTTGTTTATGTCTGCCGGATTACCTCCTTTATGAACTGGCGTTACTCTTGCTTTTTTAAGGATATCAGGGAAGGTATGACACTCAAGGGATTTGTTGAACAGCAGAGCTATAGGTGGCGCAAGGGCATGGGAGGGGTCCGTCTAATTACCACAAGCTACACAAGGTCAGAAAGCTTCCTGGCAATACGTTAGTAATGAATAAATATGATATGTTAGGTTAGGCTGACCTAACCTAAACTAACCTAACCTAACCTAACTTAACCAAACCAAACCTAACCAAACCTAACCTAACCGACGCTTGGATCGTCGACTTTATTTGGCGTCACCAGCTCTTTATTTTCGTCTAATTTCTTAATAAAAATATACTTTTTTAGATTAAAATTATGTTTTCTCGTGTTGTACATTCAGCACCAACATTATAATGAGTAAATATATCATATTTATTCATTACTAACATAAGCTTTCTGAAGCTTGTGTAGCTTGTGTTAATTAGACGGACCGCACGGGGGTCGCTCTTGTATACAAAGGATGGAATTTCACTAATGTTCCCAGCTTTGGTTTTTAGTGAGTGTATGATGGACACAACATCTGTCGGGCTGACTGGTGAAAGGAGAAGAGAGTTTGGATAGCTGCCTGAGAGATATGTGTTTGAGTCTGTGGGATTTTACTTGCATAGTTAGCACCAATCGATGAAAAGAAGCTGTTAAATTCATTCGCCATTTCTAAGTGAGTTGACGGTGTTAAGCCATCCTTAGAGAGTGTTATCTGGTTGTGGGAGTGTTGTTTAGTTCGTAAGATATTAGAGATGGTATTCCATGTGCTTATCATGTTGCCTTTTGCTTCTTTGATTCTAGTCTCATAATATGAAAGTTTTGCTTTTCTTATGATACTGGTAAGCACTGATGAGTACCTTTTAACTACTTCCTTTGAAACTAGGCCAATCCTAAATTTCATTTAAAATTCATGTTTTTTGTTGATTGATTTAATTATACCACTTGTGAGCCACGGGTTATTTTTTCTTTTATCAGTTACTTGTTTGGTAAGGAGGGGACAGTGAGTGTTGTAGAGGCTTAGAGTTTTGGAGAGAAAGAAGTTAGTTGATGAGTTTATATCCTGTGAATTATTAAATTCAGATTCCCAGTTAATATTGTGAAGTGCATTAGAGAGATTGCCTAAAGGTGATTCACTATGAAGCCTGAATGAGAGTTTCTTGGTTTCTGGTGGTGATGTGTCCATGTTTGCTATGAGGAAGGTAGGATAGTGGTCAGTTGCTCTGTCATAGATTACCCCAGATGTAAGGGGAGCTGTTATATTAGTCCATAGGTGATCCAGGGTAGTGACAGATGTTTGAGTGACTCGGGTGGGCTTGGTGATTGTGGGGATTAGCATACAGGAGTGCATGCTGTTACGGAAATAGTCAACTTTAGGGTTGTTTTGAAGACCCAGGTCAATATTGAAATCACCTCCAAGAATGATGTGATTTTTGTTGAGATTGTTATTTATGATAAGATTCCTTACATTGTCTGAGAATAAAGCCATGTTGGTATTAGGAAATCTATAGATGGCACCGATTGTCAGGGAGGATTTAAGGGATTTACTGGAGAACTTGGCAAAGGTATATTCACAATAGTCGTCTCTTATCATTAATGACACTATTGCAGATGAAGGTATCTTTGTAATATATTGCTGTACCACCTCCTTTTTTATTAGGCCTGCAGTTATGAATGGCTTTATAACCAGCTAAATTGTAGAGTTGGGTATAGTCATTACTTAGCCAAGTTTCTGTTAAAATGATGAATGATAATTTAGTACCTAGTGCTGTAAGTAGTGCATTTATATCATCAAAATGTTTACCAAGTGACCTAACATTTTGGTTGTAAACTGATAAGCAGGTGCTATTTAGGAGTTTATTTTTTGCAAGATTTGCTGTGTAATACCTGCAATAATGATGATCAATGTGCTGATTTGTGTGGATATGGGACAGAAGATTTCGATCAGGATCAATATCAGTAAGCATATAGATAAAATAATGTCACGATACAATAAGATAAGCAATTACAGGAACAGATAAATACTAAATCTGCTGTAAGATAGAAAGTAATTATAGCAAAACACAACAATACAATAATATAACAATATAATAAGAGCTTACAAAGTATTAAGTCTACTAAAATTAGAGAATAATTATAACAAGACACAGCAATAAATGCAAGTAAACAAAAGAATTGAAACAATTAGAGGTAGAATAAAGGTCACTAGATAGCCATGGAGGATACACAAGTTTGGTGGAGAGAACAAAAAATCAGTAGAGACTGTCAAGATGAATATATAAAAAAATTGACAAATGATAATTGTAAAGTAAAATAATCTTAAAAATAATAAATTTTATTTAGCTTAGTTTTTAACCTATAATTAGTATGAACTTAATTAAGAGAACAAAATGAGATCAATAATTGATTTCAATAAATGACATAAATCAATACAATTAAATTTAAAATTTAAAAGGAATAGGGTAAGATTAGATTTAAGAGTAAAATTTTACAATGAAACTGAGGTAGATGCTTGCATAAGTGCATGGAGACTTGACGGATTATTTAGGAAATTATATGAATGAGAGAACATTAGGTAAATGGTAAGGCAGAGACAGCACCTTGGACAAAGTTAGATTAGGCTTAGGCACTGAAATTTAGCTCAGTATTTACTGTGGCATTTAGAGCAAGGGGGGTCAGGACTGGAGTAAATGAAGGTTGTGTCGTCAGCAAATAGAATTGGTTTGAGGTGTTGGGAGGCATTTGGAAGGTCATTAATGTAGATGAGAAAGAGGAGAGGGCCAAGTATGCTGCCCTGAGGAACACCAATGTTGATGGGTAGGGTGGGAGAAATTGAATTATTCACAGAAACATACTGGAGCCTGTCAGTAAGGTAGGAATTGAGGTATTGCAGGGAGTGTCCTCTGACTCCATAATGATGTAATTTAAGAAGAAGGTTTTGGTGGTTGACAGTGTCAAAAACCTTACGCAGGTCCACAAATAACCCAACAGGGAACTAATTTTTATCAAGAGCTGCATGAATCAAGTTAATTATACTAATAAGTGCATCGTTAGTGCTTTTTTGGGTCTGAAGCCATATTGGCATGAGCTAAGTATATTGTGTTTGGCAAGATAAGAGTAAAGAAATCCATCACTCTTTGTAAAATCTCTTGTATGTATGTACCTTACCTAAATAAACATTTTGATTTTAAAGCTGCTTGTAGATTAGTTTTTCAAATTTTTTTGACAAGTTAGGCAGGATTGATATAGGTCTGTAGTTGTTAACATCTGTGAGATCACCACATTTGTGTACAGGGGTAACTCTCACTTTTTTTAGGATATCTGAAAAGGTTTGGAGTTCAAGTGACTTGTTGATGAGCAATGCAATAGCAGGGGCTAAAGTTCTGGAGTTTTTTTTGTAAATTAAAGTTGGTATCTCCTCAAGGGCACTAGACTTGGTTTTAAGGGAAAGGATTATCTCATTGACGTCAGTGGAATTAATAGGCTTTAGGTACAGAGACTGTGGAGAGTTACCTGTAAGATAGTCCTTAACATCAGTACTGGAAGATGGAATATCATTTGCAAGGGATGACCCAATGGAAGAGAAGAACCTATTGAACTCAATTGCAGAATCTGAGGCTGAAAGCTGACCATCGTTATTGGACAGGCGTGTTGGTTTGTTATTTAAAATCTTCTTTGATCCCAATATTTGTGAAATTGTGCTCCAAGTTTTTTTAATGTTGCTCTTTATTTGGGTAAATTTATCTTCGTAGTATTTAGTTTTGGCTCGTCTAATTATCTTAGATAGCAATAACGAGTAATTCTTTGAGAATTCTTTGGAGACAATTCCTAACCTATACTTCTTCTCAAGGTCATGTTTTTTATTAATGGATTTAAGTATTCCCTCTGTAAGCCAAGGATTGTTAAGCCTTTTGGTTGTGACTTGTTTTGTAAGCATAGGACAGTGGGTGTTATAAAGGCTAAGAGTTTTTTGAAGAAAAGATTGCACTGCTAGGTTGATGTCCCCTATGTTACCTAACTCCGACTCCCAGTTGACATTATAAGCAGCAGTTATAAAATTGTCTATAGCAGTTTCATTGTGCAGCCTAAAACTTAACTCCCTTGACTCTAGAGGTGGTTTGCTAATGTTAGTTAAGAGAAATGTGGGGTAATGGTCTGTAGTGCTATTGGTGATTATACCTGAAGTAAGCAGAGAGGTTATGTTTGTCCAGATGTGATCTAGAGTCGTGGTAGTACTCTCAGTGATTCTAGTAGGTCTAGTGATTAAGAGTATGAGGAAGCAGGAATTCATACAGTTGAGGAAGCTAACAGCAGTAGGGTGTTCAGGCTCGCAGAGGTCAATATTAAAGTTCCCTGTGATAATTAGATGGTTTTTGTTCAGTCTGTTATCGAGTATTAGATTTCTAAGGTTTGAGTTGAATTCGGACACATCAGTGTTAGGAATTCTATAGACTGCACCCACAGACAGGACAGACTCGGCACCCTTGACTCTGAAGCTGGCGAAGATATACTCCCCACAGCAGTCTCTAGTTCTAATTACTTTTAAGTATGTTAGTTCTTGGTGGTAGTAAAGAGCAGTGCCACCACCTCTCTGAATTTGACGACAGTTGTGAATTGCCGAGTAGTTAGGCATGTTAAAGAGTTGAGTAGTATTCTCTTTCAACCATGTTTCAGTAAGTATAATAAAAGAGAATTTGTTGTCAATAGTTTCAATCAAGACACTAACATCATCGAAGTGTTTACCTAGGGATCTAACGTTCAAGTTGATTACAGAGATACTGTGATTATGAGTTAATACATTGTTTACATCATGTGCTGCAAAATATCTGCAATTTAGATCATTAAAGTGATGATTGTCATAGATAGTGGATAAGAGGTTTAGTTCTGGGTCTATACTTGTCTGCATAAAAAAGCTGGTTGCAGGAAAACAAGGCA
This sequence comes from Procambarus clarkii, assembly GCF_040958095.1. Taxonomy (NCBI): domain Eukaryota; kingdom Metazoa; phylum Arthropoda; class Malacostraca; order Decapoda; family Cambaridae; genus Procambarus; species Procambarus clarkii. The sequence goes on from NC_091220.1 coordinate 26,958,179, forward strand.
AGAAAGGCAAATTACAAAGTAGAATTAAGCTATAAAAGGGGGAAAAATTTATAAACAATATTGTACAAAACAAACACAAAATGAACAACAAAAGAAAAAAATGAGGTAGCTTACAAGGGGTACAATGGAGTAAGGGAGTATGGCGAGGCTAGGCAACCTAGGTAATAAATGAGATTAAAGAAAAAAACATATAAACATGGACTATACAAAACAAAAGATATAGAAATACAAAACAAAGATATAAACAAGACTATACAATACAAAAACAAATTGTGCAAAAAAAAAGAAAAAATGAGGTAGATTGCTTACAAGTACTCTCAGGTACACTGTAAGTAACAATTTGCAATTTGAGATGCAGGCAAAGCCAGGGGTACAATGGAGTAAGGGAGCATGGCGAGGCTAGGCAACCTAGGTAATAAATGAAATCAAAGAAAAAGTTGAATAATAAACATAGGCAAATTTAAGCTAATGATTATTAACTATAAATAGTTCAGTTACGACTGTATAATTAATAAGACCTGAAGAAATATTAATGCACTCAATTAATTATGTTCAGTAAATGACTAGTGAAGAGTAAGTTAAAAATTAAGTCAAAAAATGAAACAAGGAGACTTAGGATACCTAGCCCCACTAGTTGACAAGGGGTTAATTAAGTTAATTCATTGAGAGTGATAATATGGTGAGACAAACCACATTGGGAGAGGAAAGTATTGAGGTTCTCTTCATTAGCAATTGTAAACATTTTGCCCTCTGCGGTCTTTCTCACCTTTATCAATCCATCTCTAACGAAGCACTGATGAATCGCATCTGGGTTTTGTTGACGGATTTGACGCAGGCGGTAGAGGAGTTGCTGTTGAGGTGTTGTTAACGCATATGTCGACCGTGCTCTCAGCCACAGCTCAGAATGGAAGCAAGTCGACGAAGAACTCTGTAGGGTAAGGCAGGTCCTAGTCAACAACGGCTTCTCCAATGGTTTCGTCGAAGACATCATAAAAATGAAAGTGAAACGCCATGCAACCTCTGAAGAGACAACCAACACAACACCTATACCCCCTATTAGACTATTTTACAGGAACTTCTTTTCCACAGCTCATAAAACGGAGGAAAGGGTCCTGAAAGATATTGTTAATAGAAACGTTATCCCTACAGACAAAAATCAGAGGATACAACTGACGATTTACTATAAAACAAGAAAAACGGCCAGCATACTCATGAGAAACACTCCAGACACAAAGCAGAACGCTTTAAAAGAGACCAACGTCGTCTATGCCTTCAAATGCCCACTTGGGGACTGTAAGCTCCAAAAAACCCAGTATATAGGCAAGACAACAACATCTCTTTCTAGGCGTTTAACGATGCATAAGCAACAGGGCTCCATTAAGGAACATATAATCTCTTCCCACAACCAAACCATCGCCAGAGAAATTATAGTAAACAACACAGAAATCATTGATAGATACAGCGACAGCAGACGGCTTGACGTTTGCGAGGCTCTGCACATTAAGAAGTCAACACCAGCAATCAACAGCCAATTAATGCACAACTATATTCTACCCACCTCAAGACTCCGCTCCAATATAGAAGCATCAAGAAATATGGACCAATAGGCTTTCTACAATCACTTCCATTTCAATACCCATTGTCTCGTGTTCTGTCATGTGTTGATGAAATTAATACCCTATTAACTACCACCTCACTCAAAAGTAGATATAAACAAATCGGAGATATGTAAGTTCTATTAAGTTGTGTATGTGCAAAGTCTTTGAAAATGTAATAAGTTTAACGAAACGCGCTCAAGTGTCGCGTCAGAATAGAAATAAAAATGAATTTTGGAGAATTGATTTTTGAATTACCTCCAACAGTGAAAAGAAATGTACGAAAGATTGAGAAAATTCGTGTTAGAATTATTAATCTTACTTTTTTGGTCATATTTAATAATATATATATATATATATATATATATATATATATATATATATATGTATATATATATATATATATATATATATTTATATATATATATATATATATATATATATATATATATATATATATATATATATATATTTCTTGGCGTTCACAGTTTCGATCAGTTTGTTGACCTTTGCTTTTAATTCGGCTGTAGTGTCCTTCGTTACCCTTTGGAACTTAGTTTGGTCAGAGAGTATGATGTTCATTTTCGCCAGATATTCGTCTTTTTTAAGAATGACATATATTGGCGACTTGTCACCTCTCCTGACAACTATCTCCTTGTTCTCGCGAAGGCTTTTAGCTGCCGCTCTAAGCTCGGGGGACAGTATGGTGCTTCTGTAGTTGCCTCGATTCTTTCCTCCTTCTGCAATAAGTTCTGCTTGTAAGGTATCTTTGGTAGTGACCTTCTTTTGTGTCTCGAGGTCGAATATGTCGTCCAACAGAATTTCCAACTCCACTTTCCGGGCCATTTCACTCGGTCTGGACATAACATGACAGTTTATGCCCAGATTTAGGAGAGTGACTTGGTCCTCAGTGAGGTTAATTCCTGCAAGGTTCAGGAAGCCATCTCTTGGTCGTGGAATTGCCATAGGTCCTCCATATAATGTTGTTAGTTTCTTGATAATCCTTGTTTCAGTGCTGAGGTGATGTTGGTCTGTGAGGATGTCGAGGTGTTGTTCAATGCGGGTACGGATACTATGGTCGATGTTGCTATTTCTCCACTCGTTTGTAGCATGAAGTAGTTGCGTTTTTTTGTCTTTGATTTCATTCTCTGCCTTGTATATCTGATCACGAATCAGATCCTGGCGATATTTTATCGTGAAGGCTTGATTCCTTGCTGCTGGGTCGTGCACTTTAACATTAGTATATTTTGGTAGCAGTCTTTCCTGTAGACATATTTTATTAAATATGACCGAAAAAGTAAGATTAATAATTCTAACACGAATTTTCTCAATCTTTCGTACATTATGCTTCACTGTTGGAGGTAAATCAAAAATCACTTCTCCAAAATTCATTTTTATTTCTAGTCTGACGCGACACGGGCGCGTTTCGTAAAACTTATTACATTTTCAAAGACTTCACAAATACACAACTGATTAGAACTTGCATTTCCCTGATTTTATATCTACTTTTGAGTGAGGTGGGAAGGGTGATGTGGCATTACATTTGAGTGAGGTGGGAAGGATGATGTGGCATTAGAGGATATTAATAGGGTATTAAAAGTATCAACACAAGACAGAACACGAAACAATGGATATTGAATAGAAGTGTTTGTAGAAAGCCTATTGGTCCATATTTCTTGATGCTTCTATATTGGAGCGGAGTCTTGAGGTGGGTAGAATATAGTTGTGCAATAATTGGCTGTTGATTGCTGGTGTTGACTTCTTGATGTGTAGTGCCTCGCAAACGTCAAGCCGCCTGCTATCGCTGTATCTATCGATGATTTCTGTGTTGTTTACTAGGATTTCTCTGGCGATGGTTTGGTTATGGGAAGAGATTATATGTTCCTTAATGGAGCCCTGTTGTTTATGCATCGTTAAACGCCTAGAAAGAGATGTTGTTGTCTTGCCTATATACTGGGTTTTTTGGAGCTTACAGTCCCCAAGTGGGCATTTGAAGGCATAGACGACGTTAGTCTCTTTTAAAGCGTTCTGTTTCGTGTCTGGAGAGTTTCTCATGAGTAGGCTGGCCGTTTTTCTGGTTTTATAGTAAATCGTCAGTTGTATCCTCTGATTTTTGTCTGTAGGGATAACGTTTCTATTAACAATATCTTTCAGGACCCTTTCCTCTGTTTTATGAGCTGTGGAAAAGAAGTTCCTGTAAAATAGTCTAATAGGGGGTATAGGTGTTGTGTTAGTTGTCTCTTCAGAGGTTGCATGGCTTTTCACTTTCCTTCTTATGATGTCTTCGATGAAACCATTGGAGAAGCCGTTATTGACTAGAACCTGCCTTACCCTACAGAGTTCTTCGTCGACTTGCTTCCATTCTGAGCTGTGGCTGAGAGCACGGTCGACGTATGCGTTAACAACACTCCTCTTGTACCTGTCAGGGCAGTCGCTGTTGGCATTTAGGCACATTCCTATGTTTGTTTCCTTTGTGTAGACTGCAGTGTGGAAACCTCCGCCCTTTTCCATGACTGTTACATCTAGAAAAGGCAGCTTCCCATCCTTTTCCGTCTCGTAAGTGAAACGCAGCACGGAACTCTGCTCAAATGCCTCCTTCAGCTCCTGCAGATGTCTGACATCAGGTACCTGTGTAAAAATGTCGTCAACATACCTGCAGTATATGGCCGGTTTCAAGTTCATGTCGACTAAGACTTTTTGCTCGATGGTACCCATGTAGAAGTTTGCAAACAGGACACCTAGGGGAGAACCCATAGCGACCCCATCTACTTGCTTATACATGTGCCCATCCGGGCTCAAGAAGGGTGCCTCTTTAGTACAAGCTTGGAGTAGTTTCCTCAGAAACTACTATATAAATATATATATATATATATATATATATATATATATATATATATATATATATATATATATATATATATATGTCGTACCTAGTAGCCAGAACACACTTCTCAGCCTACTATGCAAGGCCCGATTTGCCTAATAAGCCAAGTTTTCATGAATTAATTGTTTTTCGACTACCTAACCTACCTATCCTAACCTAACCTAACTTTTTCGGCTACCTAACCTAAGCTAACCTATAAAGATAGGTTAGGTTAGGTTAGGTAGGGTTGGTTAGGTTCGGTCATATATAATAATAAATAATAATAATAATAATAATTTTTATTTAGGTAAAGGTACATACATAAAGAGATTTTTCAAAGTTTGTTGGCTTTATAGATAGAGCTAGTACATACAATGCCTAAAGCCACTATTACGCAAAGCGTTTCGGGCAGGAAAAAACACTAATGACTAAAGCTTAAAACTAATGGGTAAAAAGAAAAAAATGCATTGAGTACAAATAAAAATAGAGGTAAAAGAGGGGGGAACATTGTTGAAAAAGCAGCACAAATACAATTACAAATTATTACAGAAAATTACATTCAAACAGCGTTGATTTGAAAAAAAAAAAAAAAAAAAAAAAAAAACATACATGGGTTGACAACAGAGGGGTAAGGTAGGTTACAGGGAATTTATTAGGTATAGCTTCGTTTTTAACTTAAACTGGTTGAGAGAGGTACAGTCTTTAACATGGTTGGGAAGGTCATTCCACATTCTGGGCCCCTTGATTTGTAGAGCATTTCTGGTTTGATTAAGTCGTACTCTAGGAATATCAAAACTGTATTTATTTCTGGTGTGGTGCTCGTGGGTTCTGTTACAACCTTCTATGATGCTTTTGAGATCAGGATTGGCATTATAGTTTAGCGTTTTATATATGTATAATACACATGAGAGAATGTGCAGTGACTTAATGTCTAACATATTCAGAGATTTGAGTAGGGGTACCGAGTGATGTCTGGGGCCAGAATTGGATATTGTCCTAATAGCAGCTTTGTGTTGAGTAATTAGAGGACGTAAGTGATTTTGGGTAGTAGAGCCCCAAGCACAAATACCATAGTTGAGATATGGATAGATAAGGGAGTAATAGAGAGTCACCAGGGCAGGGCGTGGTACATAATATCTGATCTTAGAAAGAATGCCCACAGTTTTTGAAATTTTTTTTGATATGTTTAGTATGTGTCCCTGGAAATTCAGCTTGTGGTCAATGAGAATGCCAAGGAATTTGCCATCTAATTTGTTACAAATTTGGGTATTGTTTATTTTGAGATTTATTTGATTAGAGGATTTATTGCCAAACAGAATATAGAAAGTTTTGTCAATGTTAAGGGTGAGTTTGTTGGCAGTTAGCCACAGATGGACTTTATTTAGCTCAGTATTTACTGTGGCATTTAGAGCAAGGGGATCAGGACTGGAGTAAATGAAGGTTGTGTCGTCAGCAAATAGAATTGGTTTGAGGTGTTGGGAGGCATTTGGAAGGTCATTAATGTAGATGAGAAAGAGGAGATGGCCAAGTATGCTGCCCTGGGGAACACCAATGTTGATGGGTAGGGAGGGAGAAATTGTATTATTCACAGAAACACATTGGAGCCTGTCAGTAAGGTAGGATTTGAGGTATTGTAGGGAGTGTCCTCTGACACCATAATGATGTAATTTAAGAAGAAGGTTTTGGTGGTTGACAGTATCGAAAGCTTTACGCAGGTCCACAAATAACCCAACAGGGAACTCATTTTTATCAAGAGCTGTATGAATCGAGTTAAGCATACTAATAAGTGCATCGTTAGTGCTTTTTTGGGGCCTGAAGCCATATTGGCAAAGGCTAAGTATATTGAGTCTGGCTAGATATGAGTAAAGCTGCTTATAGATTAGTTTTTCAAAATTTTTTGACAAGTTTGGCAGGATTGATATAGGTCTGTAGTTGTTAACATCTGTGAGATCACCACATTTGTGGACAGGCGTTACTCTCGCTTTTTTTAGAATATCTGGAAAGGTTTGGAGTTCAAGTGACTTGTTGAAGAGCAAAGCAATAGCAGGGGCTAAAGATCTGGAGGATATCTACGTTAATTTTAACTCCAATAAAAATAAATTGACCTCATACATAATGAAATGGGTAGCTTTATCATTTCATAAGAAAAAAATAGAGAAAATATATTAATTCAGGAAAACTTGGCTTATTAGGCAAATCGGGCCTTGCATAATAGGCCGAGAAGTGCATTCTGGCTACTAGGTACGACATATATATATATATATATATATATATATATATATATATATATATATATATATATATATATATATATATATATATATATATATATATATATATATATATATATATACATATATATATATATATATATATATATATATATATATATATATATATATATACTGGGCATACAGCCTAATACCAATAACTGGTACACTTATATATATATATATATATATATATATATATATATATATATATATATATATATATATATATATATATATATATATATATATATATATCTGACAAAAGTTATCATATTAATGTCACATGAAAGAAATCATCAATGACACAGTAAACTCTTCAATGATAACAGGTGCATCCACACACCGCAAATATATATAACGTGAGAGCTTTATATAGCCTCACTTCTCACAACTGTGTCCTACCGTGACATAGACATTAGTGAGTCTTGCTCATGACATGAAAAATACTCTGGCTACATATATAGCTGACTAAAGGGGAATTGGGAGGGAAACTAGAATTACCTACTTCCACCTCACAGTGCAGACTAGCCCCTCCGGTGAGAGTTGAATTGCAGCTCCTGGTTCCGGCTCTCGCCTCGTTGTAGGGAACGCCCCCCCCCACACACACTGATGCCTTCTCCAGGAACCCAATCAACGTCCCAATAATAAACGCGTCGTCTCCGTGCTCTGTTCTCCGCAGGTCCATGCTCCTCCACAACTTCTTGAAGGGTTGGAGTCGGTCTAATGGCCGTTGACTTCTCCTCCCAACTACGACTGCCAACCTACTTCTCGGCTGCAGTCGTCCTTATTCCCAATTAGTTTTTTTCTTCCACTGCTTCCCAGTGGCTCGGTCCAGCCACTACGCCGTCACAAACGGGTGAACTGCCTCAGACGTCGCATACGTCACTGCACAGACTTCATTACTTCTTGAACAGTACCTGTCCCTGAAGCACTTGTTGCTCAATATTCCATCGATTCCCTCTTCGGTCCAACATATGGAATGAAGGAAGACCTCACAGAGTACTTGCAGACTTCGGGTGACGCGTAAAATCCACGGGAGCGGGATACAACTGTCAAACTGACAGGACCAATCTACGCACGTCCTACTACCTTGACGTATCATGTCAGACTGATTCCCTCACGGTGGATTGGCCCAGCCACTACGTCGCTCCTAACCGAGTGAACTGTCTCAGACGTCACATACGTCACTGCACAGACTTCACTTCTTCTTGCACAGCACCTGTTCCGGGAGCACTTGTTGCTCAATATTCGTCAATTCCAGGTCCAACACATGAACGAAGGAAGACCTCACAGAGTGCTTGCAGACTACAGGAGACGCGTACATCCACCGGAGCTGGGGTAAACTGTCATACTGACAGAATCCCCGGCCGCACGCCCGACCTCCTTGACGTGCCGTGTTCGACTGGTGGTGCCAACGTGGCGCAACCTCCGGACCCCCCTGCCTTCGTGACGTCATACTTGCCAGGGGCAGTTTTCATTGGCTCCCTGTGCCACGTCACTGTCAGTGACCAATCCGGTGCCACTGACGTCACACACTTTTGGCGGCAAAATGGAGGGGCCAGCGCCATATTGGCGTCCTAAAGGGCCTATACCAAAGGCCAAAATACTCTTCTTTTACGAATTTCTCGCCAACGCGAGAACACTACACTCTCCCACACATATCGAATTGTTCCCCAGAACGTAGAGAACGCTCGGGAAAAGTGGATATGACTCTTACAGCAGGCGTGGGAGAAATATAAGGGGAGGAACACCGTCACAATATATATATATATATATATATATATATATATATATATATATATATATATATATATATATATATATATATATATATATATATATATATATATATATATATATATATATATATATATATATATATATATATATATATATATATATATATATATATATATATATATATATATATATATATATATATATATATATATATATATATATATATATATATATATATATATTATTAAATATGACCGAAAAAGTAAGATTAATAATTCTAACACGAATTTTCTCAATCTTTCGTACATTATGCTTCACTGTTGGAGGTAAATCAAAAATCACTTCTCCAAAATTCATTTTTATTTCTAGTCTGACGCGACACGGGCGCGTTTCGTAAAACTTATTACATTTTCAAAGACTTCACAAATACACAACTGATTAGAACTTGCGTTTCCCTGATTTTATATCTACATTTGAGTGAGGTGGGAAGGGTGATGTGGCATTACATTTGAGTGAGGTGGGAAGGATGATGTGGCATTAGAGGATATTAATAGGGTATTAAAAGTATCAACACAAGACAGAACACGAAACAATGGATATTGAATAGAAGTGTTTGTAGAAAGCCTATTGGTCCATATTTCTTGATGCTTCTATATTGGAGCGGAGTCTTGAGGTGGGTAGAATATAGTTGTGCAATAATTGGCTGTTGATTGCTGGTGTTGACTTCTTGATGTGTAGTGCCTCGCAAACGTCAAGCCGCCTGCTATCGCTGTATCTATCGATAGCAGGCGGCTTGACGTTTGCGAGGCACTACACATCAAGAAGTCAACACCAGCAATCAACAGCCAATTATTGCACAACTATATTCTACCCACCTCAAGACTCCGCTCCAATATAGAAGCATCAAGAAATATGGACCAATAGGCTTTCTACAAACACTTCTATTCAATATCCATTGTTTCGTGTTCTGTCTTGTGTTGATACTTTTAATACCCTATTAATATCCTCTAATGCCACATCATCCTTCCCACCTCACTCAAATGTAATGCCACATCACCCTTCCCACCTCACTCAAATGTAGATATAAAATCAGGGAAACGCAAGTTCTAATCAGTTGTGTATTTGTGAAGTCTTTGAAAATGTAATAAGTTTTACGAAACGCGCCCGTGTCGCGTCAGACTAGAAATAAAAATGAATTTTGGAGAAGTGATTTTTGATTTACCTCCAACAGTGAAGCATAATGTACGAAAGATTGAGAAAATTCGTGTTAGAATTATTAATCTTACTTTTTCGGTCATATTTAATAAAATATGTCTACAGGAAAGACTGCTACCAAAATATACTAATTATATATATATATATATATATATATATATATATATATATATATATATATATATATATATATATATATATATATATATATATATATATATATAACCTTCAAGGGGTACCACCTCTGGTGCAAGTGTAGGGACCCATAGCCTCGGAGTAGAAAATAAAGAGTACTCAGAGAAGACCTTGTGGATCCTCACTGAACACTTTGATATTTTCTTCTCCTACCACCCCTATTCTTTTGGTATGTGTGTATATTTATCTAACTTTATTTGACAATGTCATTACACAAAAAAAGTTAAAATATTGATTATATGCAGGGGTACAAGGCTGCTTATCACAAGTTAAAAAGCTCCTCCAGTTCCTCAGATGGCGGGCAGGAACCATGGATGTAGTGAGCATTTCCTCTCTGGATTGCCACACTAAGGCACTGAAAAAGAAAACTGGCAGCTCTAGGGTCTCTAGTTGTTTCGATTAGCTTAGACCCCAACTCCTTCAAAAAGCTAGTAGCACTTTTACCCCAGGCACCAAGTTTCTCTGAGGCAATGGGGACGAAATTGTAGTTGTGCTCACGGTCTCTGTATTTACGTGACTTGGCCGCTTCCCGGTGATTGGCAGCTCCTCCTGCTTGTGTAGCACTGAAGTCAACATAGGTATTGGCTAAAGTTGAAACGCAAGTGTAGTCCCACACCAACTGCCTACCATTCTTCCAGGGGTTCACCGTGATTCCGTCTGAGCGACTGACAGGCTCATCAGAGTTGCGGGACATTAGGTAACGGGGTTCTCTCTCTGCTGGACAACCGGCTGTGGTAAGGCTTCTTCTAATAATGTCATTGACCTCGCCGTGTCTTGCATGCCATCCTCTTGTCTTTTGGCAGAGAAGGCCATGCCGTCCGTATCTGTCGAGCTCTGCCTCGCCGCAAATACACCTGTATTCGGTGTGGATTGGGGCAGCGAGGCGGAGAGCCACGGCAATTCGGAGAGCCTGGGGTGTGAGACGGGTGCCGGTTGCTGACATTGGGGTTGCTAATAGAAAATCACCTGCATCGGGAGCTGCTACAGCTCTAAGTCGGGCAGTGTCATGTGGTGTTGATGCAGCTTCTAGCAAAGTCACAGCTTTTTGGTCGGCAATGGGGCGATATATATATAAATATATATATATATATATATATATATATATATATATATATATATATATATATATATATATATGCAAACAAGCCTGAATGGTCCCCAGGACTATATACAACTGAAAACTCACACCCCAGAAGTGACTCGAACCCATACTCCCACAACTGGTATGTACAGGGACGCCTTAATCCGCTTGACCATCACGACCGGACATAAGGAAGTGATAGCCGAGGCTATTTGAACCACTTCCCCGCCGGCACTCGGATGGTAATCTTGGGCATAGCATTTTATCAAATCACCTCATTCTTTGGGGCACACGTGAGGAACACAAATGCAAACAAGCCTGAATGGTCCCCAGGACTATATACAACTGAAAACTCACACCCCAGAAGTGACTCGAACCCATACTCCCACAACTGGTATGTACAGGGACGCCTTAATCCGCTTGACCATCACGACCGGACATAAGAAAGTGATAGCCGAGGCTATTTGAACCACTTCCACAGTTGTATATAGTCCTGGGGACCATTCAGGCTTGTTTGCATTTGTGTTCCTCACGTGTGCCCCAAAGAATGAGGTGATTTGATAAAATGCTATGCCCAAGATTACCATCCGAGTGCCGGCGGGGAAGTGGTTCAAATAGCCTCGGCTATCACTTCCTTATGTCCGGTCGTGATGGTCAAGCGGATTAAGGCGTCCCTGTACATACCAGTTGTGGGAGTATGGGTTCGAGTCACTTCTGGGGTGTGAGTTTTCAGTTGTATATAGTCCTGGGGACCATTCAGGCTTGTTTGCATTTGTGTTCCTCACGTGTGCCCCAAAGAATGAGGTGATTTGATAAAATGCTATGCCCAAGATTACCATCCGAGTGCCGGCGGGGAAGTGGTTCAAATAGCCTCGGCTATCACTTCCTTATGTCCGGTCGTGATGGTCAAGCGGATTAAGGCGTCCCTGTACATACCAGTTGTGGGAGTATGGGTTCGAGTCACTTCTGGGGTGTGAGTTTTCAGTTATATATATATATATATATATATATATATATATATATATATATATATATATATATATATATATATATGTATATATATATATATATATATATATATATATATATATATATATATATATATATATATAGATATATATATATATATATACCAACGGGAACTAACATGCTTAAAAATAATTAGAACTAGAGACTGCTGTGGGGAGTATATCTTCGTCAGTTTCAGAGTCAAGGGTGCCGAGTTTGTCCTGTCTGTGGGTGCAGTCTATAGAATTCTGAACACTGATGTGTCCGAATTCAATTCAAACCTTAGAAATCTAATACTAGATAACAGACTGAACAAAAACCATCTAATTATCGCAGGGGACTTTAATATTGACCTCTGCGAGCCTGAACACCCTACTGCTGTTAGCTTACTCAACTGTATGAATTCCTGCTTCCTCATACCCTTAATCACTAGACCTACTAGAATCACTGATAGTACTGCTACGACTCTAGATCACAGACATTCCTTTCCATTCCATCACAGACATTGCTTTCCAGACATTCTAAAAAAAAAGCAAGAGTAACCCCGGTCCACAAATGTGGTGATCTCACAGATGTTAACAACTACAGACCTATTTCAATCCTGCCTAACTTGTCAAAAATATTTGAAAAACTAATCTACAAGCACCTTTACTCTTATCTAGCAAAACACAATATACTTAGCTCTTGTCAATATGGCTTCAGACTCAAAAAAAGCACTAACGATGCACTTAATAGTATGATTAACTTGATTCATGCAGCTCTTGATAAAAATGAGTTCCCTGTTAGGTTATTTGTGGACCTGCGTAAGGCTTTTGACACTTTCAACCACCAAAAATTTCTTCTTAAATTACATCATTATGGAGTCAGAGGACACTCCCTGCAATACCTCAAATCTTACCTTACTGACAGGCTCCAGTATGTTTCTGTGAAAAATTCAATTTCTCCCACCCTACCTATCAACATTGGTGTTCCCCAGGGCAGCATACTTGGCCCTCTCCTCTTTCTCATCTACATTAATGACCTTCCAAATGCCTCCTAACACCTCAAACCAATTCTATTTGCTGACGACACAACCTTCATTTACTCCAGTCCTGACCCCCCCTTGCTCTAAATGCCACAGTAAACACTGAGCTAAATAAAGTCCATCTTTGGCTAACTGCCAACAAACTCACCCTTAACATTGACAAAACTTTCTATATTCTGTTTGGCAATAAATACTCTAATCAAAAAATCTCAAAATAAACAATACCCAAATTTGCAACAAATTAGAAGGCAAGTTCCTTGGCGTTCTCATTGACCACAAGCTGAATTTCCAGGGACACATTCTAAATATATAAAAAAAAGTTTCAAAAACTGTTGGCATTCTTTCTAAGATCAGATATTATGTACCCCGCCCTGCCCTGGTGACTCTCTATTACTCCCTCATCTATCCATATCTCAACTATGGTATTTGTGCTTGGGGTTCTACTACCCAAAATCATTTACGTCCTCTAATTACTCAACACAAAGCTGCTATTAGGACAATATCCAACTCTGGCCCCAGACATCACTCGGTACCCCTACTCAAATCTCTGAATATGTTAGATATTAAGTCACTGCACATTATCTCATGTGTATTATACATATATAAAACGCTGAACTGTAATGCCAATCCTGACCTCAAAAGCTTCATTGAAGGATGTAACAGAACCCATGAGCACCACACCAGAAATAGTTTTGATATTCCAAGAGTACGACGTAATCAATCTAGAAATGCTCTACAAATCACGGGACCCAGAATGTCGAATGACCTTCCCAACCATGTTAAAGACTGTACCTCTCTCAACCAGTTTAAGATAAAAACGAAGCACTACCTAATAAATTCCCTGTAACCTACCTTACCCCTCTGTTGTCAACCCATGTATGTTTTTTTTTTTTTTTTCAAATCAACGCTGTTTTAATGTAATTTTCTGTAATAATTTGTAATTTTATTTGTGCTGTTTTTTCAACAATGTTCCCCCCTCTTTTACCCCTATTTTTATTTGTTCTCAACACATTTTATTCTTTATACCCATTAGTATTAGGATTTAGTCATTAATGTTTTTCCTGCCCGAAACGCTTTGTGTAATAGTGGCTTTAGGCATTGTATTTACTAGCTCTATCTATTAATCCAACAAACTTTGTACAATCTCTTGTATGTATGTACCTTACCTAAATAAAAATTTATATATATATATATATATATATATATATATATATATATATATATATATATATATATATATATATATATATATATATATACATATATATATTAGTATATTTTGGTAGCAGTCTTTCCTGTAGACATATATTATTAAATATGGCCGAAAAAGTAAGATTAATAATTCTAACACGAATTTTCTCTATTTTTTTTTTTTTTTAGATATATACAAGAGTTGTTACATTCTTGTACAGCCACTTCGCGTAGCGTTTCGGGCAGGTCCCTGGAATACGATTCCCGCCGTGAAGAATCGTTTTTTCATCCAAGTACACATTTTACTGTTGCGTTAAAACAGAGGCTACAGTTAAGGAATTGCGCCCAGTAAATCCTCTCCGGCCAGGATACGAACCCATGACATAGCGCTCGCGGAACGCCAGGCAAATGTCTTACCACTACACCACGGAGACTGTGCTATGTTTCTTATATTTATTTTCACTGTTGATGGTAACTGAAAAATCAATTTTCCAAAATTCATTTTTATTTCTAGTCTGACGCGACACTTGAACGCGTTTCGTAAAACTTACTACATTTTCAAAGACTTTTGTTTACACACACAACTATAACTGAACAGAGTTCAAACAGCTTCGATTTTATACCTGCATTTGGGTAAGGTGATATGTTACAATAGTTTTGGATGAGGTGAAAACAAACTTTCAACACAAGACAGAACACGAAACAATGGGTATAATATTTTGCAAGTTAAAGGGAAGAATGGAAGTAACTGCAAATTAAGGGCCTATTGGCCCATATTTCTTGATGCTTCTATATTGGTGCGGAGTCTTGAAGTGGGTAGAATATAGTTGTGCATTAATTGGCTGTTGATTGCTGGTGTCGACTTCTTAATGTGTAGTGCCTTGCAGATATCAAGCCGCTTGCTATCGCTGTATCTATCGATGATTTCCGTGTTTTTTGTTAAGACTTCTCTGGTGATGGTCTGGTTGTGGGAAGAGATTATACGTTCCTTAATGGAGCCCTTTTGCTTATGCATCGTTAATCGCCTGGAAAGAGATGTTGTCTTGCCTATATACTGAATTCTTTGAGGATTACAGTCCCCAAGTGGGCATTTGAAGGCAAAGACGACATTGGTCTCTTTTAAAGCGTTCTGCTTTGTGTCTGGAGAGTTTCTCATGAGTAGGTTGGCCGTTTTCTTGGTTTTATAGTAAATTGTCAATTGAATCCTGTGATTTTTGTCTGTAGGGATAACGTTTCTATTAACAATATCTTTCAGGACCCTTTCCTCCGTTTTATGAGCTGAGGAAAAGAAGTTCCTGTAAAATAGCCTAATAGGGGGTACAGGTGTTGTGTTAGTTGTCTCTTCAGAGGTTGCATGGCGTTTCACCTTCCTTCTTATGATGTCTTCAACGAAACCTTTGGAGAAGCCGTTGTTGACTAGGTCCTGCTTTACCCTACAGAGTTCTTCATCGACTTGCTTCCATCCTCAGCTGTGGCTGAGAGCACGGTCGATATAGGCGTTAACGGCACTCCTTTTGTACCTGTCTAGGCAGTCACTGTTGGCATTGAGGCACATTCCTATGTTTGTTTCCATAGTGTAGACTGCAGTGTGGAAACCTCCTCTCCTTTCCATGACTGTTACATCTAGAAAGGGCAGCTTCCCATCCCTCTCCATCTGGTAAGTGAAACGCAACACAGAATTCTGCTCAAATTCCTCCTGCAGCTCCTGCAGATGACTGACATCAGGTACCTGTGTAAAAATGTCTTCAACATACCTGCAGTATATGGCCAGTTTCAAGTTCATGTCGACTAAGACTTTTTGTTCGATGATACCCATGTAGAAGTTCGTAAACAGGACACCTAGGGGAGAACCCATGGCGACCCCATCTACTTGCTTATACATGTGCCCATCCGGGCTCAAGAAGGGTGCCTCTTTAGTACAAGCTTGCAGTAGTTTCCTTAGAATGCTTTCTGGTATGTCTGGTATGCTCTTTAAGGACCGGAAGCCAAACTGGAGGGGGCTGAGTATGTCGAATTTTACGAGGTAGGAATAGAGCTGTATGTAAATCATTTTTTCAAATATTTTTGATAGAATGGGTAGATTTGATATTTGTCTATAATTGTTTATGTCCGCCGGATTGCCTCCTTTATGGACTGGCGTTACTCTTGTTTTTTTAAGAATATCAGGGAAGGTGTGACTTTATTGGATGAACCATAGATGTGTGGCTTTTCTTGCATGATAGTATGATGATAGATGGAATTACTGGTGTCGATTTCACTTTGCCACAGATCTACAAGATCTTGTTGAAATTCTCGGTGTACTGTTGCTCTCAGATTGCTCATTGACAATACAAAGTTATACTCAACATTTCCTTTAAAGGCAGATTCTTTGGCTAACTTATCAGTTCTATCATGCATTCGGAGGCCAACATGAGATGGAGACCACATGAAATGGACTCTGTTACCATCAATAATAATTTTGTCTAGCTTCGGACACGAGCATGTTACAGTTATGTGTTAAAGAGTTGAGAGCAAACAAGGATGATAAGGAGTCACTGACAATTAATGTATCAAGTTTGGAGACTTGTACACATTTCAGTGCAAGGAACAAGGCAAATAGTTCGGTCTGAAGGGTAGAGGCCCAGTTGTTTATACGGACTCCCCACTCAAAGTATAGGCCATCGCCCATTGTCAGGACAACTGCACCCGTGGTGCGGTGTAGGGAACCATCAGTGTATATGATTTGAGAGAGAGAATGCTCTGTGGACAGAGCATCAATATGGCTTAAGGCATTGATCTTTGCCTCAAGACGAAGCTTGGGCTGCCCTCTAATTTGTTTCCTGGGTGGAAAGGGAGGGATTAAAATTGGAAAGGGTTAATCTGCCACGGTGCAGGAAAGTGTCGTTGTTGTTTCTCTTGGTACAAATCATAAACCTGATACATTTTGCGTTCAGTTCCAGTTTTAGTTATCCATTTGGAACAATGCTGACCTTCAATAAAGAAATTCTGGAGGGCTTCTGTGCAAGGGTTAGGATGAGTTAGCCTAAGCATTTTTATACCTATTTGACAGTTAATTTCAGTAACTCGATCAACAACAGCGTGTTTATTAAGATATTAAATAAGGTAGGACTGAGGACATCTCCCTGCGGGGTGCCTAGTTATCCATTGATGGATAACTTATGCACCTCCTGCAGAGTGCCTAAGTTATCCATCCTTAGCTGGACCATCTCTGTGAATTACATAATTTATCAGTATTGTGCAGACTGTGATCCCTGCCTGGCTAGATACTGATACCTAGGTAATTGTAAACATATGTAGTTTCACTTGGGTTTTAAATATGTCTATGGTAAAGTATTTAAAATGAAGCTTATGTTTCTGTCTTTCTTAAGACATATGAACATTTTTGTTTATTAACGAATTTACGTGAAATAAACATTGATGTGAGAGAGAGAGAGTAGCTCCATCGATCGATCAAATATCTTCGGTTGTACTTAAAATATTTGTCTGGTAGATATCTTACATATAGTTCCCATTTCTGTCTTTATTCTGACTAATAAATAATTTTGGTTTAATAAGTTATCAAGATGTTTTCAACAATATTCTTTCGGTGGTCGTCTATTCCAACATGGGGTGACCATTTTGAAAACGCGATACATTGGTTAACCCAACTGATACTTGGGTCTGTTTCCATCATTCTTCATAACGCTTCAGTGCATATATAAATTTTTGAAGTTATAAATTTCCAATTTAAGTGTGTAATTACTTAAAATTAAATTTTTTATTTACCCTGTATTTAGGTTAATGGTGCATAGGCGATATGCCTCCTTCATCACTATTAAGACCAAACTAAACTAAGTCCAAACTTTGGACTAAAAACCAAAGTTGGGAACATTAGTGAAATATCATCATGGTATTCAAGAGTACCTCCCATGCCCTTGCACCACCTATAGCTTTACTGTGGGTGGTGCAACCCTTGCTCAGCCCTTGACAAAAGTGAGTTTCCGATTGGACTCTTCATTGACCTGAGAAAGGCTTTTGATACCATAACTACCTCGTAATTAAAATCCACCATTATAGAATCCGCCGTGGCCTTACCCTGAACTGTATCCGATTTTGTACCCCCTAAATGTATCCAAACCTATCATACTGACAGACACCCTTATGTAGCCATCAATGATACATCCTCTACCACTGTACCGTAGGGGTGCCGCAGGGCAGCATCCTAGGACCTCTACTATTTCGTATATACATCAATGATCTGCCTAATGCCTCTAACATGCTTAAAAAATCCACTTATGGATGTCAACCAACAAACTCACACTAAACATGGAAAACCATTTTACTTAAATAAATAAATAAATAAATAAATTGTTAAAATGTCTTTTTTTGGTCAGGATGAGTGAAGCAATGAAAGGCGATTTTGTTTTTATTAATAAACACTTTACTCCCCCGCAGACACAAGATCGTGTCCGCCGGGGGTCACTTGAAACTGCCTGAGTAGACATATTTTTTTGTCCGACGAACAAATATTTCTATAAAATTCAATTCTTATCCGATCGACTTGGGGATAGTATGAACATGTTTACCATAAAATTTACGTTTTCTTTATTAGCCACATAGTCTATTTGAGAGACCGGCATTGGCTTGTATCTTCGTGGAGAAAGTATTGTAGATCGCCGATGTGCGGTAACAGGTAACACTTCGCCCACTTCCCACACTCTTGCGGGTAGGCCGCGATCATGATTCTACATTTATATGCATATGTTCGTGTAGGAAATTTTATTGCGATCTCAAAGATACCAAATTTAACGCTGTAGGACAAATGTGGAGTTGACAACCCTGAAAAGAATGGAAACATCTCGTCGCTGTTTGGAGCTCACGGCTAGTGATCCACTTGGTTTCTTTATTGGTAGTGGTTTAAATCACGGTTTGGTGACATTTTATACATATGTTCTTCTAGAACATTTTATTGCGAACACATTGGTACAAAAATGAAATATGTACTTAAAAAAAAAAGGTCAGTACAGTGAAAAGAGTATACACTTTTCCGTGTTGCCGCTCGATCGCCCGAAACTGTGATTCTACTTGGAGCAAGTTTTGGTCCTGTTTGTGGAGAGAATTAATTAATTATTAATTAAAGCAGCCAGGATGAGTGAAGCCATTAAAGGCGATTTTGTTTTTATTAATTAAAGCAGCCAAATGTTGCTGGCAAATGGGGCAAAACTGCAAAAGTGGATGGTGTGGTGCTGCCTTCAGGTGTGGTGCTGCCTTCAGGTGTGGTGTTGCCTTCAGGTGTGGTGCTGCCTTCAGGTGTGGTGCTGCCTTCAGGTGTGGTGCTGCCTTCAGGTGTGTTGCTGCCTTCAGGTGTGGTGCTGCCTTCAGGTGTGGTGTTGCCTTCAGGTGGGGTGCTGCCTTCAGGTGTGGTGCTGCCTTCAGGTGTGGATCTGCCTTCAGGTGTGGATCTGCCTTCAGGTGTGGTGCTGCCTTCAGGTGTGGTGCTGCCTTCAGGTGTGGTGCTGCCTTCAGGTGTGGTGCTACCTTCAGGTGTGGATCAGCCTTCAGGTGTTGTTCCTCTTGGATGATCTTGTCCCTCTCTGTCTCACACCTGTAAGAATGAGTGATATGATTGATGGGAAGCAAAGTGCAGGCAAGACAATGGAGGCCAGTAGTAATCAGCTTGTCAGTACACAACTTTTGCCCTTGCTTCAAAAGAGCCAGGATTCCACTATTATTTTTGGGTGATAAGTGCTTCTTTTCAATAGTGTACTTGTTAGGATCCTGTAATATATAAAATATTTAATGGGATTTAAGGCATGTACAAATTTGTCTAAATACTAAAGAAATTAGAATATATAAATAATGATTTTTTTATATAAAAGTTCACATGTAAAAGACACCAGTGTATTAAAAACCATGGAATTGTCTACCTGTCAAAGCCATAAATAGCAAGACATAAAGTATAAAATTAGTATATATAAGTCTAAAGTTCTGCTGGATAAATGTTTATGAAGAACTGAATTGCAACACACATTTAACTTAAGCTGTTAGCTTACCTTGCTTAGATATGAAGGGAAAATTCCACATAACTCTTTAGTATGTTCGGTTAAAATCTCTCTCTTCTTCTTGTAATATGTGAGATAATGCAGCATTTCTTGAATGGTATGTTGTTGCTCCTCTCTGGATCTCTTCTGAAGCTCCACATCTTCTACTGCCTTCTTTTTTTGAGCCAGGGACACTAATAAAAGAAGAAAATTTATTTACTGTAATTAAACTAAAACTCAATTTAATGTAATTACAGTTTAGGTACTTGCATAATACATTTATTTATGATAATGATAACATGTTACAAAGCAAGAAAAAAATAAAAGATGAGAGAAAATTGTAGGTATATTAAAGCACATAGGTAGCTCAGATTGATTGCAATGACAGCTTGAATGGTAGCGAAGCGAAGCGTAAATGTCCATAGAGCTGGCAAGCAGGGGATGAAAGAACGGGGCGATGCTGCAGAAATCTTGAGCAGGATCCGTGGATGAGGTGAAGAGGGGAGATGAAAGAACGGTGGCCCAACCACCGCGGATTTGAACTTGATCAGATGGAAGTAGAATTGAGTAGGGTGTCATTTGCAGTACACACAGAGGCCGGGAACGCAAGCAGCTGGCAGTGGAGGTTTGATGTCAGATGTTGATGTTAAGTCAGTTCGTTAGTAGTCTTCTTCCTTGTTGATTTCACCAAACTTTGATCGTTGGTCTTCTTTTTGGGATTGTCGGTCTTGGTGGTCACGTTTCGTGTTGATGCTTGGAGGTGATCTTTCCGTGGAGGTGATGGTGTTCCAACAGATACGTCTTCATCCGATTCATCAGATGAGTGAAGAGCAGGGGTGTTGACACGCTGGGGTAGAGTTCTTGAAGATTGAGTTCTTGAAGGTTGATGTCTTGAAGGTTGAGTTCTTGGAGGTTGAGTAGCAGTGGTAGGTACTGCAGCAGAAGGGGCTGCATAGTAGGTACCCTCTATAGGGTCACACCAAGGGTCGATTGCAGTGAAATTCGTCACTGAGACAGGTGAAGGGACAGCAGCAGCTGGAGAAACGTGTGGAGCAGGAGCCGACAGTAAGTCTGAAAGCGTGGCCGCGTTCACAGTGATGTCATGGTTAGTAACTGGTACTGTTGCAGAAGTGGGGGTCACAGGAGGCAAAGTCTTGTGAGCTGTAGGTACCCGAACAGGATCTGAAGTCTGCATTGCAGTGGCGGAATCGTCGTCGTCGGATGCAATGTACTGGGCAACAGACTCCAGCATCTCGAAAGGAGAAGAAGAGCGCGAGCGAACAACATGACCACCAGGAGAGCGATGGACATCGGCCCGCACAGTCAGGTGGCGTTGTGAACCAAGAGACGGAGGAGAATGACGGGAAGGAAGACCAGAAGGAGAGGAGAAAGACACAGAAGACATGACAGACTGAGTAGAAAGAAGGGATACCCTAGACAGAGAACCAGAAGGGGGGACCCTCTGGGACAGAACGGAGGGAAACAGGGGAGGTGGTGGTGGGTGTGTCCGGGTCTAAGGCTTGGAAACGGTTGTCAGACTGAGTAAGGTGGGAAGGACGAGGAGAGGAAGAGCGCACTATGCGAGCATAGGATACGCCAGCGAAAGAGGGGAGACAATGAGCTTAGTGCCGAACCTCAGGAAAAGACAAATGGTCCCAGTGCTTCAAGTTGAGGACAGCTGCCTCAAGTTTGTAACGTATACACGTGCGAGAGAAGGTAGCGTTGGCCTCACCGCAATTGAGGCAGCGGACCTAGGGAGAAGTGCACTCCAGCTTAGAGTGACCCTCGCCTCCACACATGGGACAGAGAGAGACAGGACTAGAGCATTTGAGGGCACCATGCCCAAACCTCCAGCACTTATTGCAGAGCCAAGGAGATGGAATATACTCCTGAATGGAGCATCTGGCACCAGCAAGAATGACAGAGGGCGGAAGGGTCCTACCATCAGAGTTAATCTTCACAACCCGAAGGGGCAGACGGCGATAACCATGAGGGGATGAGTAAACGTATCCACCTGGAGGACAGAATGACCCTGGGCCTTGAGGATATGCTTGATATCCTCGTGGTCTTTTCAGTCTTTTAGATTAGATTCCTAACACCAGTCGCAACATGGTGTAGGAGGAGAACAGTGCCAACACTGACATTTACCCGAGCGTTCTTTGAGACCCGAATCTCGCCAAGGCAGGATAAGGTGGCCAAGCGGGTGGCTGCATCCTGAGGAGCAGCAACGACACGAGTACCAAGACGGGAGGGGTTGAAGGTAACTGAGGCATCTACGGAATCTACAAGATGCCTATGAAGGGAAAAATTGTCAGGAGTTGGATGTAAAGGATGGAGGTCAAAGTACTTAGTCCATGAAGCAGGACCAAACAAAGCATGGTACGAATTAGTATGGGAAGGGAGCATACGAGAGTAGCCGTGGCAGGGACGGCGACGAGAACCTTTAGAGATGGGTCAAAAGGGGCAGTAGTCACAATAAGATGGAGCCATGCAAGGGGACGAGGCGGTCACCACAGCAGGCTTGGAGCTCGACCCAACCACAGAGGAGGGAGGGGAGCAGGAAGGAAGAGTCAGGTCTGGGCCTAAACTGGGCCCTGTAGCGGGGGCTACAGATCCTGGTCTTCCAAGACGGTCCGACTCAGGGGCCTGGTCACCCACCCCATGAGCCTGGGTAAGAGAAGTCGTGTTGTCATCCATGCAGCAAACAATATCAAAAGTTTAGGACCAGGAACCAAGAGATACCACCTACCAGGGCAGTCAGGGAGACTGAGCGCGGGCCAGTGCAGGAAGGGTGCGTTGTCCCCAGCGGTGCTCCCCCTTTTCAACAGGGGAGTACTACTACATCGTCCATTCTCCCAGACTGGTGCTAAGACCCCATTCCCCCTATAGCCCCAGCCTGGACACCCAACCATCCACTCAGGGCGGCCCCTCACAGGCGACCCCTCCAGCGGGTGGTCCGATGGCTCATAAGGCCCCTACGTGGTGCCCTTCAGCACGTCCACTACCCAAAAAAAGGGCAGGAGAGAGAGCAAAGGCAACCTACACCGGTCACAGGGAGGTGTACGTGAGCCCCTCACCACGGCAAGGAGGCACCACGGAGGGGTTAAAAGGGGCAATACCAGTCGTCTTGTACTCCAGAAATTATGAAACTTGACAGCAATAATAAGTTTTTAAACTCAAATATACTTTTATTGTTTATTATCAAGACAAGTTGAGGTACACAACTGTAATCAATCACCCCTTTATCTGTATACAAATCATGGAAAACATTCTTAAGAAAAAAAACATCACTTGTGATACAGAGATCACAATATCATTATACATTTAATGAACAAATCCACAAAGGCCGTAATGAGGGTTCGAACTTGTGTCCGGGCTAAGATGCACGCTAAGGTCCAACTAAGGTGCTTCCGAAATCATCCAGCACGTAAATCAGTACAGCCACGATGGGTCGCACCGCTGCAGCCAGATCACTTCGCCGCCACACCTACACAAGCGGTGCCATATTCAAGTGGTGTTCCTGCCAAAGAGAAAAAAAAAAGATTCTCTATAATATTCTCTCTACTCCGAGTAAATACCTAACCTGTCCTCCGATAAAGAGCATCACTTTTTGCTCATATGCATCACACAAAGCCAAAAAATTTACAAGAAAATGAAAGCATCTCAAAAAAGGGATGTACTGTCCCATTTTCTGTTTTGGAGCCTCTGGTAGGGTAGGAGAGACTACTTTAAATTGACCGTTTTCTTGTTGGCATTGTGAAACCTTTGGAGGATGGCCTGAAACACCGTCCATCCCCTGAAACCGGGTAATGATGATCACTGTTATTTATTACCCGAGGCAAACTTACATTACTGTATAGTGTGCCCAAAGCATGGACTTTGGGCGCGTGTGTTACGAACCAAAATTCCTCGCCCGAACCAGAAGCTGTGAAGTCCACGCCATCTGTGAGTCCGCTCCCGAAAATCCCACATGGACAACGCCATCTAGTGATGACGCGAGATACCGGCAATAAGTGCTGGATGCCTATCCTAGTCGGCTCGTGACGTAGCCGCTGCTGACCTCTGGTGAGGTGGTGCTTAGACAGTGATCGCCATCTATGGAGCGAATAAGTGGACGTTTGTGTCTAAGCTAGTAAGTGATGATTCCTAGTGATCCCATGTAGTGTCCCCAGTACTGATGATGTATCTGCTTTCAGAGTCAACCTAGGACGGCTGTGAGGTACGTTGAATCAGTCTACCCAAGTGTTATGATCTCAACCTGCAGGAGAAACGAGTCTCCCTTCTTGAGAGTTATTCAGCAAGCCTGACCTAACTAGAAGGTCTAGCAAGTATTGAGGTGATAACGCATATGTAAAATAGTTGGTTGGATATGTGTAACAGTTTGAGATTATGGGCAATGCAGAAGAAAATAGATAAATGACGGGCTAGGAGATGTGGACATTTTGCTGGAGGCGTGAGGCTCGCTTCCGGAGGACCTTGACCTCACTTGAGTGCCAGACATCGCAGGGGGAAGCCGCGCTCTGTTGAGCTCCCGCCAGAAGGGAACCCCTAGTGATATATCTCTAAGAGAAGAGAAGTGTGCAGACGTACCAGCTGTGGAATCGAGCTGGGAACGTTGTGGTCTCAAGTCCTGGTCGACGAGCAGATATTAAATCGCCCAGAAGCATTATTGTGGGCTGTGTGGAGCGCCCTGACCAGACGCCGTCAGAGGGAAAGCGCCCTCGACCAATTAATCTGTGGTAAGCACGATAAACGCCAGTTCATAGTGATTGCTTGTAGTTTGGTCGTGTGCCCAGCGACAGTAGCGATGTTTATTTATAAGTTAGACATGTTTTAATAAGGCAGAAAGCCTGAAATAAGAGAGTGGAGAGGGAGGAACACGGAGCGACGTCCGTCCCCTCTGAGCGCTGGCGGACGACTGAGGGAGCCTGGCTCCGGATGGAGGAAGACCCTCCCAGCGAGTGAGGACCGCCGCCAGGCGAGGTGGAGTATGGACCCGCCCAAAACGGGGGAGTCCACTCTCACTGTATGTAGAGGACAGATAGAGGTTTGAGGCAAGCATATTGTGTGGTTATTTTTGTTTATGTGTTAAAGGGGAACATTTTATTGGAACGTCGATGGGTTGCAGGTTTGTCTTTTGGGGAAGAAGTTGCTGAGAACTTCGAAGCCAGCAGATGAAGTAGCTGATGAGACTCCAAGGTAGTGGAGCAGAGGACCTCGAGCTGTGAGGAGAAGCAGCAGAGAAGAGGAGTGTCACGTGCTTCTGTAGAGGTGGTGTAGCAGCCAAGAGAGCTGTGGAAGAACATAACAGAAGGGTGAAGCACCGTAGTTGCACAAGGAAACTTCATGATAGCAGCCTGGAGGAGCTGCAGAGGATCCTGGTAGTGAAGCCCGGCAGAACCTAAAGATATTAGGGTAGTGAACTTCCAGAGGTGGAAGGGGAAGTTCTGGTGGATTACTTATAGGGAGTTGATAGTGTTTGGTTGTCAGTAGCGTGCAAGACGCAGTGAGAGGTGAGTGACTGTTTGCATTCTTATGTCAAGGAGTTTTTTATACTGAAGTATCAATGAACATTTATACTGGTATATGTTATTGCATTCAAATGCTGATTTTCTATATATATATTATCTTGCTGATAGTGCAACAGTGTATGTAGGCTTGACCAACTTGAGGAGGTTAATAGTATCAGGTGGCGAACCAGGAGATAGGATACCACTTGATAAGCTGATAATAGAGTTCTGATGGTATTGGAGTGCAACCTGATTGTGATATTATAGAGTATAGGATTCATTATTATTATATGTGTATATGTATCGTGTATGTGCTTTGTTCAGTAAATGTGTCACAATTTGCTGGTGTTTGCCCTTGTCCTAGTGAGGCTTCCCAGGAAGTAGTGAAGAAGGAGAGAGAGAGAGAAAGAACCAAGAACCACTGCTGTGGACAGGGTAAAAGGTAATACTAATAAGTCAAAAGGGGATTGAGGAGATCATATCACCTAAGGAGAGAGTGGGGAGTCACAGCGGCTCGAGTGGGTGTGTGCACGTGACAACGAGGCTGAGTGTTGGAGCCGCATCCCCTAAACGTGTGACGTGGAGCCCCTCTCCAAGAGCCAGAAGCGCCTAGTGTGATCTCCTAGTGAAGTGTAAGCACTCTACCGAGTTGTGGGTTGGGTTGTCCGTAGAGAAGGACCAACGACGACAACACCAACCAACCCACAGTCTATAATAAATTGGGGGCCTGTGTCCGGGATAGTGAACTGACACACCCACACCCTGTCCAAGAGTGGATTTGTACACCCTTGCTGAAATAGATAAACTGTGTGACCGCAGGTGTATATTCTCTCTTGGGAAGACTCACAGGACAAAGATGGATAAGGTGCAAGCATTTGTGGAGTCAGGCAAGCCTGAGGACTTGGAAGGTTGCACGAGGGATCAATTGAAACAGATAGCAGAAAAATGTGGCATCAGGTTGAAAGCATCTAAAGTAGCTGGGATGAAGGATGAGATCCTGAGGCAGTTGAGAGCCAGAAGTGAAGCGGCAGAACAAGGAGCCCAGGAAGGAGCTGAAAGTAGAAAGGAGGATGATGGGCAGGATGACGTGAGATCCCAGGGATCGAGTAGGAGCAGCAAGAGTAGCCGCAGTAGTAGGAGTAGCCGAAATAGGAGCTTGGAGAGATTCCAGTTAGAGCTCCAGATCCAACAACAGCGTGAGGAGAGACAGTTCCAGCTGGAAAAGATGAAATTAGAACTCCAGATGAAAAATGAAGCCGAGAAGGAAAAAGAGAAAACCAGGCTGGAAGTAGAGAGAGCAAGACTAGAGGTGGAGAAATAAAAAGAGAAAACCAGAATAAGAGAACTGGAGTTGGAACAGGAGAAAGAAAAAGCCCAAGTCGAAAAAGAAAAAGAGAGAACAAAACAAATGCAGATAGAAGCGAATAGAACCTTGGCTGAACAAAGGATTGAACATGGGTTGCCAGAGAGCACCACCCAGGTATCACACCCACCAGATGTTAGGGTTAGGGAGAAGGACATTCCCTTGTTTGTTCCCGAAGAGGCAGAGAGCTTTTTCGAGCACTTTGAAAAAGTAGCCAGCATCAAGGAGTGGCCACAGGAGGAATGGGCCCAGCTGGTCCAGTTAAGATTGACCGGTGCAGCCAGGGAGGCATACACCCAATTGTCACTGGAAGAGTGCCAGGATTATGCCACAGTAAAGAGCAGCATATTGCGCTCGTTTCAGTTAACCCCAGAAGCTTATAGAAAGCGCTTCAGAGAGATGATCAAAGTTGGAGCGTGTACGTTTGCTGAGACAGCAAGAGATCTGGAAAGACGATTCCAGAAGTGGATTGAGGCTGCTGGAGTTGGGTCTTACGCTGACCTGAAGCAACTGATGGTCATGGAGAAGTTCTTGGAGATGATGCATCCCGAAACAAAGTTCAAGATCCAAGAAGCAGGGATAAAGGAGGTGAAAGATGCCGCAGATAGGGCGGATATGATTACTGAAGCATACAAGAGCTTGAGGGAGAACAGAGTGAGAAGCGAGGCGAGACGCAGCAATGGCAGATCCAATGGAGTCTGGGAAGGAAGAAATTACGAGAGGCCCAGAAGAGTCTGGGATGAGAAAAATTTTGATAAATGGGTAGATAAAAGTAAGTACCCTAAAACTCAGAAGAGTAGGTCGCGCACTTCATCTGAAAGTGAGGATGGAGGAGCTAAACGAGAAACTAATCGTTATCCAGGAAATCAAGGGTCCAGTAAAGCTCCACAGAGTGCGAGTAGTACGTCTGGCCCGAGGAACTCCAATACGAGTGGGCAGAGTCAGAGCTACTCTGGTACATATAGAAGAGACTTTTCACAGATGAGATGTTACCAATGTAACGGATTGGGTCACGTGATGCGAGACTGTCGGCAGGGCAAGAGAGTTGTGACCCTGGCCATGTGTGACCCCCGAAGTAAATATACTAATGTGTTCCGAGACAAACCACAGAGAGCGAACTTAGTGAACGAGAGGTATAGGCCGTTCATGAGCAAAGGTTGGATCAGTGTAGGAGGCCAACCTGAGGTAGAAGTTGGTATTTTAAGGGATACCGGAGCTAATCAGAGCTTGATTGCGAGAAGCCTGATTGGGAATGGTCGACGGTTAGCTGGCAGTGGGAAGATGAAAGTATATGGGTTATTGTCGGAGAGTGACATGCCCGTATGTACTGTCCAGCTAAGGTCGGAATATGTGTCGGCAGAGGTGATGTTGGGAGTGTGCCCCGACATACCTATTCCAGGAGTCCAAGTGATCTTGGGGAATGACTTGTGCGGGACAAAGGTGTTGCCAAGAGTCATAACGGAGACTGTGCTAGAGGAGTGCCCGGAAGGCCACGGCACGGGTGGGACACCTGAGAGTGTGAACCTGACTGACATCCGAGGAGATGAGTCAGGAGACCGCCAAGCCATTGAGTACCCTGTCTCGGTAGTGATGAAGGCAGAGGTGGCCGACAAGGAAGACGCTGAAGAAGATGAGACAGTGTCGATTCAGCCGGTGGAAGATATCGACGTAGATATAGCATGGCTGTTTGATGAAGGTCCAGCCCAGGAGAATGAAGTCTCGGTGAGGTCGAAAGTGAGGATGACCCAGCCGAAGAAGAATCATGTGAGGAGAGCGGACCTGAGTAGAGCCCAGACTGCTGAAATTAAGAGTCGGAAGGTGAATGCAACTGTGCTGAGTAGGAATGAGGAAAGATGTGGACATACTGAGGACGGAAATAGAGCGTCAAGTGGTCCACGAGCACAGAGGCATAGGGATAGTGGAGTTAAGTTGTTTGAGGTGTCAGGAATTGATATGTTTCACAGAAAACGTGGAGGAGAGATAATGAAGAAGAGTAATTGCCGGGAAAATGAAAGGAGAAGAGACAGTATGTGTGGAGAGATGCTTACGAGCACTCTGGGAGAGGCAAGGCGACGTGTACGGTCGAGTGCTGTTGGATGTAATACAGTTCCCGAGGAAACTTTTAGGGAACGAAGAAGAGTTGAAGGAGAAGAAATGGAGTTGTATAGAAGTGAAAAGTGTGGGAAGAGGAAGATGATACAAGCATGGAGGAATAGAGGAAAGCCGAGGACTCGGTGGGAGTCGAACAGGATGAGGTCTCAGATAAATGAGGAGACGAAAAGGAGGAGCGTCGGTGAAGACGATGGAGTGAAGTATGATGACAGGAGACGAAAGTATAATGGCAGTAGATGGAAGTGTGAAGACGACAGAGGAGGTACAGACAGTAGATGTCTGACTCTGGACGTGAAGAGAAGAAGACGAGGAAATGGAGGGTGGAGACAATAAGTAGAGTGGACCGATAGAGTGCAGGCGTCCACGGAGGACAGCCTAGCTAAGAGCTGTCAGAGGTCAAATCGTTTATGAGAAGATCATGTTTCTGGAGAGAGGTGAGCAAGATGTTGCAAGGAGCAACGAACTAATTGTAGACTTCTAAGGGAGTATGTAAACAGACTAACCGGTCGAACCAATCGGTTGAAGAACGAGACAGTGTAGTGGCGGATGTATTATCCCGAGCTTTGCCACTGGAATAACTCTCAAAAATAAGGGGAGGGGAGTGTTATGATCTCAACCTGCAGGAGAAACGAGTCTCCCTTCTTGAGAGTTATTCAGCAAGCCTGACCTAACTAGAAGGTCTAGCAAGTATTGAGGTGATAACGCATATGTAAAATAGTTGGTTGGATATGTGTAACAGTTTGAGATTATGGGCAATGCAGAAGAAAATAGATAAATGACGGGCTAGGAGATGTGGACATTTTGCTGGAGGCGTGAGGCTCGCTTCCGGAGGACCTTGACCTCACTTGAGTGCCAGACATCGCAGGGGGAAGCCGCGCTCTGTTGAGCTCCCGCCAGAAGGGAACCCCTAGTGATATATCTCTAAGAGAAGAGAAGTGTGCAGACGTACCAGCTGTGGAATCGAGCTGGGAACGTTGTGGTCTCAAGTCCTGGTCGACGAGCAGATATTAAATCGCCCAGAAGCATTATTGTGGGCTGTGTGGAGCGCCCTGACCAGACGCCGTCAGAGGGAAAGCGCCCTCGACCAATTAATCTGTGGTAAGCACGATAAACGCCAGTTCATAGTGATTGCTTGTAGTTTGGTCGTGTGCCCAGCGACAGTAGCGATGTTTATTTATAAGTTAGACATGTTTTAATAAGGCAGAAAGCCTGAAATAAGAGAGTGGAGAGGGAGGAACACGGAGCGACGTCCGTCCCCTCTGAGCGCTGGCGGACGACTGAGGGAGCCTGGCTCCGGATGGAGGAAGACCCTCCCAGCGAGTGAGGACCGCCGCCAGGCGAGGTGGAGTATGGACCCGCCCAAAACGGGGGAGTCCACTCTCACTGTATGTAGAGGACAGATAGAGGTTTGAGGCAAGCATATTGTGTGGTTATTTTTGTTTATGTGTTAAAGGGGAACATTTTATTGGAACGTCGATGGGTTGCAGGTTTGTCTTTTGGGGAAGAAGTTGCTGAGAACTTCGAAGCCAGCAGATGAAGTAGCTGATGAGACTCCAAGGTAGTGGAGCAGAGGACCTCGAGCTGTGAGGAGAAGCAGCAGAGAAGAGGAGTGTCACGTGCTTCTGTAGAGGTGGTGTAGCAGCCAAGAGAGCTGTGGAAGAACATAACAGAAGGGTGAAGCACCGTAGTTGCACAAGGAAACTTCATGATAGCAGCCTGGAGGAGCTGCAGAGGATCCTGGTAGTGAAGCCCGGCAGAACCTAAAGATATTAGGGTAGTGAACTTCCAGAGGTGGAAGGGGAAGTTCTGGTGGATTACTTATAGGGAGTTGATAGTGTTTGGTTGTCAGTAGCGTGCAAGACGCAGTGAGAGGTGAGTGACTGTTTGCATTCTTATGTCAAGGAGTTTTTTATACTGAAGTATCAATGAACATTTATACTGGTATATGTTATTGCATTCAAATGCTGATTTTCTATATATATATTATCTTGCTGATAGTGCAACAGTGTATGTAGGCTTGACCAACTTGAGGAGGTTAATAGTATCAGGTGGCGAACCAGGAGATAGGATACCACTTGATAAGCTGATAATAGAGTTCTGATGGTATTGGAGTGCAACCTGATTGTGATATTATAGAGTATAGGATTCATTATTATTATATGTGTATATGTATCGTGTATGTGCTTTGTTCAGTAAATGTGTCACAATTTGCTGGTGTTTGCCCTTGTCCTAGTGAGGCTTCCCAGGAAGTAGTGAAGAAGGAGAGAGAGAGAGAAAGAACCAAGAACCACTGCTGTGGACAGGGTAAAAGGTAATACTAATAAGTCAAAAGGGGATTGAGGAGATCATATCACCTAAGGAGAGAGTGGGGAGTCACAGCGGCTCGAGTGGGTGTGTGCACGTGACAACGAGGCTGAGTGTTGGAGCCGCATCCCCTAAACGTGTGACGTGGAGCCCCTCTCCAAGAGCCAGAAGCGCCTAGTGTGATCTCCTAGTGAAGTGTAAGCACTCTACCGAGTTGTGGGTTGGGTTGTCCGTAGAGAAGGACCAACGACGACAACACCAACCAACCCACAGTCTATAATACCAAGGCAGCCAAGGTCTCTTCACCAGTCTGCTTTGTAGAAGCTGTGAGCCACCCCCGGACGAACTCTGCTGAGTGCGTGATAACCTGCCTGAGGAGTGGCAGTGACAGGATTCGCCGTCTCCGGGGCTGGCTGGTGGAAGAGACCACCCACTGCGGTGCCGACCGAGGAGAGTGACCAGCGAGTCACACGAGGCTCCTGCCTAGGGCTCGCAACCTTAGTATTAGTCATGGAGTGGCCTAACAGCGAGGATGACTAGTACCTGCCAGCTACAGGCTGGACTGTGGTTGTAGGCCATCACGACGAGGCACCCAGTGGGATTGTAATTTGGCTGGCCTGTAGCCAGGGTAGATTCATGGTGGGTTCTGGGCCACGGAAGAGGAAACCAGGAAAGGCTACCCAGAGTGAGCATCGCCAAGTATCCAGTGTCTTCAGAGGAAGACTAAGATGTAAATACTGTGTTGTAATAATTCCCTTTAGTGACTTTAATTTACATATGGTGGTGGGAAAGGAATATATATAATTAAGTATACTTGTGTATTTAATGTACCTCCCCAAGATTTTACTTGCGTTATGGAGCTCACCCCTTGAAAGCCTCTACTAACTTGGGGCTGGATGCCCAAAAAACTAATACCATCAGAAAAGAACCCGGTTGCGTCCCAGTAGGGCCGTAACATAATTTGCATCCCCTGCGGGATCCGACCCCTTGTCAAGCATGTTTGACAGGGATGGTGACGTAGTGCAATCTCCTGTGAATAATTCCCCTGTTTGTAATTATTAGGATGTTATACGTCCTGTTCAGTGCAGTGTGATTAAGTGCAATATTGGCAAGTGCGGTTCTCTGTGTGATTAAGTGCAGTATTGGCGAGTTCGGTGCTCGGTGCGATTAAGTGCAGTATTGGCGAAGTACAGTGCTCGGTGTGTTAAGTGCTCAAGTGAAGCAGTGTGTTAAGTGTTCGTGCACCACTTAAGTGACAATGGCGGAGAAAGTGACCATTGAGGATCTGGACTATGTTTAGGACTTTCTGAACAAGGATAAACTGAATATAAATTTTCTAACTGTCAAAATGCGAGCCTTAGAAATAAATCGTGAGATAGAGTGGAAGAAATTAGAAATAGAACAGGAAATTAAAGAGAAGGAAATGGCAATGAAAGAAAAGGAAATAGAGAAAGAACAAGAAATGAAAGAAAAGGAAATGGAAATGAAACGGTTGGAATTAGAAGAAAAGGAAAAAGAAAGGCAAGAAAGGGAGAAGGAAAGACTACACGAGTTAGAAGTATTGCGATTAGGTGGTCAGAGGAAAACAACGTTAACAAGTAGTTTTGATCTGGTAAGGAATATAAAGATGGTCCCTAAATTCAACGAAAAGGAAGTTTCAAAGTTCTTCGCAGCCTTCGAGAAAGTTGCTGCCTCTTTGGATTGGCCAAAGGAGAATTGGGCCATCATGATACAGTCCGTCTTGATTGGGAAGGCCCAAATTACCTACTCCACGTTGTCCCTTGATGACTCCAATGATTACAATAAGGTGAAGAAGGTAGTGCTCATGGCTTACCAGTTGTGTCTGGCTCCTGGAGACAGACACAAAGCAGTGAAAACTGTGATATCCGAAGCTGGAATTCATATAAGTTGGCATAAAATACACGAATATTCAAATGAAGAATAAACATTGTCAAAAATAGAGAGAATAGAAATAGAGAACATGGGACAAAGACAAATTAAAACAGTATACTAAGATCAGGATCAGTGAAATTGGGGTTATGGGGCATAGATAAATCTAGGAAGAACAAGTAAATCTAGCAAGAACAGGTAAATCTAGCAAGAACAATGGAGTCAAGGTAGTGGTAGGATGAACAAGAGGTGGACTGACTGGGTCCAGAGCAGCATTGGAGAGGTGCGGTCAAGGCAATCAGAGAGAGGAGGGGCAGAAACAGGGGAGCGCACCTCATCAAGGGCAGCATCCAAGAGAGAATTGAGGGCCAAGGGAATTTCTATATTTGGGACAGAGGACTTAATCACCGAAATGGGAGGGGGATTCAGGGATAGAGTCGGAGTCGGAAGGTGAGGAAGAGATTGATGCCTTCTTACCTGCTGGGGAGGAAGTAGAGGAGCAAGGCTTATGTTTCTGATATAGACAGGTGTGCCAGCAGCATCGTACTGGGCAACAGCCATTGCAGTCTCAACTGGAGAAGGAGAAAAGGAGCAGTCAATAAAGTCAGTCAGGTGCAGTCACAAGTCAGTCAGGTGCAGTCACAGTGAGAGGTTGTGATAGCTGGAGCTCCGATTGTTGTAACATTATTATTGCAATAATGGAAGGATTAGTGAAGGATTTGGTGAGTCTGGTTGGAGCTCTGAGAGCAGAGATAGATTCCCTGCGGGAGGAGGTACGACGGCTGAGACTTCGGGAGGAAACGAAGGAGGAGACCAGTGTTGACGGGACCTCATCGTGGGGAGTCGTGAAAGACAGGGGTCTTAAGAAGGCCTTGACAAGGCCACCTACAGACGCCCTAAGGACAGCAAACTCATTTGCCGTGTTGGAGGACGAGTGCTGTGGTGAGCCTGCAGTTCACTCGGAATGGAAACCAGCGAGGAGCGGCGGAGCACAGGCCCCTCAGGCTGCTCAGAAAGTTAAGGAGGTACCGAAGCGAATTTTGGTTGTTGGAGATTCCCAGGTGAGGTATTTAGACAGAACGTTTTGTGCCAGAGATAGGGGGAACAGATTAAGGGTTGGCTATCCGGGAGCTGGAATTGCCGATATTGTTGGAAACATGAATGATATTATGACGGGAAATGGGAACAAACCCATTATTTGTATTAGTGCAGGGGGTAATGATGTTGGGCGAGTTAGGAGTGAGGAACTAATACAGAGATTCAGGACAGCCATAGAATTAGTTAGGAGCAAGGGAGGAATCCCGATGATATGTGGCATTCTTCTAAGAAAGGGAGTGGGAAATGAATGGATGTCGAGGGCACTTGGTGTCAATGGCCGGCTGGAAAGATATTGCAAATCAAATGCAATATTTTTCATAGACAACTGGGAACACTTCTATGGAAGAAATGAAATGTATGCTCATGATGGGGTGCATCTATCGAGGGCTGGGGTTGTTGCTGTTGCGAACTCGTTGGAACCAGTGGTTAGAGGTGTTTATTTGGGTTTAAACTGTTAGTAGATAGTGGTATGGGAATTGATTTGGAGGAAGGAGGTAATAAAAGTATGTGTTCGTGGGAGAAAAGAATTGGCAAAATGATCAGGGAAAGAAAAGGGCCTCAAAATAACAATTCACTTAGGGTATATTACACTAACAGCATAAGTCTAAGAAATAAAATTAACGAATTAAATGCTCCTGTCTGCACAGAACAAATAGATATTATTGCACTTACCGAAACGTGGATGAATGTAGAAAATAGAGAACTATTAGCTGAATATCAAATAAATGGATTTAAACTATTTCACACAGATAGATATATTAGACGAGGAGGGGGAGAAGCCATATATGTTAGGGACAATTTGAAATGTAGTCTCAAAGAGGGAATCAAAACTGAGCCACACACAGAAACTATTTGGATAGAATTAAACGAAAAAGCAAATAATATTATAAAAGGAGTTATATATAGGCCACCAAATTTAGACAGAATGGAAGCAAAGCATCTATGGGATGAAATATCTAGAGCATCTAGATCTAACAGTATTTATGTCATGGGTGACTTTAATTTTAGTGGAATAAACTGGGTGAACAAAACAGGGAATAGTGAAGCAGAAGATTTTCTAGAATTAATTGACTATTGCTTTCTTACGCAAAACATTAAGGAACCAACGTGGGAAAATAATATTTTAGATTTAGTGTTAACTAACAGGGAAACACAAATTAATGACATCGAAATAGGGAGTGAGCTAGGGAACAGTGATCACAAAGTAATCAGATTTAGCATAGAATGGAATAGACCTGTAGGAGAAAATTCTGTTAAAGTGCCAGATTTTCAAAAAGCTGATTTTAATAGCCTAAGAATTTTTTTTGGGTCAAATAGATTGGAAAGTCTTGGGTATGGGGTGTGGGCCGGTCTTGGAGCGAGACATGAACCCAGCGATAGGTGACGTAAAAGGGAATTTCGATGTGGATTTAATATATAACTTATTTAAGAATATTCTAAACAAAGCACAGGAACGTAGTATACCATACAAATTGAATAGATCGAATACTAATGACCCAAAGTGGATAACAAATAATTTAAAGAACCTTATAGGGAAAAAGAGAGCTTGGTACAAAAGGATTAAGAATGGGGAAGTCAGTTTAGAACAGGAATTCATGCAACTGGTTAGAAATGTTTAAAAAGAGATTAGGAAAGCAAAAAGAAACTATGAAGTTCGCATAGCAGAGCAAGCAAAGTCAAATCCTAAAGGGTTTTTTCAGTTATATCGAACTAAGACTAGGGAAAGGATAGGTCCATTAAAATCTGAGACAGGTCAAATAACGGATAATGACAAGGAGATGAGTAGTATTTTTACCAATATTTTATATCTGTATTTACTAAAGAAGAACTTAACAATATGCCTTCAGCCAAACATGTCTATGTGGGTGGGGATGAGGACAGGTTGACTAGTTTAGCAGTTACCAGGGAGGATGTAATTAAACAATTAGAAAAACTAAAACCAAACAAATCCCCAGGGCCGGATGAAGTGTTTGCCAGGGTGCTTAAAGAATGCAAAGAGGAGCTTTCTGAGCCACTGTCTACCATATTTAATAAATCAATAGAGTCAGGCAGAGTGCCAGAGTCATGGAAGGTAGCTAATGTGGTACCAATTTTTAAGAAAGGAGATAGATCACTTGTGTCAAACTATCGGCCAATTAGCCTAACGTCTATTGTGGGAAAGTTACTTGAATCAATAATTGCAAATACAATTCATCTCCATCTTGAAGAACATAAATTAATAAATGAGTCGCAACATGGTTTTACAAATGGCCGTTCATGTTTAACAAATTTGCTAACTTTTTATTCCAGCATAGTTGAGGCAGTTGATAGTGGTAAGGATTGTGATGTTGTGTACCTTGACTTTAGCAAAGCTTTTGATACAGTGCCACATGAAAGACTAATTAAAAAATAGAAGCTCATGGTATTGGGGGTGCTATATTAAGTTGGATTAGGTCATTGCTATTCCATAGGAAACAGAGAGTTAGTATAAATGGGGTTAAGTCACAGTGGGATAATGTTGTTAGTGGAGTTCCTCAGGGCTCTGTCCTGGATCCTCTGTTGTTTATAATATATATAAATGATTTAGATTCAGGTTTGAGTAGCAACATTTGCAAATTTGCCGATGATACGAAAATCGGTAGGGAAATTAATTCGGAGGAGGACTCACTATCACTTCAAGTTGATCTAGATAGGGTTCTGAAATGGTCAAAGGATTGGCAAATGCAGTTTAATGCTGATAAATGTAAAGTTCTGAGGCTAGGTAATGATGATAGAGTTACAAGCTAGATGGTGTTGAGATTGCGAAGTCGGATTGCGAAAGGGATCTGGGAGTTATGATCAGTAAGAATTTAAAACAAAAGGATCAATGCATGAATGTTCGTAATAAGGCGAATAAAACACTGGGATTTATTAATCGAAGCGTTAGTAACAAGACACCTGGTGTGGTTCTTAAGCTATATCTTGCTCTAGTTAGGCCCCATTTAGATTATGCAGTTCAGTTTTGATCGCCGTATTATAGAATGGATATAAATTCACTTGAATGTGTCCAATGTAGGATGACTAAGTTAATTCCCCAAATTAGAAATCTTTCATATGAAGAAAGATTAACAAAAATTAAGTTGCATTCACTGGAAAGGCGAAGAGTGAGGGGTGACATGATAGAGGTTATCAAGTGGATGAATGGACATAACAGGGGGGATATTAATAGGGTATTAAAAATATCAACACAAGACAGAACACGAAACAATGGGTATAAATTTGATTAAGTTTATATTTAGGACAGACTTGGGTAAATACTGGTTCAGTATCAGGGTTGTTGATTTGTGGAACCAATTGCCGCGTAATGTGGTGGATGTGGGGTCCCTCGATTGTTTCAAGCGCGGTTGGACAAGTATATGAGTGGGATTGGATGGTTATAGATAGGAGCTGCCTCGTTTGGGCCAATAGGCCTTCTGCAGTTGCTTTTGTTCTTATGTTCTTAATATGAAGATTGCTGGGAGGAGGGACAACGACCTGGATGGACAGGTGGTGTGGAGGGCCAAAAAACAAGAGGGGAGGGCCGAGAAGGAAAAGAGGGCACAGGAGAAAGGGAAGACTGGAAAGGAAGGAAGGAAGGAAGGAAGGAAGGAAGGAAGGAAGGAAGGAAGGAAGGAAGGAAGGAAGGAAGGAAGGAAGGAAGGAAGGAAGGAAGGAAGGAAGGAAGGAAGGAAGGGAGGAAGGGAAGGGAGACACCAGACAGAGAACCAGGAGGAAGACCCTCTGGCCCAGAATTTAGTAGAGCAGGTGAGGTGGTGGTGGTGGTGGTGTCCAGGTCCATGGCCTGGAAACGGTTGCAAAACTGAGATAGGGAGTGGGAGAGGGCGACAAGTGGAACGCAATATACGAGTATAAGACATGCCAGAGGAAGATAAAAGATGGCGTACTTGGCGTCTCACCTCAAGAAAAGATAAATGATTCTGATGTTTCAAATTGAGGATGGCTTCCTCAAATTTGTATTGCACACATGTGCGAGAGAAGGTAGGGTGGGAATCACTGCAACTGATGCAGTGAGCTTGGGAAGAAAAGCACTGTCTTATAATGACCTGAGTATCCACACAAGGGGCATCAGAGACCACTTGTGCATTTGAAGCGATCATGCCCAAATTTCCACCACCTATTGCAGAGGGGAGGAGAACAGATGCTACTTCAGGAGCATCTGGCACCAGCAAGAATTACGGAAGACAGAAGGGACCTACTATCAGAAGTGATCTTCATTACGCAAAGAGACTGGCCAGGATGACCACGAGGGAGGTCGAGTAACATATCAATCTGGAGCATTGAATGGCCTTGGGTTTCAAGGATATGTTTACTATCCTTCTGGCAATCTATTGGGGCAATATATATATATATATATATATATATATATATATATATATATATATATATATATATATATATATATATATATATATATTTGCAAACAAGCCTGAATGGTCCCCAGGACTATATACAACTGAAAACTCACACCCCAGAAGTGACTCGAACCCATACTGCCAGGAGCAACGCAACTGGTATGTACAGGGACGCCTTAATCCGCTTGACCATCACGACCGGACAAAAGGAAGTGATAGCCTAAGCTATTTGAACCACTTCCCCGCCGGCACTCGGATAGTAATCTTGGGCATAGCATTTTATCAAATCACCTCATTCTTTGGGGCAACACGTGAGGAACACAAATGCAAACAAGCCTGAATGGTCCCCAGGACTATATACAACTGAAAACTCACACCCCAGAAGTGACTCGAACCCATACTGCCAGGAGCAACGCAACTGGTATGTACAGGGACGCCTTAATCCGCTTGACCATCACGACCGGACAAAAGGAAGTGATAGCCTAAGCTATTTGAACCACTTCCCCGCCGGCACTCGGATAGTAATCTTGGGCATAGCATTTTATCAAATCACCTCATTCTTTGGGGCAACATGTGAGGAACACAAATGCAAACAAGCCTGAATGGTCCCCAGGACTATATACAACTGAAAACTCACACCCCAGAAGTGACTCGAACCCATACTGCCAGGAGCAACGCAACTGGTATGTACAGGGACGCCTTAATCCGCTTGACCATCACGACCGGACAAAAGGAAGTGATAGCCTAAGCTATTTGAACCACTTCCCCGCCGGCACTCGGATAGTAATCTTGGGCATAGCATTTTATCAAATCACCTCATTCTTTGGGGCAACACGTGAGGAACACAAATGCAAACAAGCCTGAATGGTCCCCAGGACTATATACAACTGAAAACTCACACCCCAGAAGTGCCTCGAACCCATACTGCCAGGAGCAATGCAACTGGTATGTACAGGGACGCCTTAATCCGCTTGACCATCACGACCGGACAAAAGGAAGTGATAGCCTAAGCTATTTGAACCACTTCCCCGCCGGCACTCGGATAGTAATCTTGGGCATAGCATTTTATCAAATCACCTCATTCTTTGGGGCAACACGTGAGGAACACAAATGCTAACAAGCCTGAATGGTCCCCAGGACTATATACAACTGAAAACTCACACCCCAGAAGTGACTCGAACCCATACTGCCAGGAGCAACGCAACTGGTATGTACAGGGACGCCTTAATCCGCTTGACAATCACGACCGGACAAAAGGAAGTGATAGCCTAAGCTATTTGAACCACTTCCCCGCCGGCACTCGGATAGTAATCTTGGGCATAGCATTTTATCAAATCACCTCATTCTTTGGGGCAACACGTGAGGAACACAAATGCAAAAAAGCCTGAATGGTCCCCAGGACTATATACAACTGAAAACTCACACCCCAGAAGTGACTCGAACCCATACTGCCAGGAGCAACGCAACTGGTATGTACAGGGACGCCTTAATCCGCTTTTGGCCATGTCTTACATAGTATTTATGTTGCGATATTCTACATTTTAAATCTTTAGATGTTTGCCCGACATAGAACTTGTTACATTCCTTACAAGGTATTTTATAAATGACGCAATTATCACTACGAGGGCTGTTCCTTACTAATAGCTTACCAACAGTGTTTTCGTAGCTAAACATTACATCTATATTAAAAAGTTTCAAGGCCTTGACAATATTCTCAAACCCAGAGAAATATGGTAAACATAACACATTCTTTGGGCGAATCCTTTCACTGCATACATTATTATAATATGTACGACGAGCTTTGTTACGACAAACTTCCAAAAAATTCAGTGGGTAACAAAGCTTAAGACCAATCGAATCAATATTCTTAAATTCTTCATCTAGGAATTCTGGACTCACAACTCGAAGAGCTCTTAGATACATTGAAGAAAAAATTGACTTTTTTACATTGTATTTATGCTCGTAGTGATAATTGCGTCATTTATAAAATACCTTGTAAGGAATGTAACAAGTTCTATGTCGGGCAAACATCTAAAGATTTAAAATGTAGAATATCGCAACATAAATACTCTGTAAGACATGGCCAATTGTCTAATGCTTTTTTTGTGCATTTGTCAGAAAAAGCTCATCAAATTGATTGGGAGAGTGCTTCTTCAATAACAAATTGTAAAAGCACCTATAACAGAAACATAATTGAATCTGCTTTGATACAGATCACCAAAGAAAGTAATTTGAATATTAGCAGTGGTCTATATAACTTAGATCTATTTCTAATAGATCAGCTAAAGGGCGATTTAAGTAGAATCATTGAAAAACATTTGTCTCACTAATTTATTGTATATATTTACTTCTTTATGTTATAATTACCTATATATTATGCTTGTATGTCTGCTGTATCAGATGGGCCATTGGGCTACATCGGATGTGCCAATTGGGTGCATCTGATGGGCCAATGGGCCGTCTGCGTTGTCCAAGTATTGTACCTCACCTTACTTCACCACTCATTCCTGCCTATTTATACCCATCACTCGATCTGTAAAATGACCTTCTGAAGATGTATTTAATATACGAAAGTACTTAAGGAAATTTCCTGTTTCATTTTTCCTCCGTGGTCTGACATTGTCACATTCTTAATCACGTGTTTATTTTCGTGATATACACACACACACACATATATATATATATATATATATATATATATATATATATATATATATATATATATATATATATATATATATATATATATATATATATATATATATATATATATATATTCACATTCTTAATCACGTGTTTATTTTCGTGATATACACACACACATATATATATATATATATATTTCATTCATATATATATATATATATATGAATGAAAACTCACACCCCAGAAGTGACTCGAACCCATACTCCCAGAAGCAACGCAACTGGTAACTACAGGGCGCCTTAATCCGCTTGACCATCACGGCCGTCAAAAGGAAGTGATAGCCGAGGCTATTTGAGCCACTTCCCCGACGGCAACTCGGATGGTAATCTTGGGCATAGCATTTCACCAAATCACCTCATTCTTTGGGGCACACGTGAGGAACACAAATGCGAACAAGCCTGAATGGTCCCCAGGACTATATGCGAATGAAAACTCACACCCCAGAAGTGACTCGAACCCATACTCCCAGAAGCAACGCAACTGGTAACTACAGGGCGCCTTAATCCGCTTGACCATCACGGCCGTCAAAAGGAAGTGATAGCCGAGGCTATTTGAGCCACTTCCCGCAACTCGGATTACCATCCGAGTTGCCGTCGGGGAAGTGGCTCAAATAGCCTCGGCTATCACTTCCTTTTGACGGCCGTGATGGTCAAGCGGATTAAGGCGCCCTGTAGTAACCAGTTGCGTTGCTTCTGGGAGTATGGGTTCGAGTCACTTCTGGGGTGTGAGTTTTCATTCGCATATAGTCCTGGGGACCATTCAGGCTTGTTCGCATATATATATATATATATATATATATATATATATATATATATATATATATATATATATATATAAATATATATATATATATATATATATATGCACAGACTACCCTATTCCAGTAGCTGAAGTTTATAACTTTTTAGACACTCAACCCACCAGGAGACTCGAACACTGGCCAACAAGGTGGCAGTTGCATGCTGTATCCACTACGCTATACTTCAAAGCCATAAAGAGAGGTAGGAATTCTGGGGTATTTAACCAACCAGAATTCCAATCCTCTCCCAGGCGATGAGATAGTGTGGGACCTCGGATGCTCTTTCATCGGTTCCTGTTATATGGGAAAACTCAGTGCCAAATGCTTAATGCACAGACTACCCTATTCCAGTAGCTGAAGTTTATAACTTTTTAGACACTCAACCCACCAGGAGACTCGAACACTGGCCAACAAGGTGGCAGTTGCATGCTGTATCCACTACGCTATACTTCAAAGCCATAAAGAGAGGTAGGAATTCTG
The DNA here is from genome assembly GCF_040958095.1 of Procambarus clarkii. Classification (NCBI taxonomy): domain Eukaryota; kingdom Metazoa; phylum Arthropoda; class Malacostraca; order Decapoda; family Cambaridae; genus Procambarus; species Procambarus clarkii. The sequence continues at coordinate 27,001,016 of NC_091220.1, forward strand.
GGGTATTTAACCAACCAGAATTCCAATCCTCTCCCAGGCGATGAGATAGTGTGGGACCTCGGATGCTCTTTCATCGGTTCCTGTTATATGGGAAAACTCAGTGCCAAATGCTTAATGCACAGACTACCCTATTCCAGTAGCTGAAGTTTATAACTTTTTAGACACTCAACCCACCAGGAGACTCGAACACTGGCCAACAAGGTGGCAGTTGCTTGCTGTATCCACTACGCTATACTTCAAAGCCATAAAGAGAGGTAGGAATTCTGGGGTATTTAACCAACCAGAATTCCAATCCTCTCCCAGGCGATGAGATAGTGTGGGACCTCGGATGCTCTTTCATCGGTTCCTGTTATATGGGAAAACTCAGTGCCAAATGCTTAATGCACAGACTACCCTATTCCAGTAGCTGAAGTTTATAACTTTTTAGACACTCAACCCACCAGGAGACTCGAACACTGGCCAACAAGGTGGCAGTTGCATGCTGTATCCACTACGCTATACTTCAAAGCCATAAAGAGAGGTAGGAATTCTGGGGTATTTAACCAACCAGAATTCCAATCCTCTCCCAGGCGATGAGATAGTGTGGGACCTCGGATGCTCTTTCATCGGTTCCTGTTATATGGGAAAACTCAGTGCCAAATGCTTAATGCACAGACTACCCTATTCCAGTAGCTGAAGTTTATAACTTTTTAGACACTCAACCCACCAGGAGACTCGAACACTGGCCAACAAGGTGGCAGTTGCATGCTGTATCCACTACGCTATACTTCAAAGCCATAAAGAGAGGTAGGAATTCTGGGGTATTTAACCAACCAGAATTCCAATCCTCTCCCAGGCGATGAGATAGTGTGGGACCTCGGATGCTCTTTCATCGGTTCCTGTTATATGGGAAAACTCAGTGCCAAATGCTTAATGCACAGACTACCCTATTCCAGTAGCTGAAGTTTATAACTTTTTAGACACTCAACCCACCAGGAGACTCGAACACTGGCCAACAAGGTGGCAGTTGCATGCTGTATCCACTACGCTATACTTCAAAGCCATAAAGAGAGGTAGGAATTCTGGGGTATTTAACCAACCAGAATTCCAATCCTCTCCCAGGCGATGAGATAGTGTGGGACCTCGGATGCTCTTTCATCGGTTCCTGTTATATGGGAAAACTCAGTGCCAAATGCTTAATGCACAGACTACCCTATTCCAGTAGCTGAAGTTTATAACTTTTTAGACACTCAACCCACCAGGAGACTCGAACACTGGCCAACAAGGTGGCAGTTGCATGCTGTATCCACTACGCTATACTTCAAAGCCATAAAGAGAGGTAGGAATTCTGGGGTATTTAACCAACCAGAATTCCAATCCTCTCCCAGGCGATGAGATAGTGTGGGACCTCGGATGCTCTTTCATCGGTTCCTGTTATATGGGAAAACTCACTGCCAAATGCTTAATGCACAGACTACCCTATTCCAGTAGCTGAAGTTTATAACTTTTTAGACACTCAACCCACCAGGAGACTCGAACACTGGCCAACAAGGTGGCAGTTGCATGCTGTATCCACTACGCTATACTTCAAAGCCATAAAGAGAGGTAGGAATTCTGGGGTATTTAACCAACCAGAATTCCAATCCTCTCCCAGGCGATGAGATAGTGTGGGACCTCGGATGCTCTTTCATCGGTTCCTGTTATATGGGAAAACTCAGTGCCAAATGCTTAATGCACAGACTACCCTATTCCAGTAGCTGAAGTTTATAACTTTTTAGACACTCAACCCACCAGGAGACTCGAACACTGGCCAACAAGGTGGCAGTTGCATGCTGTATCCACTACGCTATACTTCAAAGCCATAAAGAGAGGTAGGAATTCTGGGGTATTTAACCAACCAGAATTCCAATCCTCTCCCAGGCGATGAGATAGTGTGGGACCTCGGATGCTCTTTCATCGGTTCCTGTTATATGGGAAAACTCAGTGCCAAATGCTTAATGCACAGACTACCCTATTCCAGTAGCTGAAGTTTATAACTTTTTAGACACTCAACCCACCAGGAGACTCGAACACTGGCCAACAAGGTGGCAGTTGCATGCTGTATCCACTACGCTATACTTCAAAGCCATAAAGAGAGGTAGGAATTCTGGGGGTATTTAACCAACCAGAATTCCAATCCTCTCCCAGGCGATGAGATAGTGTGGGACCTCGGATGCTCTTTCATCGGTTCCTGTTATATGGGAAAACTCAGTGCCAAATGCTTAATGCACAGACTACCCTATTCCAGTAGCTGAAGTTTATAACTTTTTAGACACTCAACCCACCAGGAGACTCGAACACTGGCCAACAAGGTGGCAGTTGCATGCTGTATCCACTACGCTATACTTCAAAGCCATAAAGAGAGGTAGGAATTCTGGGGTATTTAACCAACCAGAATTCCAATCCTCTCCCAGGCGATGAGATAGTGTGGGACCTCGGATGCTCTTTCATCGGTTCCTGTTATATGGGAAAACTCAGTGCCAAATGCTTAATGCACAGACTACCCTATTCCAGTAGCTGAAGTTTATAACTTTTTAGACACTCAACCCACCAGGAGACTCGAACACTGGCCAACAAGGTGGCAGTTGCATGCTGTATCCACTACGCTATACTTCAAAGCCATAAAGAGAGGTAGGAATTCTGGGGTATTTAACCAACCAGAATTCCAATCCTCTCCCAGGCGATGAGATAGTGTGGGACCTCGGATGCTCTTTCATCGGTTCCTGTTATATGGGAAAACTCAGTGCCAAATGCTTAATGCACAGACTACCCTATTCCAGTAGCTGAAGTTTATAACTTTTTAGACACTCAACCCACCAGGAGACTCGAACACTGGCCAACAAGGTGGCAGTTGCATGCTGTATCCACTACGCTATACTTCAAAGCCATAAAGAGAGGTAGGAATTCTGGGGTATTTAACCAACCAGAATTCCAATCCTCTCCCAGGCGATGAGATAGTGTGGGACCTCGGATGCTCTTTCATCGGTTCCTGTTATATGGGAAAACTCAGTGCCAAATGCTTAATGCACAGACTACCCTATTCCAGTAGCTGAAGTTTATAACTTTTTAGACACTCAACCCACCAGGAGACTCGAACACTGGCCAACAAGGTGGCAGTTGCATGCTGTATCCACTACGCTATACTTCAAAGCCATAAAGAGAGGTAGGAATTCTGGGGTATTTAACCAACCAGAATTCCAATCCTCTCCCAGGCGATGAGATAGTGTGGGACCTCGGATGCTCTTTCATCGGTTCCTGTTATATGGGAAAACTCAGTGCCAAATGCTTAATGCACAGACTACCCTATTCCAGTAGCTGAAGTTTATAACTTTTAGATCCAAGTTTAGGATCCAAGGAGTTTAGATCCAAGGAGAGGATCTTCGCCTGGGAGAGGATTGGAATTCTGGTTGGTTAAATACCCCAGAATTCCTACCTCTCTTTATGGCTTTGAAGTATAGCGTAGTGGATACAGCATGCAACTGCCACCTTGTTGGCCAGTGTTCGAGTCTCCTGGTGGGTTGAGTGTCTAAAAAGTTATAAACTTCAGCTACTGGAATAGGGTAGTCTGTGCATTAAGCATTTGGCACTGAGTTTTCCCATATAACAGGAACCGATGAAAGAGCATCCGAGGTCCCACACTATCTCATCGCCTGGGAGAGGATTGGAATTCTGGTTGGTTAAATACCCCAGAATTCCTACCTCTCTTTATGGCTTTGAAGTATAGCGTAGTGGATACAGCATGCAACTGCCACCTTGTTGGCCAGTGTTCGAGTCTCCTGGTGGGTTGAGTGTCTAAAAAGTTATAAACTTCAGCTACTGGAATAGGGTAGTCTGTGCATTAAGCATTTGGCACTGAGTTTTCCCATATAACAGGAACCGATGAAAGAGCATCCGAGGTCCCACACTATCGCCTGGGAGAGGATTGGAATTCTGGTTGGTTAAATACCCCAGAATTCCTACCTCTCTTTATGGCTTTGAAGTATAGCGTAGTGGATACAGCATGCAACTGCCAACTTGTTGGCCGGTGTTCGAGTCTCCTGGTGGGTTGAGTGTCTAAAAAGTTATAAACTTCAGCTACTGGAATAGGGTAGTCTGTGCATTAAGCATTTGGCACTGAGTTTTCCCATATAACAGGAACCGATGAAAGAGCATCCGAGGTCCCACACTATCTCATCGCCTGGGAGAGGATTGGAATTCTGGTTGGTTAAATACCCCAGAATTCCTACCTCTCTTTATGGCTTTGAAGTATAGCGTAGTGGATACAGCATGCAACTGCCACCTTGTTGGCCAGTGTTCGAGTCTCCTGGTGGGTTGAGTGTCTAAAAAGTTATAAACTTCAGCTACTGGAATAGGGTAGTCTGTGCATTAAGCATTTGGCACTGAGTTTTCCCATATAACAGGAACCGATGAAAGAGCATCCGAGGTCCCACACTATCTCATCGCCTGGGAGAGGATTGGAATTCTGGTTGGTTAAATACCCCAGAATTCCTACCTCTCTTTATGGCTTTGAAGTATAGCGTAGTGGATACAGCATGCAACTGCCACCTTGTTGGCCAGTGTTCGAGTCTCCTGGTGGGTTGAGTGTCTAAAAAGTTATAAACTTCAGCTACTGGAATAGGGTAGTCTGTGCATTAAGCATTTGGCACTGAGTTTTCCCATATAACAGGAACCGATGAAAGAGCATCCGAGGTCCCACACTATCTCATCGCCTGGGAGAGGATTGGAATTCTGGTTGGTTAAATACCCCAGAATTCCTACCTCTCTTTATGGCTTTGAAGTATAGCGTAGTGGATACAGCATGCAACTGCCACCTTGTTGGCCAGTGTTCGAGTCTCCTGGTGGGTTGAGTGTCTAAAAAGTTATAAACTTCAGCTACTGGAATAGGGTAGTCTGTGCATTAAGCATTTGGCACTGAGTTTTCCCATATAACAGGAACCGATGAAAGAGCATCCGAGGTCCCACACTATCTCATCGCCTGGGAGAGGATTGGAATTCTGGTTGGTTAAATACCCCAGAATTCCTACCTCTCTTTATGGCTTTGAAGTATAGCGTAGTGGATACAGCATGCAACTGCCACCTTGTTGGCCAGTGTTCGAGTCTCCTGGTGGGTTGAGTGTCTAAAAAGTTATAAACTTCAGCTACTGGAATAGGGTAGTCTGTGCATTAAGCATTTGGCACTGAGTTTTCCCATATAACAGGAACCGATGAAAGAGCATCCGAGGTCCCACACTATCTCATCGCCTGGGAGAGGATTGGAATTCTGGTTGGTTAAATACCCCAGAATTCCTACCTCTCTTTATGGCTTTGAAGTATAGCGTAGTGGATACAGCATGCAACTGCCACCTTGTTGGCCAGTGTTCGAGTCTCCTGGTGGGTTGAGTGTCTAAAAAGTTATAAACTTCAGCTACTGGAATAGGGTAGTCTGTGCATTAAGCATTTGGCACTGAGTTTTCCCATATAACAGGAACCGATGAAAGAGCATCCGAGGTCCCACACTATCTCATCGCCTGGGAGAGGATTGGAATTCTGGTTGGTTAAATACCCCAGAATTCCTACCTCTCTTTATGGCTTTGAAGTATAGCGTAGTGGATACAGCATGCAACTGCCACCTTGTTGGCCAGTGTTCGAGTCTCCTGGTGGGTTGAGTGTCTAAAAAGTTATAAACTTCAGCTACTGGAATAGGGTAGTCTGTGCATTAAGCATTTGGCACTGAGTTTTCCCATATAACAGGAACCGATGAAAGAGCATCCGAGGTCCCACACTATCTCTTCGCCTGGGAGAGGATTGGAATTCTGGTTGGTTAAATACCCCAGAATTCCTACCTCTCTTTATGGCTTTGAAGTATAGCGTAGTGGATACAGCATGCAACTGCCACCTTGTTGGCCAGTGTTCGAGTCTCCTGGTGGGTTGAGTGTCTAAAAAGTTATAAACTTCAGCTACTGGAATAGGGTAGTCTGTGCATTAAGCATTTGGCACTGAGTTTTCCCATATAACAGGAACCGATGAAAGAGCATCCGAGGTCCCACACTATCGCCTGGGAGAGGATTGGAATTCTGGTTGGTTAAATACCCCAGAATTCCTACCTCTCTTTATGGCTTTGAAGTATAGCGTAGTGGATACAGCATGCAACTGCCACCTTGTTGGCCAGTGTTCGAGTCTCCTGGTGGGTTGAGTGTCTAAAAAGTTATAAACTTCAGCTACTGGAATAGGGTAGTCTGTGCATTAAGCATTTGGCACTGAGTTTTCCCATATAACAGGAACCGATGAAAGAGCATCCGAGGTCCCACACTATCTCATCGCCTGGGAGAGGATTGGAATTCTGGTTGGTTAAATACCCCAGAATTCCTACCTCTCTTTATGGCTTTGAAGTATAGCGTAGTGGATACAGCATGCAACTGCCACCTTGTTGGCCAGTGTTCGAGTCTCCTGGTGGGTTGAGTGTCTAAAAAGTTATAAACTTCAGCTACTGGAATAGGGTAGTCTGTGCATTAAGCATTTGGCACTGAGTTTTCCCATATAACAGGAACCGATGAAAGAGCATCCGAGGTCCCACACTATCTCATCGCCTGGGAGAGGATTGGAATTCTGGTTGGTTAAATACCCCAGAATTCCTACCTCTCTTTATGGCTTTGAAGTATAGCGTAGTGGATACAGCATGCAACTGCCACCTTGTTGGCCAGTGTTCGAGTCTCCTGGTGGGTTGAGTGTCTAAAAAGTTATAAACTTCAGCTACTGGAATAGGGTAGTCTGTGCATTAAGCATTTGGCACTGAGTTTTCCCATATAACAGGAACCGATGAAAGAGCATCCGAGGTCCCACACTATCTCATCGCCTGGGAGAGGATTGGAATTCTGGTTGGTTAAATACCCCAGAATTCCTACCTCTCTTTATGGCTTTGAAGTATAGCGTAGTGGATACAGCATGCAACTGCCACCTTGTTGGCCAGTGTTCGAGTCTCCTGGTGGGTTGAGTGTCTAAAAAGTTATAAACTTCAGCTACTGGAATAGGGTAGTCTGTGCATTAAGCATTTGGCACTGAGTTTTCCCATATAACAGGAACCGATGAAAGAGCATCCGAGGTCCCACACTATCTCTTCGCCTGGGAGAGGATTGGAATTCTGGTTGGTTAAATACCCCAGAATTCCTACCTCTCTTTATGGCTTTGAAGTATAGCGTAGTGGATACAGCATGCAACTGCCACCTTGTTGGCCAGTGTTCGAGTCTCCTGGTGGGTTGAGTGTCTAAAAAGTTATAAACTTCAGCTACTGGAATAGGGTAGTCTGTGCATTAAGCATTTGGCACTGAGTTTTCCCATATAACAGGAACCGATGAAAGAGCATCCGAGGTCCCACACTATCGCCTGGGAGAGGATTGGAATTCTGGTTGGTTAAATACCCCAGAATTCCTACCTCTCTTTATGGCTTTGAAGTATAGCGTAGTGGATACAGCATGCAACTGCCACCTTGTTGGCCAGTGTTCGAGTCTCCTGGTGGGTTGAGTGTCTAAAAAGTTATAAACTTCAGCTACTGGAATAGGGTAGTCTGTGCATTAAGCATTTGGCACTGAGTTTTCCCATATAACAGGAACCGATGAAAGAGCATCCGAGGTCCCACACTATCTCATCGCCTGGGAGAGGATTGGAATTCTGGTTGGTTAAATACCCCAGAATTCCTACCTCTCTTTATGGCTTTGAAGTATAGCGTAGTGGATACAGCATGCAACTGCCACCTTGTTGGCCAGTGTTCGAGTCTCCTGGTGGGTTGAGTGTCTAAAAAGTTATAAACTTCAGCTACTGGAATAGGGTAGTCTGTGCATTAAGCATTTGGCACTGAGTTTTCCCATATAACAGGAACCGATGAAAGAGCATCCGAGGTCCCACACTATCTCATCGCCTGGGAGAGGATTGGAATTCTGGTTGGTTAAATACCCCAGAATTCCTACCTCTCTTTATGGCTTTGAAGTATAGCGTAGTGGATACAGCATGCAACTGCCACCTTGTTGGCCAGTGTTCGAGTCTCCTGGTGGGTTGAGTGTCTAAAAAGTTATAAACTTCAGCTACTGGAATAGGGTAGTCTGTGCATTAAGCATTTGGCACTGAGTTTTCCCATATAACAGGAACCGATGAAAGAGCATCCGAGGTCCCACACTATCTCATCGCCTGGGAGAGGATTGGAATTCTGGTTGGTTAAATACCCCAGAATTCCTACCTCTCTTTATGGCTTTGAAGTATAGCGTAGTGGATACAGCATGCAACTGCCACCTTGTTGGCCAGTGTTCGAGTCTCCTGGTGGGTTGAGTGTCTAAAAAGTTATAAACTTCAGCTACTGGAATAGGGTAGTCTGTGCATTAAGCATTTGGCACTGAGTTTTCCCATATAACAGGAACCGATGAAAGAGCATCCGAGGTCCCACACTATCTCATCGCCTGGGAGAGGATTGGAATTCTGGTTGGTTAAATACCCCAGAATTCCTACCTCTCTTTATGGCTTTGAAGTATAGCGTAGTGGATACAGCATGCAACTGCCACCTTGTTGGCCAGTGTTCGAGTCTCCTGGTGGGTTGAGTGTCTAAAAAGTTATAAACTTCAGCTACTGGAATAGGGTAGTCTGTGCATTAAGCATTTGGCACTGAGTTTTCCCATATAACAGGAACCGATGAAAGAGCATCCGAGGTCCCACACTATCTCATCGCCTGGGAGAGGATTGGAATTCTGGTTGGTTAAATACCCCAGAATTCCTACCTCTCTTTATGGCTTTGAAGTATAGCGTAGTGGATACAGCATGCAACTGCCACCTTGTTGGCCAGTGTTCGAGTCTCCTGGTGGGTTGAGTGTCTAAAAAGTTATAAACTTCAGCTACTGGAATAGGGTAGTCTGTGCATTAAGCATTTGGCACTGAGTTTTCCCATATAACAGGAACCGATGAAAGAGCATCCGAGGTCCCACACTATCTCATCGCCTGGGAGAGGATTGGAATTCTGGTTGGTTAAATACCCCAGAATTCCTACCTCTCTTTATGGCTTTGAAGTATAGCGTAGTGGATACAGCATGCAACTGCCACCTTGTTGGCCAGTGTTCGAGTCTCCTGGTGGGTTGAGTGTCTAAAAAGTTATAAACTTCAGCTACTGGAATAGGGTAGTCTGTGCATTAAGCATTTGGCACTGAGTTTTCCCATATAACAGGAACCGATGAAAGAGCATCCGAGGTCCCACACTATCTCTTCGCCTGGGAGAGGATTGGAATTCTGGTTGGTTAAATACCCCAGAATTCCTACCTCTCTTTATGGCTTTGAAGTATAGCGTAGTGGATACAGCATGCAACTGCCACCTTGTTGGCCAGTGTTCGAGTCTCCTGGTGGGTTGAGTGTCTAAAAAGTTATAAACTTCAGCTACTGGAATAGGGTAGTCTGTGCATTAAGCATTTGGCACTGAGTTTTCCCATATAACAGGAACCGATGAAAGAGCATCCGAGGTCCCACACTATCGCCTGGGAGAGGATTGGAATTCTGGTTGGTTAAATACCCCAGAATTCCTACCTCTCTTTATGGCTTTGAAGTATAGCGTAGTGGATACAGCATGCAACTGCCACCTTGTTGGCCAGTGTTCGAGTCTCCTGGTGGGTTGAGTGTCTAAAAAGTTATAAACTTCAGCTACTGGAATAGGGTAGTCTGTGCATTAAGCATTTGGCACTGAGTTTTCCCATATAACAGGAACCGATGAAAGAGCATCCGAGGTCCCACACTATCTCATCGCCTGGGAGAGGATTGGAATTCTGGTTGGTTAAATACCCCAGAATTCCTACCTCTCTTTATGGCTTTGAAGTATAGCGTAGTGGATACAGCATGCAACTGCCACCTTGTTGGCCAGTGTTCGAGTCTCCTGGTGGGTTGAGTGTCTAAAAAGTTATAAACTTCAGCTACTGGAATAGGGTAGTCTGTGCATTAAGCATTTGGCACTGAGTTTTCCCATATAACAGGAACCGATGAAAGAGCATCCGAGGTCCCACACTATCTCATCGCCTGGGAGAGGATTGGAATTCTGGTTGGTTAAATACCCCAGAATTCCTACCTCTCTTTATGGCTTTGAAGTATAGCGTAGTGGATACAGCATGCAACTGCCACCTTGTTGGCCAGTGTTCGAGTCTCCTGGTGGGTTGAGTGTCTAAAAAGTTATAAACTTCAGCTACTGGAATAGGGTAGTCTGTGCATTAAGCATTTGGCACTGAGTTTTCCCATATAACAGGAACCGATGAAAGAGCATCCGAGGTCCCACACTATCTCATCGCCTGGGAGAGGATTGGAATTCTGGTTGGTTAAATACCCCAGAATTCCTACCTCTCTTTATGGCTTTGAAGTATAGCGTAGTGGATACAGCATGCAACTGCCACCTTGTTGGCCAGTGTTCGAGTCTCCTGGTGGGTTGAGTGTCTAAAAAGTTATAAACTTCAGCTACTGGAATAGGGTAGTCTGTGCATTAAGCATTTGGCACTGAGTTTTCCCATATAACAGGAACCGATGAAAGAGCATCCGAGGTCCCACACTATCTCATCGCCTGGGAGAGGATTGGAATTCTGGTTGGTTAAATACCCCAGAATTCCTACCTCTCTTTATGGCTTTGAAGTATAGCGTAGTGGATACAGCATGCAACTGCCACCTTGTTGGCCAGTGTTCGAGTCTCCTGGTGGGTTGAGTGTCTAAAAAGTTATAAACTTCAGCTACTGGAATAGGGTAGTCTGTGCATTAAGCATTTGGCACTGAGTTTTCCCATATAACAGGAACCGATGAAAGAGCATCCGAGGTCCCACACTATCTCATCGCCTGGGAGAGGATTGGAATTCTGGTTGGTTAAATACCCCAGAATTCCTACCTCTCTTTATGGCTTTGAAGTATAGCGTAGTGGATACAGCATGCAACTGCCACCTTGTTGGCCAGTGTTCGAGTCTCCTGGTGGGTTGAGTGTCTAAAAAGTTATAAACTTCAGCTACTGGAATAGGGTAGTCTGTGCATTAAGCATTTGGCACTGAGTTTTCCCATATAACAGGAACCGATGAAAGAGCATCCGAGGTCCCACACTATCTCATCGCCTGGGAGAGGATTGGAATTCTGGTTGGTTAAATACCCCAGAATTCCTACCTCTCTTTATGGCTTTGAAGTATAGCGTAGTGGATACAGCATGCAACTGCCACCTTGTTGGCCAGTGTTCGAGTCTCCTGGTGGGTTGAGTGTCTAAAAAGTTATAAACTTCAGCTACTGGAATAGGGTAGTCTGTGCATTAAGCATTTGGCACTGAGTTTTCCCATATAACAGGAACCGATGAAAGAGCATCCGAGGTCCCACACTATCTCATCGCCTGGGAGAGGATTGGAATTCTGGTTGGTTAAATACCCCAGAATTCCTACCTCTCTTTATGGCTTTGAAGTATAGCGTAGTGGATACAGCATGCAACTGCCACCTTGTTGGCCAGTGTTCGAGTCTCCTGGTGGGTTGAGTGCCTAAAAAGTTATAAACTTCAGCTACTGGAATAGGGTAGTCTGTGCATTAAGCATTTGGCACTGAGTTTTCCCATATAACAGGAACCGATGAAAGAGCATCCGAGGTCCCACACTATCTCTTCGCCTGGGAGAGGATTGGAATTCTGGTTGGTTAAATACCGCAGAATTCCTACCTCTCTTTATGGCTTTGAAGTATAGCGTAGTGGATACAGCATGCAACTGCCACCTTGTTGGCCAGTGTTCGAGTCTCCTGGTGGGTTGAGTGTCTAAAAAGTTATAAACTTCAGCTACTGGAATAGGGTAGTCTGTGCATTAAGCATTTGGCACTGAGTTTTCCCATATAACAGGAACCGATGAAAGAGCATCCGAGGTCCCACACTATCGCCTGGGAGAGGATTGGAATTCTGGTTGGTTAAATACCCCAGAATTCCTACCTCTCTTTATGGCTTTGAAGTATAGCGTAGTGGATACAGCATGCAACTGCCACCTTGTTGGCCAGTGTTCGAGTCTCCTGGTGGGTTGAGTGTCTAAAAAGTTATAAACTTCAGCTACTGGAATAGGGTAGTCTGTGCATTAAGCATTTGGCACTGAGTTTTCCCATATAACAGGAACCGATGAAAGAGCATCCGAGGTCCCACACTATCTCATCGCCTGGGAGAGGATTGGAATTCTGGTTGGTTAAATACCCCAGAATTCCTACCTCTCTTTATGGCTTTGAAGTATAGCGTAGTGGATACAGCATGCAACTGCCACCTTGTTGGCCAGTGTTCGAGTCTCCTGGTGGGTTGAGTGTCTAAAAAGTTATAAACTTCAGCTACTGGAATAGGGTAGTCTGTGCATTAAGCATTTGGCACTGAGTTTTCCCATATAACAGGAACCGATGAAAGAGCATCCGAGGTCCCACACTATCTCATCGCCTGGGAGAGGATTGGAATTCTGGTTGGTTAAATACCCCAGAATTCCTACCTCTCTTTATGGCTTTGAAGTATAGCGTAGTGGATACAGCATGCAACTGCCACCTTGTTGGCCAGTGTTCGAGTCTCCTGGTGGGTTGAGTGTCTAAAAAGTTATAAACTTCAGCTACTGGAATAGGGTAGTCTGTGCATTAAGCATTTGGCACTGAGTTTTCCCATATAACAGGAACCGATGAAAGAGCATCCGAGGTCCCACACTATCTCATCGCCTGGGAGAGGATTGGAATTCTGGTTGGTTAAATACCCCAGAATTCCTACCTCTCTTTATGGCTTTGAAGTATAGCGTAGTGGATACAGCATGCAACTGCCACCTTGTTGGCCAGTGTTCGAGTCTCCTGGTGGGTTGAGTGTCTAAAAAGTTATAAACTTCAGCTACTGGAATAGGGTAGTCTGTGCATTAAGCATTTGGCACTGAGTTTTCCCATATAACAGGAACCGATGAAAGAGCATCCGAGGTCCCACACTATCTCATCGCCTGGGAGAGGATTGGAATTCTGGTTGGTTAAATACCCCAGAATTCCTACCTCTCTTTATGGCTTTGAAGTATAGCGTAGTGGATACAGCATGCAACTGCCACCTTGTTGGCCAGTGTTCGAGTCTCCTGGTGGGTTGAGTGTCTAAAAAGTTATAAACTTCAGCTACTGGAATAGGGTAGTCTGTGCATTAAGCATTTGGCACTGAGTTTTCCCATATAACAGGAACCGATGAAAGAGCATCCGAGGTCCCACACTATCTCATCGCCTGGGAGAGGATTGGAATTCTGGTTGGTTAAATACCCCAGAATTCCTACCTCTCTTTATGGCTTTGAAGTATAGCGTAGTGGATACAGCATGCAACTGCCACCTTGTTGGCCAGTGTTCGAGTCTCCTGGTGGGTTGAGTGTCTAAAAAGTTATAAACTTCAGCTACTGGAATAGGGTAGTCTGTGCATTAAGCATTTGGCACTGAGTTTTCCCATATAACAGGAACCGATGAAAGAGCATCCGAGGTCCCACACTATCTCATCGCCTGGGAGAGGATTGGAATTCTGGTTGGTTAAATACCCCAGAATTCCTACCTCTCTTTATGGCTTTGAAGTATAGCGTAGTGGATACAGCATGCAACTGCCACCTTGTTGGCCAGTGTTCGAGTCTCCTGGTGGGTTGAGTGTCTAAAAAGTTATAAACTTCAGCTACTGGAATAGGGTAGTCTGTGCATTAAGCATTTGGCACTGAGTTTTCCCATATAACAGGAACCGATGAAAGAGCATCCGAGGTCCCACACTATCTCATCGCCTGGGAGAGGATTGGAATTCTGGTTGGTTAAATACCCCAGAATTCCTACCTCTCTTTATGGCTTTGAAGTATAGCGTAGTGGATACAGCATGCAACTGCCACCTTGTTGGCCAGTGTTCGAGTCTCCTGGTGGGTTGAGTGTCTAAAAAGTTATAAACTTCAGCTACTGGAATAGGGTAGTCTGTGCATTAAGCATTTGGCACTGAGTTTTCCCATATAACAGGAACCGATGAAAGAGCATCCGAGGTCCCACACTATCTCATCGCCTGGGAGAGGATTGGAATTCTGGTTGGTTAAATACCCCAGAATTCCTACCTCTCTTTATGGCTTTGAAGTATAGCGTAGTGGATACAGCATGCAACTGCCACCTTGTTGGCCAGTGTTCGAGTCTCCTGGTGGGTTGAGTGTCTAAAAAGTTATAAACTTCAGCTACTGGAATAGGGTAGTCTGTGCATTAAGCATTTGGCACTGAGTTTTCCCATATAACAGGAACCGATGAAAGAGCATCCGAGGTCCCACACTATCTCATCGCCTGGGAGAGGATTGGAATTCTGGTTGGTTAAATACCCCAGAATTCCTACCTCTCTTTATGGCTTTGAAGTATAGCGTAGTGGATACAGCATGCAACTGCCACCTTGTTGGCCAGTGTTCGAGTCTCCTGGTGGGTTGAGTGTCTAAAAAGTTATAAACTTCAGCTACTGGAATAGGGTAGTCTGTGCATTAAGCATTTGGCACTGAGTTTTCCCATATAACAGGAACCGATGAAAGAGCATCCGAGGTCCCACACTATCTCATCGCCTGGGAGAGGATTGGAATTCTGGTTGGTTAAATACCCCAGAATTCCTACCTCTCTTTATGGCTTTGAAGTATAGCGTAGTGGATACAGCATGCAACTGCCACCTTGTTGGCCAGTGTTCGAGTCTCCTGGTGGGTTGAGTGTCTAAAAAGTTATAAACTTCAGCTACTGGAATAGGGTAGTCTGTGCATTAAGCATTTGGCACTGAGTTTTCCCATATAACAGGAACCGATGAAAGAGCATCCGAGGTCCCACACTATCTCATCGCCTGGGAGAGGATTGGAATTCTGGTTGGTTAAATACCCCAGAATTCCTACCTCTCTTTATGGCTTTGAAGTATAGCGTAGTGGATACAGCATGCAACTGCCACCTTGTTGGCCAGTGTTCGAGTCTCCTGGTGGGTTGAGTGTCTAAAAAGTTATAAACTTCAGCTACTGGAATAGGGTAGTCTGTGCATTAAGCATTTGGCACTGAGTTTTCCCATATAACAGGAACCGATGAAAGAGCATCCGAGGTCCCACACTATCTCATCGCCTGGGAGAGGATTGGAATTCTGGTTGGTTAAATACCCCAGAATTCCTACCTCTCTTTATGGCTTTGAAGTATAGCGTAGTGGATACAGCATGCAACTGCCACCTTGTTGGCCAGTGTTCGAGTCTCCTGGTGGGTTGAGTGTCTAAAAAGTTATAAACTTCAGCTACTGGAATAGGGTAGTCTGTGCATTAAGCATTTGGCACTGAGTTTTCCCATATAACAGGAACCGATGAAAGAGCATCCGAGGTCCCACACTATCTCATCGCCTGGGAGAGGATTGGAATTCTGGTTGGTTAAATACCCCAGAATTCCTACCTCTCTTTATGGCTTTGAAGTATAGCGTAGTGGATACAGCATGCAACTGCCACCTTGTTGGCCAGTGTTCGAGTCTCCTGGTGGGTTGAGTGTCTAAAAAGTTATAAACTTCAGCTACTGGAATAGGGTAGTCTGTGCATTAAGCATTTGGCACTGAGTTTTCCCATATAACAGGAACCGATGAAAGAGCATCCGAGGTCCCACACTATCTCATCGCCTGGGAGAGGATTGGAATTCTGGTTGGTTAAATACCCCAGAATTCCTACCTCTCTTTATGGCTTTGAAGTATAGCGTAGTGGATACAGCATGCAACTGCCACCTTGTTGGCCAGTGTTCGAGTCTCCTGGTGGGTTGAGTGTCTAAAAAGTTATATATATATATATATATATATATATATATATATATATATATATATATATATATATATATATATATATATATATATATATATATATATATAACTGAAAACTCACACCCCAGAAGTGACTCGAACCCATACTCCCAGAAGCAACGCAACTGGTATGTACAAGACGCCTTAATTCACTTGACCATCACGACCGGACAAAATGAGGTGATAGCCGAGGCTATTTGAACCACCCCACCGCCGGCACTCGGATAGTAATCTTGGGCATAGCATTTTACCAAATCACCTCATTCTTTGGGGCACACGTGAGGAACACAAATGCGAACAAGCCTGAATGGTCCCCAGGACAATATGCAACTGAAAACTCACACCCCAGAAGTGACTCGAACCCATACTCCCAGAAGCAACGCAACTGGTATGTACAAGACGCCTTAATCCACTTGACAATCACGACCGGACAAAATGAGGTGATAGCCGAGGCTATGTGAACCACCCCACCGCCGGCACTCGGATAGTAATCTTGGGCATAGCATTTTACCAAATCACCTCATTCTTTGGGGCACACGTGAGGAACACAAATGCGAACAAGCCTGAATGGTCCCCAGGACAATATGCAACTGAAAACTCACACCCCAGAAGTGACTCGAACCCATACTCCCAGAAGCAACGCAACTGGTATGTACAAGACGCCTTAATCCACTTGACCATCACGACCGGACAAAATGAGGTGATAGCCGAGGCTATTTGAACCACCCCACCGCCGGCACTCGGATAGTAATCTTGGGCATAGCATTTTACCAAATCACCTCATTCTTTGGGGCACACGTGAGGAACACAAATGCGAACAAGCCTGAATGGTCCCCAGGACAATATGCAACTGAAAACTCATACCCCAGAAATGACTCGAACCCATACTCCCAGAAGCAATGCAACTGGTATGTACAAGACGCCTTAATCCACTTGACCATCACGACCGGACAAAATGAGGTGATAGCCGAGGCTATTTGAACCACCCCACCGCCGGCACTCGGATAGTAATCTTGGGCATAGCATTTTACCAAATAACCTCATTCTTTGGGGCACACTTGAGGAACACAAATGCGAACAAGCCTGAATGGTCCCCAGGACAATATGCAACTGAAAACTCACACCCCAGAAGTGACTCGAACCCATACTCCCAGAAGCAACGCAACTGGTATGTAAAAGACGCCTTAATCCACTTGACCATCACGACCGGACAAAATGAGGTGATAGCCGAGGCTATTTGAACCACCCCACCACCGGCACTCGGATAGTAATCTTGGGCATAGCATTTTAACAAATCACCTCATTCTTTGGGGTACACGTGAGGAACACAAATGCGAACAAGCCTGAATGGTCCCCAGGACAATATGCAACTGAAAACTCACACCCCAGAAGTGACTCGAACCCATACTCCCAGAAGCAACGCAACTGGTATGTACAAGACGCCTTAATCCACTTGACCATCACGACCGGACAAAATGAGGTGATAGCCGAGGCTATTTGAACCACCCCACCGCCGGCACTCGGATAGTAATCTTGGGCATAGCATTTGTGTTCCTCACGTGTGCCCCAAAGAATGAGGTGATTTGGTAAAATGCTATGCCCAAGATTACTATCCGAGTGCCGGCGGTGGGGTGGTTCAAATAGCCTCGGCTATCACCTCATTTTGTCCGGTCGTGATGGTCAAGTGGATTAAGGCGTCTTGTACATACCAGTTGCGTTGCTTCTGGGAGTATGGGTTCGAGTCACTTCTGGGGTGTGAGTTTTCAGTTGCATATTGTCCTGGGGACCATTCAGGCTTGTTCGCATTTGTGTTCCTCACGTGTGCCCCAAAGAATGAGGTGATTTGGTAAAATGCTATGCCCAAGATTACTATCCGAGTGCCGGCGGTGGGGTGGTTCAAATAGCCTCGGCTATCACCTCATTTTGTCCGGTCGTGATGGTCAAGTGGATTAAGGCGTCTTGTACATACCAGTTGCGTTGCTTCTGGGAGTATGGGTTCGAGTCACTTCTGGGGTGTGAGTTTTCAGTTGCATATTGTCCTGGGGACCATTCAGGCTTGTTCGCATTTGTGTTCCTCACGTGTGCCCCAAAGAATGAGGTGATTTGGTAAAATGCTATGCCCAAGATTACTATCCGAGTGCCGGCGGTGGGGTGGTTCAAATAGCCTCGGCTATCACCTCATTTTGTCCGGTCGTGATGGTCAAGTGGATTAAGGCGTCTTGTACATACCAGTTGCGTTGCTTCTGGGAGTATGGGTTCGAGTCACTTCTGGGGTGTGAGTTTTCAGTTGCATATTGTCCTGGGGACCATTCAGGCTTGTTCGCATTTGTGTTCCTCACGTGTGCCCCAAAGAATGAGGTGATTTGGTAAAATGCTATGCCCAAGATTACTATCCGAGTGCCGGCGGTGGGGTGGTTCAAATAGCCTCGGCTATCACCTCATTTTGTCCGGTCGTGATGGTCAAGTGGATTAAGGCGTCTTGTACATACCAGTTGCGTTGCTTCTGGGAGTATGGGTTCGAGTCACTTCTGGGGTGTGAGTTTTCAGTTGCATATTGTCCTGGGGACCATTCAGGCTTGTTTGCATATATATATATTTATATATATATATATATATATATATATATATATATATATATATATATATATATATATATATATATATATATATATATATATATATATATATATGGTTGTGAGAAGTGATTATAAGGTTCTCCATATAATCTCCATAGAGGCTCCATCAAGGAACATATAATCTCTTCTCACAAAAAAACCATCCCCAGAGAAATCTTAACAACACAGAAATCATTGATAGATACAGCGATAGCAGGAGGCTCGACATCTGCGAGGCACTACACATCAAAAAGTCAACACCAGCAATCAACAGCCAATTAATACACAACTACTGTATGTTCTACCCACTTCAAGACTCCGAACCAATATAGAGGTATAGGTCAATAGGCCGTTTGCAGTTACTTCCATTCTTATGTTCTCTTATCCAAGTTATACCCATTGTTCCATGTTTTGTCTTGTGCTTGTCACAAGTTTGTTCACCCCACTCAAAACTGTTGTACCATATCACCTCACCCAAATGTGAGTATAAGTATGGATGTATAATGCGTGTTTACAGGTTACAATTGTGTGTGTAAACTAGAATCTTTGAAAATGTAATAAGTTATTACGAAACGCGTTCAGGCGTTGCGTCAGACTAGAAATAAAAATGAATTTTAGCGAATTGATTTTTCAATTACCATTCACAGTGAAAAGAAACATAAGAAATACTGAGAAAATTTGTGTTAGATATATTAATCTTACCTTTTTGGTCATATTTAACATTAAATATATATATATTATATATATATATATATATATATATATATATATATATATATATATATATATATATATATATATATATATATACATATGTATATAATGTATTTATAATATATATATATATATGTCGTACCTAATAGCCAGAACGCACTTCTCAGCCTACTATTCAAGGCCCGATTTGCCTAATAAGCCAAGTTTTCACGAATTAATGTTTTTTCGTCTACCTAACCTACCTAACCTAACCTAACCTAGCTTTTTTTGGCTACCTAACCTAACCTTACCTATAAATATAGGTTAGGTTAGGTTAGGTAGGGTTGGTTAGGTTCGGTCCTATATCTACGTTAATTTTAACTCCAATAAAAAAAAATTGACCTCATACATAGAGAAAAGGGTTGCTTTATCATTTCATAATTAAAAAAATTATAGTAAATATATGAATTCAGGAAAACTTGGCTTATTAGGCAAATCGGGCCTTGAATAGTAGGCTGAGAAGTGAGTTCTGGCTACTAGGTACGACATATATATATATATATATATATATATATATATATATATATATATATATATATATATATATATATATATATTTTGTGTAATGACATTTTCAAATAAAATTAGATATATATACACACATACCAAAGGAATAGGGGTGGAAGGAGAAGAAAATATCAAAGTGTTCAGTGAGGATTTATAGAGGATTTTCAATTTATAGATGGTCTCCTTCATGAGGCAAATGCAGTGTTTGCAGCCCTAACAGAAACCCACACAAAGGACTACCATGATGGTGAAATATGGATCTCAGAGTACAATCTTTTCAGATGTGATAGGAAACACCGGCTTCAGGGTGGGGTCAGCCTCTACATCAAAGACACACTCATCTGTACTGAGCTGCTAAACACCTCAAATGATATGGTGGAAGTGCTGATAATCAAAATAGAGATTTTAAATGTAGTTATTGTCCGTGTACATAAGTCACCGGAGGCAAACCCTCGGCAGTTTAAAGACCAACTAATGAAAATAAAACACTGCTTGGAAAACCTCACAAATCCAGCTCCGAACATCATCCTGCTTGGGGACTTCAACCTACGGCACCTGAAATGGAAGCACCTGGCTAATACAGTAATATCAGAAAGAATACCAGGAAGTAGCCTAAATGAACAGGCACATGCAAATGACCTGCTACGGATGTGCGACAGGTTTGCCTTAAACCAGCTAATAGTAGAACCAACTAGGAAGGAGAACACGCTGGACCTCATTTTCACTAATAATGATGAATTGATCAGGAACATAATGATTACAAATACCTGTTACTCAGATCACAACTTAATTAAAGTTATGGCATCCATGGGGAGTAGACCTTCAAAACCAGTCCAGATTCCCGGTGGAGGAGATTTCAGCAAATTCAACTTCAATAATAAACAGATAAACTGGGAGCAAATAAACCAGGACTTCACAGAAATAAACTGGGAAGAACAGCTATAAAATGCAAACCTGAACCAGTGCCTGGAAAAAATAAGCTCAGTAGCACTAGAAATATGTTCAAACCGCATACCTCTAAGAAAAAAGAGGAAGAGATGCAGATTGGAACGGGAACGTCGTTCCCTATATAGGCGAAGAAAACGAATCGCGGAACAACTTGAGAGTCACACCCTATCTCAAGAACGGCGAAGAAGGTTAGGTAGAGAAATAGAAACAATTGAACGGAAGCTACAAGAATCATACAAAACCCAGGAGAGGCAAAGAGAGCAAAAGGCCATCAGTGAAATAGAAAGAAATCCGAAATATTTTTTCTCCTATGCAAAATCAAGATAAAAAACCACATCTAGTATCGGGCCCCTGCGAAAGGGAGATGGAACTTTCACCGATGCCAACAAAGAAATGAGCGAGCTACTGAGGACGCAGTACGACTCTGTTTTCAGCGAGCCATTAAACACACTAAAGATTGATAACCCAAATGAATTTTTCATGGATACGATACCAACATCAAATCATATATCAGACGTCACCCTATCCCCACTGGATTTTGAAGAAGCCATAAACAGTATGCCTATGCACTCTGCACCAGGCCCGGATTCTTGGAACTCCATATTCATAAAGAACTGTAAAAAACCACTATCGCAGGCCCTCCACATTCTGTGGAGACAAAGCCTAGATACTGGCGTTATTCCTGATATACTAAAAACAGCAGAGATAGCACCACTTCATAAAGGAGGAAATAAGGCAGAGGCAAAAAATTACAGACCGATAGCGCTAACATCGCACATCATAAAAATTTTTGAGAGAGTGCTAAGAAGTAAAATCACAAAATACATGAAATCACAGCAACTCCATAACCCCGGACAACATGGTTTCAGAACAGGGCGCTCTTGCCTGTCGCAGTTGCTGGACCACTATGATATGGCATTAGATGCTATGGAAGACAAACATAACGCGGATGTAATTTACACAGATTTTGCAAAAGCTTTTGATAATTGTGACCATGATGTTATTGCACATAAAATGCGTTCAAAAGGAATTACCGGAAAAATAGGCAGATGGATCTACAATTTCCTGACCAACAGAACCCAATGTGCAATAGTCAACAAAATAAAATCCAGCCCATCAACCGTGAAGAGCTCAGTCCCCCAGGGTACTGTGCTTGCTCCAGTACTTTTTCTCATCCTCATTTCGGACATAGACAAGAACACAACCTATAGCACTGTATCATCCTTTGCAGATGACACTAGGATCTTCATGAGAGTAGGCAACATAGAGGACACGGCGAACCTCCAGTCAGATGTAGATTAGGTCTTTCTATGGGCTACAGAAAATAATATGGTGTTTAACGAAGATAAGTTCCAGCTCATGCGCTATGGAAAAAATGAAAATATAAAAACGGAAACCACGTACAAAACTCAGGCAAATCATAACATAGAACGAAACGGCAATGTAAAGGATATGGGTGTACTCATGTCGGAAGACCTTACCTTTAAAGAACACAATAAAGTAGCCGTCACAACTGCAAGAAAAATGACAGGTTGGATAACAAGAACTTTTCACACTAGAGATGCTATACCGATGATGATACTTTGCAAAACGCTTGTGCTCTCTAGAGTGGAGTACTGCTGCACAATGACAGCACCTTTCAAAGCTGGAGAAATTACTGACCTGGAGAGCGTGCAGAGATCCTTTACTGCTAGAATCCACTCAGTAAAACATCTAAACTATTGGGACCGCCTAAAGAGCCTAAAACTGTACTCCCTTGAGCGCAGGCGGGAGAGGTACATAATAATTTACACGTGGAAAATATTAGAGGGGCTGGTCCCAAACGTGCACACAGAAATAACATCACATGAGACCAGAAGACATGGCAGGATGTGCAGAATACCCCCGTTGAAAAACAGAGGTGCAACTGGTACTCTGAGAGAGAACTCTATCAACATCAGAGGTCCGAGACTGTTCAACACGCTTTCACTACACATAAGGGACATAACTGGCCGACCCCTCACAGTGTTCAAGAGAGAACTGGATAAGCACCTCCAAAGGATACCTGATCAACCAGGCTGTGACTCGTACGTCAGGCTGCGAGCAGCCGCGTCCAACAGCCTGGTTGATCAGGCCGGCAACCAGGAGGCCTGGTCGACGACCGAGCCGAGGGGACGCTAAGCCCCGGAAGCACCTCAAGGTAACCTCAAGGTAAGGATCCACAAGGTCTTTTCTGAGTACTCTTTATTTTCTTCTCCGAGGCTATGGGTCCCTACACTTGCACCAGAGGTGGTACCCCTTCTAGGTTATTAAATATATATATATATATATATATATATATATATATATATATATATATATATATATATATATATATATATATATATATATATATATATATATATATATATATATATATATATATATATATATATATATATATATATATATATATATATATATATATATATAGATTCAGGTTTACAGATCCTGTGTCCTGAGCACTCTCCTTTATGGCAGTGAGTCTTGGACACTCCGTGCCCGTCAGGAAAGACGGCTGAATGCCTACCACATGCGCTGCCTTAGACACATCTTGGACATCACCTGGCAGGACAAGGTGACAAACAACAACGTCTTGGGGAGAGCAAGAATCACCAGCATGTACACAATGCTGAAACAGAGACGAATGCGCTGGCTCGGGCACGTTGTGCGAATGGGCGACGGCAGGATCCCCAAGGATCTCCTGTATGGAGAGCTGAGGCAGGGAAAGCGTCCAGTAGGCAAGCCCCAGCTACGGTACAAAGACGTATGCAAAAGGGACCTGAAAGCCATGGACGTCGATCTTGCTATATGGGAGACACTGGCTGCAGACCGTTCAGCCTGGAGGCAGTCTGTTCAACGAGGTCTCTCCAAGTTCGAGGAGTCACTTGCCAAGGAATCGGAGGCAAAGAGACAGAGAAGGAAAGCCGGTAACCAGGAAGACAGACCAGAATCGGACTTCGTTTGTGCTCGGTGTGAGATGGACTGCCACTCTCGGATTGGCCTCATCAGACACACCAGACGCTGCACCAGGATTGACAACTAGGGCGCAACTCCATAGTCTCCCGAGACTGAAGGATGCCTACTACTATATATATATATATATATATATATATATATATATATATATATATATATATATATATATATATATATATATATATATATATAGATATATATATATATATATATATATATATATATATATATATATATATATATATATATAGATATATATATATATATATATATATATATATATATATATATATATATATATATATATATATATATATATATATGTGTGTGTGTATATAACGAAAATAAACACGTGATTAAGAATGTGACAATGTCAGACCACGGAGGAAAAATGAAACAGGAATTTCCTTAAGTACTTTCGTATATTAAATACATCTTCAGAAGGTCATTTTACAGATTGATTGATAAAGATTAAGCCACCCAAGAGGTGGCACGGGCATGAATAGCCCGTAAGTGGTACAATTTTTTCTTTTTTTCCCAGTGTTCTGAGGTTGCATATAACCATCAAGCTGTTATCGTGGGGGAGGATACTGCTTCACAGTCTTTATGAGGGTGTCCAGCTGCTGGACACCTTTGTTGACCAGGAGAGTGGCTGTGTTGATGGCTTCAGGGTGGCCACTCCATGATTCAGGAACTCTTAAAGCTCTTCTAAGGTCATTGGTTGCTTCACATTCCAGAAGATAGTGAAGTAATGGCTTTTCTGTGACAGTTTGGCAGAAGATGCACTCTCTCTGTCGGGGTTCACCAATCTCCCAGTTGCATCTGTAACCTAGACGTAGTCTATATAGCCTAACTGCTATTTCCCTGTGGATTCCTTTTGGGATATTTAACCTTTCTAATTTGGTTGCCTGAAGATACCATGTTGCAGATGGCGAACCTTCAGCTATTCTCTGGTGTAGGTCGGCTTTGTTGAGATGTGAGAGTTTTTTGGTGATGATGTTTTTTATGTTCTCTAGGCTGGGTTGAATTGTTTTATGTATCACTGGATGACGAGTTGCCAATTTGGCAATTTCATCAGCTTTTTCATTTAATGGGATTCCAATATGGGATGGGATCCAGTTTAAAGTTATGTTGAGGCCTTTGCCTTTAGCGACTGCTCCTTGATACAAAATGGTGGTAATTATTTCCACATTATGTTTCCACTGTTTTTGTCCTAGTGTTTGAAGTGCAGCTTTTGAGTCTGTGTGTATGATTGCATTTTGAGTGTTTTGTGCAATCACATATGCGAATGCCTGTTGTATGGCGAACAGCTCAATGTAGAATATTAAAATGTAGAATATCGCAACATAAATACTCTGTAAGACATGGCCAATTGTCTAATGCTTTGTTTGTGCATTTGTCAGAAAAAGCTCACCAAATTGATTGGGAGAGTGCTTCTTCTCTAAGAAATTGTAAAAGCACCTATAACAGAAACATAATTGAATATGCTTTGATACAGATCACCAAAGAAAGTAATTTGAATATTAGCAGTGGTCTATATAACTTAGATCCATTTCTAATAGATCAGCTAAAGGGCGATTTAAGTAGGATCATTGAAAAACATTTGTCTCACTAATTTATTGTATATATTTACCTCTTTATGTTATAATTACCTATGTATTATGCTTGTATGTCTGCTGTATCAGATGGGCCATTGGGCTACATCGGATGGGCCAATTGGGTGCATCTGATGGGCCAATGGGCCGTCTGCGTTGTCCAAGTATTGTACCTCACCTTACTTCACCACTCTCTCCTGCCTATTTATACCCATCACTCGATCTGTAAAATGACCTTCTGAAGATGTATTTAATATACGAAAGTACTTAAGGAAATTCCTGTTTCATTTTTCCTCCGTGGTCTGACATTGTCATATATATATATATATATATATATATATATATATATATATATATATATATATATATATATATATATATATATATATATATATATATATATATATATATATATATATATATATATATATATGTCATACCTAGTAGCCAGAATGCACTTCTCAGCCTACTATGCAAGGCCCGATTTGCCTATTAAGCCAAATTTTCCTGAATTAATATATTTTCTCTAATTTTTTTCTTATGAAATAATAAAGCTACCATTTCATTATGTATGAGGTCAATTTTTTATATTGGAGTTAAAATTGACGTAGATATATGACCGAACCTAACCAACCCTACCCAACCTAATCTAACCTATCTATATAGGTTAGGTTAGGTTAGGTAGCCGAAAAAGTTAGGTTAGGTTAGGTAGTCGAAAAACAATTCATGAAAACTTGGCTTATTAGGCAAATCAAGCCTTGCATAGTAGGCTGAGAAGTGCATTCTGGCTACTAGGTACGACATATATATATGTATACACACACACACACGCAAGGAACATTGGGTTTGTTAGGGGTACATAGCATGGTGTTTACATTCTTGTAAAGCTACTAGTACATGCAGCGTTTCGAGAAGGTCCTTAATCTAACAGATAATTTAAGTAGGTAAATTGTAGCAAAATTTATAAAAAGTTGACAGATACTTTGTAAAAAAAAAATGAGAGATTACTAGGTATATTAAAGCACATCGATAGCTCTGATTGACAGCATTAACAGCTATCTCCAGTCGCTACATGGTGCGGGAGAATAACTGTGTAAATCCTAGCATTTAACTAGGCATTTTTGGAGATCCGAACCGGGGTTTCCCAATGCAGGACAACGAGGCTAAGTAGACAGTTGCTTCCCGAGAAGGAGCTGCAATGAAACATGTATCAGTAGGCGAGGGGATAAAAATGACAAAGGTATCCACCAAATCAACTAGGTGTTTATGGACGAATAAATCATCAGGACGAGTAGAATCAACATAACTAAGATCAAAATACTTAGTCCTTGTAGCAGAACCAAATAAAGCTTGGAACATATTAGAACTGGAAGGAATCCTGTGAGTGTGACTACGGGGGGAACAGCACCGAGCACCCCCAGTAAAAGAGGGGGGGGGGGGCAAAGAGGCCCAGTTGTTACAATGAGTGATGGAGCCACTCCATGTGATGAGGTGGTCATCATTGGGAGCTTGGGGCTCAACCCAGCCACAGAGGTGGGAGGGGGAGCAGATAGGGGTAGTTGGGACCTGGTGGACCAAGCACTCACAAGTCAGGTCGTAGAAGAGCTCCCAGAACCCCATCAAGCAGGGAGAGTCAGGAGCTGCCTGATCTGGGACCAATGTAGTGTGGGCTACAGAGCCCAGCTTTCCATCACAGTCCGACTTGGGGGGCCTGGTCTCCCAACCCTTCACGTCTTAGAAGTTAAAAAGAGGGTCAGATATTAGCATGTAAATGAATGTGTAAACATTTCATCGACAAACAAGGCCCCATACCCACCATGGAGCCACAATTAGAGGATAGGACACCCAACAAGACAAAGGCCCCCCCCCAGGGGTGCACTGTAGATATACGCCCTACAATCGCAACCATAGGAATCATCAGTCCGTCAAGATATAATGGAAGCTCAGCACGATATAATTGGGCTCAGCAATGAAGGAAAATATTGACAATAAAGGTGTCCTCTTGCTCGACAATGCCGAGTACCACAGTTTTACGGGTGAGAGGGTGTGCCTCCCCAAAAACCCTGTGTCTAAACAGAAGAAAACATCTGAAAGAATAATTCTCTTTTAATAGAATAATTCAGAAGAATAAGAATAATTAATAAGAATAATTCTCTAAAAGAATTATCTTTTATTATACTTACTGAAACATGGTTGAAAGAGGATACTACTCAACTCCTTAACATGCCTAACTACTCAGCAATTCACAACTGTCGTCAACTTCAGAGAGGTGGTGGCACTGCTCTTTACTACCACCAAGAACTAACATGCTTAAAAGAAATTAGAACTAGAGACTGCTATGGGGAGTATATCTTCGCCAGCTTCAGAGTCAAGGGTGCCGAGTCTATCCTGTCTGTGGGTGCAGTTTATAGAATTCCTAACACTGATGTGTCCGAATTCAACTCAAACCTTAGAAATCTAATACTTGATAACAGACTGAACAAAAACCACCTAATTATCGCAGGGGACTTTAATATTGACCTCTGCGAGCCAGAACACACTACTGCTGTTAGCTTCCTCAACTGTATGAATTCCTGCTTCCTCATACCCTTAATCACTAGACCTACTAGAATCACTGATAGCACTGCCACGACTCTAGATCACATCTGGACAAACATAACCTCTCCGCTTACTTCAGGTATAATCACCGATAGCACTACAGACCATTACCCCACATTTCTCTTAACTAACATTAGAAAACCACCTCTTGAGTCAAGAGAGATACGTTTTAGACTACACAATGAAACTGCTATAGACAATTTTATAACTGCTACTGATAATGTCAACTGGGAGTCCGAGTTAGGTAACATAGAGGACATCAACCTAGCAGTTCAATCTTTTCTTCAAAAAACTCTTAGCCTTTATAATACCCACTGTCCTATGCTTACAAAACAAGTCACAACCAAAAGGCTTAACAATCCCTGGCTTTCAAAGGGAATACTTAAATCTATTAATAATAAACATGACCTTGAGAAGAAGTATAGGTTAGGAATTGTCTCCAAAGAATTCTCAAAGAATTACTCATTATTGCTATCTAAGATAATTAGACGAGCCAAATCTAAATACTACGAAGATAAATTTACCCAAATAAAGAGCAACATTAAACAAACTTGGAGAACAATTTCACAAATATTGGGATCAAAGAAGTCTTTAAATAACAAACCGACTCTCCTGTCTAATAACGATGGTCAGCTTTCAGCCTCTGATTTTGCTATTGAGTTCAATAGGTTCTTCTCTTCCATTGGTTCATCCCTTGCTAATGATATTCCATCTTCCAGTACTGACATTAAGGACTATCTTACAGGGAACTATCCACAGTCTCTGTACCTAAAGCCTATTAATTCCACTGACGCCAATGTGTTTCTGTGAATAATACAATTTCTCCCACCCTACCCATCAACATTGGTGTTCCCCAGGGCAGCATACTTGGCCCTCTCCTCTTTCTCATCTACATTAATGACCTTCCAAATGCCTCCCAACACCTCAAACCAATTCTATTTGCTGACGACACAACCTTCATTTACTCCAGTCCTGATCCCCTTGCTCTAAATGCCACAGTAAATACTGAGCTAAATAAAGTCCATCTGTGGCTAACTGCCAACAAACTCACCCTTAACATTGACAAAACTTTCTATATTCTGTTTGGCAATAAATCCTCTAATCAAATTAATCTCAAAATAAACAATACCCAAATTTGTAACAAATTAGATGGCAAATTCCTTGGCATTCTCATTGACCCAAAGCTGAATTTCCAGGGACACATTCTAAACATATCAAAAAAAGTTTCAAAAACTGTGGGCATTCTTTCTTAGATCAGATATTATGTACCACGCCCTGCCCTGGTGACTCTCTATTACTCCCTTATCTATCCATATCTCAACTATGGTATTTGTGCTTGGGGCTCTACTACCCAAAATCACTTACGTCCTCTAATTACTCAACACAAAGCTGCTATTAGGACAATATCCAATTCTGGCCCCAGACATCACTCGGTACCCCTACTCAAATCTCTGAATATGTTAGACATTAAGTCACTGCACATTCTCTCATGTGTATTATACATATATAAAACGCTAAACTATAATGCCAATCCTGATCTCAAAAGCTTCATAGAAGGTTGTAACAGAACCCATGAGCACCACACCAGAAATAAATACAGTTTTGATATTCCTAGAGTACGACTTAATCAAACCAGAAATGCTCTACAAATCAAGGGGCCCAGAATGCGGAATGACCTTCCCAACCATGTTAAAGACTGTACCTCTCTCAACCAGTTTAAGTTAAAAACGAAGCTATACCTAATAAATTCCCTGTAACCTACCTTACCCCTCTGTTGTCAACCCATGTATGTTTTTTTTTTTTTTTTTTTTTTTTTTTTTTACAAATCAACGCTGTTTGAATGTAATTTTCTGTAATAATTTGTAATTGTATTTGTGCTCTTTCTCAACAATGTTCCCCCCTCTTTTACCTCTATTTTTATTTGTACTCAACACATTTTATTCTTTTTACCCATTAGTTTTAAGCTTTAGTCATTAGTGTTTTTTCCTGCCCGAAACGCTTTGCGTAATAGTGGCTTTAGGCATTGTATGTACTAGCTCTATCTATAAAGCCAACAGACATTGTAAAATCTCTTTATGTATGTACCTTTACCTAAATAAAAATTATTATTATTATTATTATTATTATTATAATAATCAAGAATTGCAAAAGTCACAAGGAAATAGCAATTAAACAGGAGAATTGGGAAGGAAAAATTAAACTAATAGGAAAAAGCACAATTAGTGAAGAAGGCAGCAGGAGCATTAGGCTTCAAAAGTACAGAGGACACTGTCCCATGGAGCATCACACTCTAGCATCCGCCAACCAAGCCCCCTCATGATGGCAACGGGCTGGAAAGGGAGGGAGAGATGAGAAAGACGAGAGGGTGAAGTGATACTGCCCAGTGTAACACCAGTGTTAATAGGTAGAGTGGGTGAATTGGAATCATTCACAGAGACATACTGGAGCCTGTCACTAAGGTAAGGCTGTTGGTATTGGAGGGATTAACCTCTTACTCTGTAATGTTGTAATTTAAGAAAGTTAATGTGTTAACAGTGTAAAAAAGTCTTAATGTAGGTCAACAAATAAATGAACAAGGGTACTCATTTCTTCCAAGAGTTGCATATATAAAGTTAATCATACTAATCGGTGCATGATTGGTCCTTTTTTGGGCCTGAAACATTTATGGCAAGAACTAAGTAAATTTTGTTTTGCTAAATAGGATTAAGGCTGCTTGTAGATTAACTCTTTAAAATATTTTAGACAAAATCTGCAGAGTTGATATTGGTCTATAATTGTTGACTTCAGTGAGATTGACACTTTAATTGACTAAGGTTACTCTTGCTTTTTTCCCCTTAGAATATCAGGAAAGATTTGGAGATCAAATGATTTGTAGAGCAATGAAATGGCTGGAGCTAAAAATTTAGAGGTTTCTTTGAAAATTAGGGTAGGTATGTGAACATATGGTATCTGTGCATGGGGTTCATTCATCCACTGCAAATTACCTGATGCTCATCACCACCCAATAAAAATCTGTTATCAGAACAATATGTGCAGTCTCCGTGGTGTAGTGGTAAGAGCAGTCTCCGTGGTGTAGTGGTAAGACACTCGCCTGGCGTTCCGCGAGCGCTATGTCATGGGTTCGTATCCTGGCCGGGGAGGATTTAATGGGCGCAATTCCTTAACTGTAGCCTCTGTTTAACGCAACAGTAAAATGTGTACTTGGATGAAAAAACGATTCTTCGCGGCAGGGGATCGTATTCCAGGGACCGTAGGATTAAGGACTTGCCCGAAACGCTACGCGTACTAGTGGCTGTACAAGAATGTAACAACTCTTGTATATATCTCAAAAAAAAAAAAAAAAAAAAAAATGTCTTCAAACAACACACAGCCTCTCTGTATAAATCCCTGAACATGCTACATATACACTCGCTCTACACATTCTCTTGTGCTATTTACATGTACAAAACCTTGTTCCTAAATGCTAATCCTGATCGGAAACTCTCCATTGATAGATGTAATAGAACCCACGAGCACCACAACATAAATAAATATGTTGATATAAATTGATAGTCATGCTAATATAATTGCCAGTAAGGTTTATGTAATTCACAATCATCTTAATATAATTGCCAGTTTGGATAATATAATTGACAGAGGATTATACGAATCAGGATAATATTATTGCTAATCAAGCTAATATAACTTTGAATCAGGCTTTTTCACCCACAGGGTTATTGATCGATGGAACTGACTACCCGCCAACGCCATAACTGCCAAAATGTGCTGAATTTCAAAATATACCTGGAGAAAATCAAGGAAAATTGGGGAGGGGGGGAAGGGAACCTTCAACAAGCTGCCAGCTTTCCGTTTTTATCGAGGCCACTAGGGTTAGTGGCCCTCAGGTAAATCGGGTAAAATATTATTCCAAGACAATTACAGCATAACTGATAAAGTTAGGCTAGAGTAATATATATTTCTGGTAAATTTAGAGTGATGTAAATTTCTAGAGTAATATAAATTTAAATTTCATATTAACTTGACTGACAGTTATAAATGCCAATCTGCCTTCAATAAACTCTTCAGTGAAATATTTATAATCAAGAGTATTATTTATTTATTTATTTATTTATGCATATACAAGAATGTACATAAGGAATGTGAGGATACAAATATGGTAATTACAGTCTTGTAAAGCCACTAGCACGCACAGCGTTTCGGGCAGGTCCTTAATCTAATAAAATTTTAAGGAGGTAAATACTTGCAAAATTTATAGACAAAAAAATGATAACAGATTACATGAAATGAAAAAAAAAGAAGATGAGAGAAAATTGAAGGTACAGTATATTAAAGCACATAGGTAGCTAAGATTGATTGCAATGACAGCTTGAATGGTAGTTGACAACAAATTGGTAGGCACAATACAGCAGAAACAATATAAGATTGATTGCAATGACAGCTTGAATGGTAGTTGACAAAAATTGGTAGTCACAATACAGCATATGGCTAGCACATAAAAGAAGACAGCAATGAACACAATGATAAGGTTGTTTGATATTACATAAAAATTAGGAGATTGGGTAACACTAGGTACAGAGCAAATTTAAAGCTCAGTGTAGGAAACTAAGAAGTTGAAGTTAGGTACTTTTTGGTTTTACTTTTAAATAAGGCAAAAGTTTTACAGTTTTTCAATTCACTAGGGAGTGAGTTCTATAGACTAGGTCCCTTAATTTGCATAGAGTGTTTACACAGATTAAGTTTGACCCTGGGGATATCAAAGAGATATTTATTTCTGGTGTGGTGATAATGGGTCCTATTACATCTGTCCAGGGAGACTTTCAGAGCATGGTTTGCATTTAAGAACAGGGTTTTGTAAATGTA
>NC_091220.1:27036175-27088724 GCF_040958095.1 Procambarus clarkii
AAAAAAAATGACCTCATACATAATGAAATGGGTCGCTTTATCATTTCATAAGAAAAAAATTAGAGAAAATATATTAATTCAGGAAAACTTGGCTTATTAGGCAAATTTGGCCTTGCATAGTAGGCGGAGAAGTGCGTTCTGGCTACTAGGTACGACATATATATATATATATATATATATATATATATATATATATATATATATATATATATATATAACTGAAAACTCACACCCCAGAAGTGCTTGTTTGACCATTCAGGCTTGTTTGCATATATATATATATATATATATATATATATATATATATATATATATATATATATATATATATATATATATATATATATATATATATAATTAGGAAGTAATGTTTATTTGGGTAAGTTGTCAGCTTATAAGAACTAATAGCTAGTGCGGCTTGTTTGATTTGATTGTTGCCGCCGAAGGAGGCTAGTTTATTGTGCACCCCACACTCATCCTGTGAGCGGTAGCGCAAAAGCATTACAGAGGGCACAAAAGGTCTTTATCAGACCTCATCTTAGATTATTACATAAACAATTTCTTCAATCCTTCACACCTTATAGATACAATGTCAGCTAGTTACAGAGAAAGTGCTATTACAAGAGCTACATATTTACAGTAAGTCATCATACATTAATGGTAGATCTTGTCGTTAATACATAATAGTTTGGCCAATGGGGATATTACAGAGTCATAGGGGAGCTTCTGTTTATTATTAGTCCTCACAATACACTACTTGTTTCTGAATCTCATATGTCGTTCATCTACTGGAAGCAAAATGTGGGTACAGTGCAAGGATTTCAGGTAATTTATCCATAGTAATAAGATAGGTTGCCATATCATACATAGTGAGCTTAGATTTATCTCTAAAAGGCTCAATTTTACAACAATCCAAGATATAGTGTTCGAGTGTGTGTCCCTGCCTATGTCCACACACTTTACACTTTACTTCATCTAGATCCCTATACAAGCCGAACTGCCAGAGATACTTGTAGCCAAGTCTTATACGAGCTGTGACAACATCTGTTAGTCTACTGACTTTGTTACTTGCCCCATACACATGTTTTATTTCACACATTTCATTGTGATGAACGATGGACCTGCTAGTTCCAGTTTGCACTGTTCTACTTTCTTCAAATCCATCCAGGAGTTCTCGTCTAATGACACTTTTAAGGGACCTATTTGATAACTCAAGATTCCATTCAATACTGTCTTTATTTACTGCAGCCTTAGCAAGGGCGTCAACTTTGTCATGTTCCTGCATGCCAATGTGAGAAGGAATCCACAACATTTTTATATTTACCCTCTTGCTAAGTATTCTTATATATCTACGTCTAGCTTCCAAGACAAGCACGTTATTACTTGATTGCAAACTGTTTATTGCTTGTAGTGAGGATAGGGAGTCAGAAATAATTAAGCTGTCTACTTCAGTGTTGTCAATAATTTCGAGTGCTACCAGTATCGCTACCAACTCGGCTTGCATTGTGGACGCCCAGTTACTAATTCGGATATTTCTTTGAATTGTGCTGCCATCGGGCTGATGAGCAATAACAGCACTTCCTGCCCTCCCTGTAGCTGTATTGAGTGATCCGTCAGTGTATATGGTCTGTGCAATGTTGTTTTCAGCTTGTATATTGTGAATGTGTTCTATGGTGCTTAATTTAGCAGCAAGCTGAGCATGAGGGTTGCTTGTGATTAGTTTCTTGGTGGGGTATGCAGGGGTCAGGATGTCAAAAGGTACCATCTGCCAGGGTGGAAGGAAGGGCTGTACTCTTTCATCTGTATATACATCGTGCAGTCCCATCATTTTAATATGAGTGGCAGTTCATTGAATCCATTTAGACTCGCTAGTTCCATTTCGTATGTGTTCTAACAGTGCAACTGACACAATGTTGTTTTTGTTATCACGCAGCAGCTTTAGTCCCATCATAAGATTAATTTAAAATATTCTATCTCTAATGCTAAGTATATTTAATTCTTTCCGCATGTTGAGAACTTTGGTAGTTATAGGACAGCCAAGTATAATTCTGAGTGCTTCATTTTGCATTTTTTCCAGTCTATCAATACTTTTGCCATTCTGCAGGACCAAAGCTGGTGCATGATAGTCTATCAGAGACCTTATATACGCTAAATACATCATTCTTGCTATTCTAATATTAACACCATATTTCGGGCTGTACCCCACTACAGTTCTGAGAGCCTTGAGTCTGTCTCTACATTGTTGATGTAACTTATTGACTGCAGTTGAGGTACAAGGGACAGAGACTCCAAGGTATTTGAAAGAAGAGACATAGTCTATTGGTATGTTGTCTATCTAAAGTTTTCGTGGTCCACTTTTGCGGTTGCCAATTTGTCTGGTAAATACCTTAGTTTTAGCAGCGTTGATTACAAGACCAAGGCTCTCACAAGCTGTATGTATACAATTTAAGACTGTTTGCATTTTGCGGTGGGTTTTAGTATGCACAAGGATGTCATCTGCATAGCTGATATTGATGTTTGCCGGACTAGTTGGGATTGATTTTAGTAAAGCATTAATTAGAACATTAAACAAGGTAGGACTAAGTACTCTTCCATGTGGGGTGCCTAGTTGCATTACTTTAGTTTCACTCTTGTAGCCTTGGAACAGCGCAGAGGACTTCCGGTTGGTAAGATAGCCTCGTATCCACTGTAATAAATGTCCCCCTATATCCATTCTCGCTAATTCATACATAATCACTTCCCTATTAGCAATATCAAAGGCATTTTTTATATCAAGAAATGTTGTGTACTTGTGCCTTTTATCTCCATGAACAGTAAGAAAGGTTGTGATACAGTTGTGTACACTTTTACCATGTGTGAAACCATTGATATCAGGTGACATGTGCTCTTTAACTCTATACAATAATCTATTAAGCACCATTCTCTCAAAGGTTTTGCACATGCAACTGGTCAGTGAGATGGGACGGAAAGCATCAGGTTGGCCAGGCTTTGGTACAGGTACCGTAAGACTGGTGGTCCATGATACAGGCAACTGCCCAGTGACATAGCTGGCATTAAACAATTCTAATAATGGGTTACCGGGTACACGATGTAGGAGTCTTAGAATATCATAGGTGATACCGTCCTCACCAGGAGCAGTGCTACTGCCCCTGGAGAGGGCTGCATCCAATTCATAATCTGTATATGGAACATCACATTCATCATGTTGCTTGCTCAACATGAAATTTATGAGAGAATTTCTGTCTGTGGACCTCGCCTGCAATTTCTCCCCAGTGCTAGCTGGTAGCATTCTAAGGCTGGAAACCTGAGCCCATTTTGCAATTAACTGATTGGCTTTCTGTAGCGAGTTTGGGTGTAAAACTTGTCTACTATTTTTACCAATAATTTTGTTTATGCCTTTCCAGGCTTTGCCCAGGGGAGTATGCAGGTTAAGTCCACTAACAAAACCCTCCCATTCATTTTGTCTCAGTTCAGTCATTCTCTCCCTTGCCGCTGCAAGCGCGGCCTGAAACAGTTTTAACATTTGAGGAGTTCTAAGGCTCTTATATGCTTTACCTGTCTGTCTAGCAATTAATTTAAGCTCTTTCAGTTTAGCATCATCATAGTACTGGTTGTGTCTGACCTGTTTACCAATACTTCTTTTTGTTTGGCGTGACTCACTATTTTTGATGGCCTCATAGGTATATGGGTACATCCGGTCTCTTACCCTCGACCGCGTCGGTACCATTATGGTCAGGAAGCCACGGATATTTACAATGGGGCTCGGTCAGTCAATATGATTCTTTTGACATCACTCAACTTATGTATTCTGTTCTCGTATTGACAATTTGAATGATATCAAGAATATTTTGAATATCTTCTGACATAGATGGTGCTGTAGTTGATTGTTGTTCATGACCTGTCCAGTGGGTCGAGACTGGTCTCATTAGCATCTCTCAGATTAGTGGGAAGAAATTCTTGCTGCAAGAATGTGTGTTCTCAGAGCTAACTAGGGTAACTAAAATACTTATTTCCTAAATAAATACTTTAATTGTAAATATTTGAAAATATATGGTATGTTTCCGAATTTCTGACGATATAAAACATATTGTGGTTTATAATTAAGTTCTTAATAGTGATCCTATCCTGCATCATAATTTACATAATATCTACTTCTGTTTTGTGTATTAAAATGACTACTTTTTATGTTAATTTATTTCTGTAAATGATGATGATGATAAAGTTCAATAAATGTAAGTAAGAACATAAGAATGAAGGTAACTGCAAAAGACTTATTGGCCCATACGAGGCAGCTCCTCGTATGGAGCTGCCTTTGATAAGTAATTACCAAAGAAGGCACCAAGCCGGGAAGGCTGTGTAGCACAATAAAATAAGTCTACTGCTCCTGAAGAGGACGGTATTACTTACAGTTTACTGAGATTAGTCTCACAAGTACCAGGTAATCCACTTTTAGTGTTGTACAGAATGAGTTTAAGTGAAGGAGTATTACCTGATGATTGGACAGTGTCATTGTTCCCATCCCCAAAGCACACTCAGATAATTATAGACCCATATCTCTAACATAATTTTGTCTATTAGCACAGTTTTCGGCGTGAAGGCATTGAGTAGATCTCGGCAATACAAGAAGTTTCAAGCTAAACTTTCTAATATGCTACACTCACCTGAGGTCCGTAGAAGAGCGAAATCTGATTATGCATTTTGGTTCTACAAGGTAGCCAACTCCATCAAAATATTAAATATGTACCCAATTCAATTAACGATTAATCAACCAATTACTCCATGGGATAACTTGGATCTAGCAGTTGATTTTGTAAATGCACCCAAGAAAGATAATGTACACTCTACATTATTAAAACAGTTAACACTGAAAAGCATCAATGAGAGTACTCAGGGTATGGGTAACGATGTGTGTCAGTGCTATACCGACGGTTCTGTAGAAGAAGGTGGACGATGTACCGGATGCGCATGTAATATATTTGAACAATCTTCTCACGTACATACAGCACCCAAGAAAGCAATGAAGCGCGTCAATGATTGGGCAAGTACAACTCAAACCGAACTTGCAGGCATATACCTTGCCACGGAATTTTTAAAAGACAAAGGCAGTGGACTTATATACTGTGATTCGCAGAGTGAACTCCTGGTATTGAACGCACATAGTAGTGACACCCAGAAAATAGTCAGTGATATTCGAATGAATATTTTAGCTGCCAAAGAAAAGAGATTTGAAATTAAATTCCTATGGATACCATCACATGTTGGCATCTCAAGGCATGACACTGTTGATATGCTTGCAAAGACAGCCTGTAGAAAACCAGTGGTAGAAATTTATATGGGTGTTTCATTAGCAGTGACAAAGAGAATACTTAAGCAAACATCTAATGAAAATCTCACCGACCTAACAAATTCACAAAGACCTGAAAGTTGTAGCATTAAATATTATGATAGATATCGTGCGGAGACATTCGCATACAGGATTAATGGAACAAGAACCCAGCAATGTGATGTTATAGTGGCCAGAATACGCTTGGGATATAGACGTATCTGGCAGCTTTCTCAAAACCCAAATGTCAGTACACAATGTGTCAACTTTGTGAAAGAGAAAATATGCACTCCCTTGAACATTATATTGTAGAATGTCCCATACTGACTGACTTTCGCCCTCCTGGGCTAAGGTATGCTGAACTGTGTAATTACTATTTGAGTACTGGAACACTTGATGATATATTGGACTTGTACCCTAGATTGACCATGTAACGTATCAATTATACAATGAATGTATGTGATGTAACTCTATAACCTGAGCTTGTGAAAGCACCTTAATCACCTTCAGTGATTAAGTGCTTAATTGCACACTAGTTTCTCTATCAGTTATCTCACCTTGTCAGAGTAAAAGAGACAAATATATGTGTATGTGTGTATATATGTATGTATATATATGTATATGTACGCATACGTCTGTGTGTGTATATGTATGTGTATAAAGTATATGTGGAAGCTGGTCAGAATTCAATTTCACTTTTGTAAATGCACGTTAATGACACTATGTAAAAGACACATCGAACACTTTATGTAGGGCATACGTAAATCTGTGTATTTATGTATTTACGTATGTAGCTTAGCCTAGCATTTTAAAAACACTACAATCACCTTATGTGGTTGATTGTTCAATAAATCCCTGAACTATATGTTTAACAAATCTCTAACCCTATCAATGGAGTTAGTTAGTTTAGTTCTTATATTATGCACCCTATACCCATCTTGTGGGCGGTAGTGGAAAGGGTTAGAGTACATGGCGGACTGAAGAAAATGTATATATGCTGGTTAGCATTGTTAATGTGTGGCCACGTCTGTGGTAGAAAATAATACAAAAAATCAAATAAAGGTATTATTGAAACTTTATAGGAAAACATTAAATCCTAAATATATCTTTAATATTATACTTGAAATATTGTATACTTTGCTCTTTCCATCGTACTTCTGCACCTGCTGGCAAGTGGTTCGGTGCAGTGTGCAGGTGATGTTCATTACTGGGTGAGCTGGCAGGTGGTGCTCACCTGCCAGCTCACCCAACGAAAATTTGGTTTTTAATACACTTACACATTTATTGGGTCTTTCCTTCACCTTCATTCAAGCACTAGAGTATTACAGTAAGTGTTTTAATTATAATATTTATTAACGTTATTATTTTTATTTTTTATTATTATTAGTATTATTATTAACAGGAGAGGAGTGTGTGTGTGGGGGGGGGTATAATGGTACACATGTCCACATCCCAATGCCCGCCGAGGACTGGGGGTGCGGGGGTGTACAATAAACTATACCCACATCCGGCGGCAGCTTGTCGAAGGCGGAAGTGTAGCCTAGACAATTTGTCATGATAATTAGTGATGACTCTTATTTTGATTATGGGTCCGTAATCCAGTTAAGCTTTTATTCTTAATTTATATTACAATGCTGGTAAAATACACTTCTTGATGATGAGTATGGAGTACAAATGAACTCATTGTGTACCCAAGTTCAAGTATGTTTATTGAGATAAGCAATAAATACATCTCAAAGGGATAGAGTAGCTTAGGCTATTTCAACCCCCCTCTAATTCAAGTCCCTCATGGGGCGCACAAATACTGTGACTACAAATAGACAAATAACATTACAAGAATCCAAACAAGAATTGTGTACCCTATACTCACAGGATGAATATAGGGTACACAATAAACTACCACTCACATCATGGGTATGGGTTGCACAAGAAACTATCGCGCAGAGGATGAATATGGAGAGCAAAGTAAACAAAGATTCACACGATGAGAAAGGGTTGCGCAATGTCCTATGACTCACAGGATGAGTATTAGCTGCACAATAAACTACAGGTCACAGGATAAGTATGGGTTGCACAATAAATTACAGGTCACAGGATGGGTATGGCTGCACAAACTACCGGTAACAGGATGAGTATGGGATGCACAATAAATTACGGGTCACAGGATGAGTATGGGTTGCACAAACTACTGGTAACAAGATGAGTATGGGGTGCACAATAAATTACCGCACAGAGGATGAGTATAGGGTGCACAAACTGGTTGGGTAAATGGAAATGGTTGGGTACATTTCCTTTCACCTAATGTGACTATTCATGTGTCCGGACACCGGCGATTGTGTGGTATTGGCTATTTATTTAACCATAACTTTGCATTCATTTAATAATTATATTAAGATATGTTTTCCTTGAAATGTAGTTACATTATCGTCTACATGACTTTATTCTGACATAAAGACCTATGGCGTTACTTTGCATATATGCAAAGTAATTATAAAATTGATTGGCTTGTGTGGAGGCTTTCACACTCCCTGAGCGAGCCATCAAGTAACTATAAAAAGGCATATATCTTAACTTTCAATTCAGTTATATTTATGCCAAATTATTAACATGCAGCTTATATTTATGTCTTTATGATGACATAGAAAACTTCGTTTATTACAATATCTAGATTAAATTAACATTGATCTTCGGAAGGTCATAGTTCCCATATCGGTAAGGAGAGCGTCGGCCATGAGGCCTTGTTTAAAGTATGAATATTTTTCCTCTCTAATAAGGTATAATCTCTGTGATGGATTCACAAAAACTATTTTATATCTGCCTTTCTGATAACATATACAAATATAATCTTTATTTGTGAATATTTGTTAATTAAGCAATATATCAGATGGCGTGTAGGGTTCGGTGTTCAATGAACGAAAAGGACTGGATCACTGTGTACAGGAGGCTGATATGGCAGCAAACACTCTCCTGGTGACCATATATCTTGGATAAGTCGCTCCACACAATTGTCGCTTGGACCGTCGACTTCCTATAGCGTCACCTCTCACATATTTATGTCTAATTTCGTTATGAAATTAGATTATTTCAGAGTAAAAATAGGTTTGATCATGTTCTATGTGTAGCACCAACATTATAGTAAGTAAATATACCATATTTCTTCATTACTTACGTAATGCTAGGACGATTTGGGTAGTTTTGGGCTGATTTGGGTCGATTTGGGTAATTCTATGGACCGTATTGGGGTCTGTCACTAAGATAGGATCGGATGTAGTCAAGGGCAAGGCCTCGGATTCCATAATGCTGGAGTTTAAGTAAGAGGTAGTTGTGATTAACAGTATCAAAGGCTTTTCTTTGGTCAATGAAGAGTCCAATCGGAAACTCATTTTTGTCAAGGGCTGAGTAGATAACGTCAAGGAGACTAATGATTGCATCGTTGGTGCTCTTTTGGGACCGGAACCCAAACTGGCAGGGGCTGAGTATGTCGAAATTTACGAGGTAGGAATAGAGCTGTTTGTAAATAATTTTTTCAAATATTTTTGATAGAATGGGTAGATTTGATATTGGTCTATAATTGTTTATGTCCGCCGGATTGCCTCCTTTATGGACTGGCGTTACTCTTGCTTTTTTGAGGATATCAGGGAAGGTGTGACACTATAGATTTGTTGAACAGTAGTGCTATGGGTGGGGCAAGGGCATATTCATAAATATGCCTAAACAAAAAATATAAAATAGACATCAGTTTGCATATGAATCTGATGAGAAAATTCCTTGATTAACCTACATTTCCCTATCAATCAAATGG
The DNA here is from genome assembly GCF_040958095.1 of Procambarus clarkii. NCBI lineage: Eukaryota > Metazoa > Arthropoda > Malacostraca > Decapoda > Cambaridae > Procambarus > Procambarus clarkii. The sequence goes on from NC_091220.1 coordinate 27,045,301, forward strand.
TCTCATCTTAAGTACGTCTCAGACTGTCTTCTTCACCAGCACCAATGCTAAATAATATTACAACAATAATGTCCATAACTTAGCTACAGAGTATATTACATTTTAAATAAATTTTCCCAGAGAACAAAAACAGAAAGCACATTATTATTTACATAAATATGAAGAAAAACATTTAAAGCTTTGATTTATCTTTGCTAAACTAAAGAGATATTTCTATACTTATAAGCAATTTTGAATTTTCCTATAGTGACAGCTTCACTAGTTCTTGCTTGGTCATCTAACTTTCATAAAAGAAGAATATAATAAAATATCTTGATCTTTACCTTTCATGGTGAAGTGTATTTCTCAAACAAAATAGAATTACCTTTGAAGAACATCCAACTGACATTGTGATAGCACACTGTTAGATTAAAGTTAAGTTAATATACCTGTATATGCCTCATTATCCTTCAACATTCTCTTCATTACCTTCCACACTCTAAGTGTTTAGCCTATTATCTGCATGTATCATTTTGTGCCTCTTCATATTACCAAGACAACTGAATCTCTTCCCACACTCTGAACACTCGTGAGGCTTGTCACCTGAATGCACTAACATGTGCCTTATTATATTTCCATGTTCTCTAAATTTTTTGCCACACTCAGCACATTGAAAAGGTCTCTCATCCGAATGCACCATCCTGTGAGTCTTCATTCTTCCACGCTAACTGAATCTCTTCCCACACTCTGGACACTCGTGAATTTTATCACCTGAATGCACTAACATGTGAGTCTTCATACTTCCAAGACGACTGAATCTCTTCCCACACTCTGGACACTTGTGAGGTTTATCACCTGAATGCACTAACATGTGCCTTATTATAGTTCCACGTTCTTTAAATTTTTTGCCACACTCGGCACATTGAAAAGGTCTCTCATCTGCATGCACCATCCTGTGACGCTTCATATGTCCATGCCGACTGAATTTCTTCCCACACTCTGGACACTCATGAGGTTTGTCACCTGAATGTACTAACATGTGAGTCTTCATATCACTAAGACAACTGAATCTCTTCCCACACTCTGAACATTCATGAGGTTTGTCACCTGAATGCACTAATATGTGAGTCTTCACATGTGAAGGACGGGTGAATACCTTCGGACACTGTGGACACTGGTGAGTCTTCATCTTCTTTATGACAGGTGCAGTTTGTGTGAAGGTTTTCTCCCCCGGATGTTGGGAGAAGCGTCAAGGCTTGAGTGTTGTTTCTTAGAGTTAGACTTGATGTGAGCACTTGGCGATCAATGGTGGTGCTTCTTCTTTATGATAGGTGCAGTTTGTGTCAAGGTTTTCCCTTAATGCTCGTGCTGGACATCACCGCCGGGTGCTGCTAAAATGGCGGCGGTTGTTTACCCTCTCATCACCTGAGCGTTCCAATGTTTTTGTCTGGTTCTATATATCATTTTTCCTACTTCTTATTTTTGTTTATAACTGGTCATTTACAATTAACACTTGTATTTATATTCATGTTTTTCAATCAAAGAATGTACTTGAAATGGTTTCTTTAAACATAAAGCCACACGATTATTGTTTTTGAAGGAAATAGCTTTCCCATACTGGATGCACTACATGCACAGATTGACCAACAGGAGTTTCATATTCACTTTTATTTATTTATATTTATATATGTCGTACCTAGTAGCCAGAACTCACTTCTCAGCCTACTATTCAAGGCCCGATTTGCCTAATAAGCCAAGTTTTCCTGAATTAATATATTTACTATAATTTTTTTCTTATGAAATGATAAAGCAACCCTTTTCTCTATGTATGAGGTCAATTTTTTTTTATTAGAGTTAAAATTAACGTAGATATATGACCGAACCTAACCAACCCTACCTAACCTAACCTAACCTATATTTATAGGTAAGGTTAGGTTAGGTAGCCAAAAAAAGCTAGGTTAGGTTAGGTTAGGTAGGTTAGGTAGACGAAAAAACATTAATTCATGAAAACTTGGCTTATTAGGCAAATCGGGCCTTGAATAGTAGGCTGAGAAGTGCGTTCTGGCTATTAGGTACGACATATGTCTATATATATATATATATATATATATATATATATATATATATATATATATATATATATATATATATATATATATATATATATATATATTAGTATATTTTGGTAGCAGTCTTTCCTGTAGACATATATTATTAAATATGACCGAAAAAGTAAGATTAATAATTCTAACACGAATTTTCTCAATCTTTCGTACATTACCCTTCACTGTTGGAGGTAAATAAAAAATCAATTCTCCAAAATTCATTTTTATTTCTAGTCTGACGCGACACGGGCGCGTTTCGTAAAACTTATTACATTTTCAAAGACTTTAGTTCACAAATACACAACTGAATAGAACTTACGTATCTCCGATTTTATATCTACATTTGAGTGAGGTGGAAGGGGTGATGTGGCATTAACACAAGACAGAACAAAATGTGGTATTAATAGGGTATTAATTTCATCAACACAAGACAGAACAAGAGTATTAATAGGGTATTAATTTCATCAACACAAGACAGAACACGAAACAATGGATATTGAATAGAAGTCTAAGATAATTAGACGAGCCAAAACTAAATACTACGAAGATAAATTTACCCAAATAAAGAGCAACATTAAACAAACATGGAGAACAATTTCACAAATATTGGGATCAAAGAAGTCTTTAAATAACAAACCGACTCTCCTGTCTAATAACGATGGTCAGCTTTCAGCCTCTGATTCTGCTATTAAGTTCAATAGGTTCTTCTCTTCCATTGGTTCATCCCTTGCTAATGATATTCCATCTTCCAGTACTGACATTAAGGACTATCTTACAGGAAACTATCCCCAGTCTCTGTACCTAAAGCCTATTAATTCCATTGACGTCAATGAGATAATCCTTTCCCTTAAAACCAAGTCTGGTGCCCTTGAGGAGATACCAACTTTAATCTACAAAAAAGCCTCCAGATCTTTAGCCCCTGCTATTGCTTTGCTCTTCAACAAGTCACTTGAACTCCAAACCTTTCCAGATATTCTAAAAAAAGCGAGAGTAACGCCTGTCCACAAATGTGGTGATCTCACAGATGTTAACAACTACAGACCTATATCAATCCTGCCAAACTTGTCAAAAATTTTTGAAAAACTAATCTATAAGCAGCTTTACTCATATCTAGCCAAACTCAATATACTTAGCCCTTGCCAATATGGCTTCAGGCCCAAAAAAAGCACTAACGATGCACTTATTAGTATGCTTAACTCGATTCATACAGCTCTTGATAAAAATGAGTTCCCTGTTGGGTTATTTGTGACCTGCGTAAAGCTTTCGATACTGTCAACCACCAAAACCTTCTTCTTAAATTACATCATTATGGTGTCAGAGGACACTCCCTACAATACCTCAAATCCTACCTTACTGACAGGCTCCAATGTGTTTCTGTGAATAATACAATTTCTCCCACCCTACCCATCAACATTGGTGTTCCCCAGGGCAGCATACTTGGCCCTCTCCTCTTTCTCATCTACATTAATGACCTTCCAAACGCCTCCCAACACCTCAAACCAATCCTATTTGCTGACGACACAACCTTCATTTACTCCAGTCCTGATCCCCTTGCTCTAAATGCCACAGTAAATACTGAGCTAAATAAAGTCCATCTGTGGCTAACTGCCAACAAACTCACCCTTAACATTGACAAAACTTTCTATATTCTGTTTGGCAATAAATCCTCTAATCAAATAAATCTCAAAATAAACAATACCCAAATTTGTAACAAATTAGATGGCAAATTCCTTGGCATTCTCATTGACCACAAGCTGAATTTCCAGGGACACATTCTAAACATATCAAAAAAAGTTTCAAAAACTGTGGGCATTCTTTCTAAGATCAGATATTATGTACCACGCCCTGCCCTGGTGACTCTCTATTACTCCCTTATCTATCCATATCTCAACTATGGTATTTGTGCTTGGGGCTCTACTACCCAAAATCACTTACGTCCTCTAATTACTCAACACAAAGCTGCTATTAGGACAATATCCAATTCTGGCCCCAGACATCACTCGGTACCCCTACTGAAATCCCTGAATATGTTAGACATTAAGTCACTGCACATTCTCTCATGTGTATTAAACATATATAAAACGCTAAACTGTAATGCCAATCCTGATCTCAAAAGCTTCATAGAAGGTTGTAACAGAACCCATGAGCACCACACCAGAAATAAATACAGTTTTGATATTCCTAGAGTACGACTTAATCAAACCAGAAATGCTCTACAAATCAAGGGGCCCAGAATGTGGAATGACCTTCCCAACCATGTTAAAGACAGTACCTCTCTCAACCAGTTTAAGTTAAAAACGAAGCTATACCTAATAAATTCCCTGTAACCTACCTTACCCCTCTATTGTCAACCCATGTATGTTTTTTTTTTTTTTTTCAAATCAACGCTGTTTTAATGTAATTTTCTGTAATAATTTGTAATTTTATTTGTGCTGTTTTTTCAACAATGTTCCCCCCTCTTTTACCCCTATTTTTATTTGTACTCAATTCATTTTTTTCTTTTTACCCATTAGTTTTAAGCTTTAGTCAGTAGTGTTTTTTCCTGCCCGAAACGCTTTGCGTAATAGTGGCTTTAGGCATTGTATGTACTAGCTCTATCTATAAAGCCAACAAACTTTGTAAAATCTCTTTATGTATGTACTTTTGCCTAAATAAAAATATTATTATTATTATTATAAGTGTTTGTAGAAAGCCTATTGGTCCATATTTCTTGATGCTTCTATATTGGAGCGGAGTCTTGAGGTGGGTAGAATATAGTTGTGCAATAATTGGCTGTTGATTGCTGGTGTTGACTTCTTGATGTGTAGTGCCTCGCAAACCTCAAGCCGCCTGCTATCGCTGTATCTATCGATGATTTCTGTGTTGTTTACTAGGATTTCTCTGGCGATGGTTTGGTTGTGGGAAGAGATTATATGTTCCTTAATGGAGCCCTGTTGCTTATGCATATGTAATAAGAAATTAAAATGTAATTAAGTTTACATTTAAAATGTAATAAGTTTTACGAAACGCGCCCGTGTCGCGTCAGACTAGAAATAAAAATGAATTTTGGAGAATTGATTTTTGATTTACCTCCAACAGTGAAGCGTAATGTACGAATGATTGAGAAAATTCGTGTTAGAATTATTAATCTTACTTTTTCGGTCATATTTAATAATATATATATATATATATGTATATATATATATATATATATATATATATATATATATATATATATATATATATATATATATATGCGGAAAATCCACAGAGAAATATGAAATGAGGTGAACGTTTCGGCTTTGTTAAAGCCTTTGTCAACACCACTTTGGGTGTTCACCACAACACTTTGGGTGTTGACAAAGGCTTTAACAAAGCCGAAACGTTCACCTCATTTCATATTTCTCTGTGGATTTTCCGCATAAAATGATCAGTGTTTTGTGATCGTCAATTGCATATATATATATATATATATATATATATATATATATATATATATATATATATATATATATATATATATATATATATATATATATATATATACATATATATATATATATATATATATATATATATATATATATATATATATATATATATATATATATATATATATATATATATATATATATATGTTGTACCTAGTAGCCAGAACGTCGTACTCGGCCAACTATGCAAGGCCCGATTTGCCTAATAAGCCAAGTTTTCATGAATTATTATATTTTCTCTAATTTTTTTCTTATGAAATAATAAAGCTACCCATTTCATTATGTATGAGGTCAATTTTTTTTAATTGGAGTTAAAATTAATGTAGATATAAGACCAAACCTAACCAACCCTACCTAACCTAACTTATCTTTATAAGTTAGGTTAGGTTAGGTAGCCGAAAAAGTTAGGTTAGGTAGGTTAGGTAGTCGAAAAACAATTAATTCATGAAAACTTGGCTTATTAGGCAAACCGGGCCTTGCATAGTAGGCAGAGAAGTACATTCTGGCTACTAGGTACGACATATATAAATATATATATGTCGTACCTAGTAGCCAGAACGCACTTCTCAGCCTAATATGCAAGGCCCGATTTGCCTAATAAGCCAAGTTTTCCTGAATTAATATATTTTCTCTAATTTTTTTCTTATTAAATGATAAAGCTACCTATTTCATTATGTATGAGGTCAATTTTTTTATTGGAGTTAAAATTAACGTAGCTATATGACCGAACCTAACCAACCCTACCTAACCTAACCTATCCTATCTTTATAGGTTAGGTTCGGTTAGGTAGCCGAAAAAGTTAGGTTAGGTTAGGTTAGGTTAGGTAGGTTAGGTAGTTGAAAAACAATTCATTCAAGAAAACTTGGCTTATTAGGCAAATCGGGCCTTGCATAGTAGGCTGAGAAGTGCGTTCTCGCTACTAGGTACGACATATATATATATATATATATATATATATATATATATATATATATATATATATATATATATATTGTCGGGGGTCTACAGCTTGTGAGGGGGGCGAGTAACAGTATATAAGATATCCTAGTACATTATCCTGGAGCGAACTGCGGCCCGGACGGCAATCCTCAGGTCGCTAACCTCCCTTTCTGAAGGAGCCAATCTGCAAGTCCTTCGCACATACTATGTACAGCCAGTCAGATCAGTGATCGATTGTGCCGCACCTACACTCACAAATCTATCATACCAACAATATTCTGTCAATTCCTTCTCTGGTCCAACACATGAACGAAGGAAGACCCCACAGGTGATGGCAGACCACGGGTGATGCGTAAGTCCTCCGTAGACGGGGTAAACTGTCCAACTGACAGGACCCCCCAGCGCACGTCCGACCTCCTTGACGTGCTGTCTTAGACTGATGGCGCCAGCGCGGCGCGATGACCGGACCCCCCTTCCTTCGTGACGTCATATTCACCACGGGAGGTTTTCATTGGCTCCCTGTGCCACGTCGCTGTCGGTAACCAATCTGGTGTCACTGACGTCACACAGTTTTGGCGGCAAAACAGAAGAGCCAGCGCCATATTGGCTTCCTAAAGGGCCTAAACCACAGCCCAAAATACTCTTCTTTTATAAATTTTTCGGCACTTCGAGAACACTACTTTCTCCCACATATATCAAACTGATGCCTGCGACGTGGAGAACGCTCGGGTAAAGTGGACATGACTCTTACAGCAGGCGTGGGAGAAATATAAGGGGGGGAACACCGTCACATACCCCTCCCCTTAAAATAAGTCATGTCTGGTTAGTGCATACAGGACAGGGCATCTGCTACTACGTTGTCTTCCCATCGGATGAGTTTAATTTCCAACCAGTATTCATGCCGCCAATGCGAGACACTCCTTACGTATCCGTTGACCGTTCCCACGGTCACTCCTGATGTCCATTGTTCCTTCAGCACGGACAGAGGACTTTGCACCCCTTGTCCATACACCAGCTGGAAAGGTGAGAAACCTAACGATCCTACCACTGCGTTACGCATGACAAACAACGCAGGACATACTGCTTCATCCCACTCAGTTCCCTGCTCTGTGCAGAACACTCTCATCAGCATGCCGTCCTGTACGTAACAATGAGTGGCCCTCTCAGGACCTACACGTCCTCCATTGGCCTCATGAATCAATTCGGGGAATTCTATCTGCTGCAACTCTCCAAGACGGCCTACACAGGAAGAACTGATACTCTCTTACTTCACTTACTTATTTATTAACCCCTTAACAACCCCGCATATACATTCACACCAATAACAAAAATAATAATTACTTTACCACACTATCTTACGTTAAAAGCCTTGGTCCACATAGACAGGATACAAGGTTTTACACTGAACACAAGCTAGGGAAAAGTTCTACTAGGGAAACACTTGAAGCTAGAGTCAGCTTAGGGTAGGGGGACCACGTGGTTCCACTGGGACCCCCTTTAGAATAACTAGTAATATAAACTCTAAAAACACCTACTACACACAAAGTATACTACTCTACGTGTATGCCAGAAAATTAATAATGTACACAGCATATACTTAGCTTGAACAAGACACAGAAATAAGGAAACGAGGAGGAAGGGTAGGAGGATCCTGTCCTCACAACGCCAGCTCCGAGAAGAAGAGATCTCTCAGTCTCCTTCCCCCCAGCTGGCCTGCTGCCGGCAGACTGCTCAACTAATCGTACCGCAGCCCTATACCAAGTTTACTCAGGTTTACTTTACAAATGATTAGAAAGTATTAGGAAACATAGTTGGTGCCTATGTTATTATTTAATAATCAACCCCAAGCTCAGTCTAAAAATGCTCTTTGAGAAACGAGAATAGTCTTACGTCTGGCAGGGAAGATGCAAACAATTGCAGCTCGTGATGCGCCCAACTATACTATAAGAAAGTTTAATAGCTCAATTTTGACCTCTGGTTTCCACTGAGGAACCCAGGGTCGTAACAGTCAACAAGAAGAAGAACTTGAATGTAAGATCTTTAAGCAAACACTTCGATGATGTTATATAGTGCCTTCATTGAAACTGTTAACAACAAATTCTTTTTTTCTGATCAGGGGAAGGAAGACACCAACAGTATGGGGGGCGTAAATTTATTAGTACAGGATAAATAATTCTGCAGAAGTAAAACAGGCTTCTATGTAGGTCTTAACAAATGTATAACATAGACGTGGCTAACCCAAAGTACACGAAACATCTTAAATTGTACACCCGTAGTAAAATAACAGTAATCCTATAGCCTAGTAACAAACTCTGCAGAAACCTAATGGCCTATTATCTAGAATTAGCTGTGAGGCGAAAGTAACAAATCTAACTCTAAGTATAACAGTCAGGACACCATAAGTGAACAACATAACATAAAGGGAAACCCAAGTTGGAAAATAATCAGGCGGCAGAAAATTACATAGAGACTGGGAAAGCCTAGAGACTGGGAGAGCCTGATATGTATTTGGAGAAGAAAATAACCCCAGGCCAGAGGCTGAGCCGCCAAGGAATAAGGAGAAAGAATTTCCTGACTTTAGGTAGGGCTTACTAGTAGAATGGCTGTAAAGTTAAAGTAGTAGCTGCGGACAGCGAAACACTTGGGGACGGGCGCTGCACCCCCACCCCCCAGGCCAGCAGGCCGAACCCCCTCCCCTCCCCCCGTAGGGCGAGTGCCCGCTGGCCGCGAGGGAAAACCTCAGGGTGGCAGAGCAACTACGCTACCGAACTGGGAAGGAAGGAGGACAGACTGGAGGAGCTCGCACGTCGCCTCGACTTATGCCCCCTGGCCCTGGCCCATGGGCGACGGTCGGTAAAGGGGGCAGCGTGGCTGTGGCAGCCGCGGCGGGGTCGGCCTCGTGGTCCCCATGCCCAGAAGGCTTGTGACATGAAAGGGCCCCCGAGCCTGCACGATGGGCGCCTGCAACGTCGTCCAATCGTCGGCCGAAAGGGGTGGAGGCTGCGACGCTGTGCCACCCGCCGCTTTGCCGGCAGGGGGGCCTCTGGGAGGTGTGGTCGCCGTCCGTATCCGAGCCGCCCGAGGAGGCGAAACGGGCGGTTTCGTCCTGGCCCAGGCCGGCTGCGTCCTCACACCATTGCGCTGTTGTCCTCGCACGACGCCGCCTGAGCCCTCTTCCGTGTTGCAGTTGCTGCGTGATCCGGCTTCTCGCCACTGCGGAAAATGAAAAAGTAAGCATCGGCAGGTCTAACGGGGGAAAAAAAAAACAGGCAGGGAGACCCAGCTGCCGCACCGGCAACCGTCACATACACAAGTAGACAAAAGCAAGGTAAAGTTAAGTGTCCATAGTGATTGAGAATACCGGACATAGCCAATGCTATTGTAATAAAAGCCAATGTAATAAAATCTGAGCAGTTAAAATAGATTAAGAGAGTAATATTCATGTATAGATTGAACAGTATTATTCATGGTATAGTTTGGTTATAATAAGACCGTATTATTCATTGTATAGTTTGTTTATATTAAGACAGTATTATTCGTGGTATAGTTTGGAAGAATTCAAACAATAATAATCTCAAAAGTGAAAAGCAAAATTATTTGAGTATCCCACTAGAAATGTACACTGCTTTAATACTGCAACAGTGTTATTAAGTAAATACCGGGCATAACTGAAGCTGGACTATGTAACAAATTAATCTTAGAAACTTAAATAATATAAATAACATAGCGAGGCCAAAACAGTAAGAAAGGCATGAGGCTTAAGCAGTGCTAGAAAACAGAGAATAAATAGCGGAGTAAATACAAGACAAACTGAAACTGAACAAGTAAATAGCTTAAGACCGTATTATAATATACTTGTATTTCAGCTGAACAAATAAAAGATATAATATACTTGTATTTAAGCTGAACAAATATAAGAGTAAACAGTGATAATCATGGATAATTTGGGTAGATTAAAGCAGGACTATACAAGGTATAGGATGGTTAGGTTGAACAGTAATATATGCATGGTATAGTTTGGATAGATTAAAACTGTAATGTTCATGGGATAGATTGGTTAATTAAACAGTACTTATTCATGGAATAGATGGTCTAGATCAAAACAATAATAGCCTAAAAAGTAAAAACAAAATTATTTGCATATCCCACGGCAATGGACACTGCCTTAACGCTGCAACAGAAATAGTAAGTAAATACAAGGCATAACTGAAAGCTGAACAAAGTAATAAATTAATTTAGGGAACTTAAATAAATGATAACATGGCGTAGCTCACCCAAACCGACAGACCGCTCTACGGCATGCGCCTTCCCTGGAGGAGTAGAACAGAACAGTGAGAACGGGAGGGGAATATTATATTCTAATAATAGAATAAGACCGTAATATAATGTACTTGCATATAAGCTGAACAAATAAAAGAAACAGTGGTAATTATGGGAAGATTTGGTAGCTTAAAGCGGGATTAATCAAGGGATAGGATGGTAGGTTAAACAGTAATGTGCATGGTATGGTTTGGATAGCGTAAAACTGTAATGTTCAAGGGATGGAATGGTTATTAAAACAGTACTAATCAAGGGAGAATGGCTAGCCTAGCAATAATATTCTCAAAAGTGAAACAAAATTAGTTGAGTATCCCACAGCAATGGACACTGCATTAACGTTGCTAGAGGAATAGTAAGTAAATACAAGGCATAACTGTAAGCTGAACAATGCAATAAATTAATTTAGAAACTTAAATAAAAGATAATAACATAACATAGCCTACCCAAGCGGACAGACCGCCCGACGGCATGCGCCTGCGCTGGAGTAGGACAGGACAGGGAAACAGGAGGGAACGTGTACGTGCAGGAACAACAGGCGGCTACACCGAGTGGACGAGACGTCAAGGAACAAACGGGCCGGTCTACCCCGGTCAGGCCAAACGGCTGGGGCGAACATAACGTGGGACACCGGGGCCAGCAAACATCTGGGGACGAACAAACCGGGATACACCGGCCAGCCCAAACGACTGGGTACGAACAAGCCGGGATACACCGGCCATCCCAGACGACTGGGTTCGAACAAGCCGGGAAACACCGGCCATCCCAGACGACTGGGTACGAACAGATCGGGAGTAGTGAATAAGGAGACAGATTGAGGTAAAAAAATTTCAGAAACGGTTGGGCACTTCCATGCCGACTTGACCCTGTCGGGCCAGATCGTCCATTCCTCTTATTTTGGGTGGTTAGGTTAGGGCACAGTCAGCGCGCTCCTGGCTGGCTGGCGTGGGTGGGGTGGTGGTCCCCCCTGGGGTCCCGGGGGGACCACCACCCATGGTGTAGCTGAGGAACTGGTGCCCTATCCTAACCTGTTTTTTTGCACGATTCGTCTCGAGCTTTTAAGATGAGTCTAGGGCCTCAAGAAGGGGGTCTCTACTTATGAGAGGTACCGAGGATGAATGTTCAATAGTTGGAAACCAAAAAATACACTGGTGAAAGGCATATAAACGTTTTTGGAGTATTTTAATGGCATGAGCAAAAATGCACGATTTGTCCCGGGGGTGTTACGAGAGTACTACGGTATCAATTTGGGGGCCCTTACTTTTGAATGGATCAGAGGGTGAATGTTCAATAGATTCAAACCAAGAAACGCAGTTGAAAGCGAATATAGAAGTTTTTGGAGTACTTTAATGAGGCTATGACTGAATAGTATAGGGAGTCCTTGGGCACAGCTCCATTTTCTGTAATGGTCAGAGGTGGATAACCCCAGTGGGGGTCAAGCATACAAGGGGGGGTCAAGATTCCTTACAAAGACCATTTTGGATATATAGGTGTAGTAAGCCTTATCTTGAATTTGCATGATACTGTCGGGTACATTGACATGAAGAGCGAGTCATAGAACAGGATCTGCATGTGAGATGGGTCATATTGGGGTTTTAAAGAAGTTAAGATAGCTTTAAAGAGTCCTGTGTGCTTGATAGTGGGGAAATGTTCAGTCAATAATTCACGTGTTTTGAATCTGAATGAGGGGTCCTAGTTTGCGTTCTAGTCGTAAAACGAGTTCCTTAGTATATTTGCTATGGAAATGAGCTTTCAGTACTCTATATAATTTGAAATGAGGTCAAGAAAGACATGTTTATGTGCGGGAAGAGTCAGGTTGGAAACTGTTTATTTCAGTCATCCCCCCTTGGCTTTGCTCCGTTTTCTGTAGCTAAAGTAAAGATTCCATTTTCTGTGGCATACAGTTGATTACTGGTGAAAAAGGCATACTTGAATTTGTATGGTTCTAACCTGTTTATAGATATATTTTTCGGGCCTTAAATTAGATTTTAATATGAAAAATAGCATCAAATGTATGTCTATCTTTTGTAATAAACGTTACAAGCATTAACAATACCTGTGATATTTCATAGAATACGAAAAGAAGTTTAAATAGTGGGGCCTCAGCCATATTGTGTTGGGTTTGACACTCCAAACATTAATTTGACACTTGTAAATATACTACAAAGGAAAGTAGTTGAGTGGTTTAAGCAATTTAATACATACTGGGAATCTGTTCGTATTCTGTATTAAATTTCATTTTTTAACATCATTAAGTTTTCAGCTATTGTGGTGGGGGCCCAAAAACTTCATAAAGCGCATCGACTTATGTCAGTGCCGTGGTATATCAAGCGCAAAGGTTTTCAGAAAATGTTACACCTCCACTTTTCAAAAAAGTGAAAAGATGAATTCATTTTGGCATTACTGTCATTACTTTGGAAGTTTTTTAATTATAGCACATGCTTAAACAAACTCGCTCGCAAAAACAAACTCATTTTTTTTTTTTAACTTACACAAATAAACCCAGGGCTTTCACATTCGCGCAAAATACTTAGTCCCCCCTAAACTTAAAACAGTTGCACAATCTTACTTAAACACATTGCTAAACTCTTATACACAAACAAAAACTCAATTTTTAACTTACACAAATAAACCCAGGGCTTTTACATTCGCGCAAAATACTTAGTCCCCCCTAAACTTAAAACAGTTGCACAATCTTTCTTAAACACATTGCTAAACTCTTATACACAAACAAAAACTCAATTTTTAACTTACACAAATAAACCCAGGGCTTTCACATTCGCGCAAAATACTTAGTCCCCCCTAAACTTAAAACAGTTGCACAATCTTACTTAAACACATTGCTAAACTCTTATACACAAACAACAACTCAATTTTTAACTTACACAAATAAACCCAGGGCTTTCACATTCGCGCAAAATACTTAGTCCCCCCCCTAAACTTAAAACAGTTGCACAATCTTACTTAAACACTTTGCTAAACTCTTACACACAAACAAAAACTTAATTTTTAACTTACACAAATAAACCCAGGGCTTTCACATTCGCGCAAAATACTTAGTCCCCCCTAAACTTAAAACAGTTGCACAATCTTACTTAAACACATTGCTAAACTCTTATACGCAAACAAAAACTCAATTTTTAACTTACACAAATAAACCCAGGGCTTTCACATTCGCGCAAAATACTTAGTCCCCCTAAACTTAAAACAGTTGCACAATCTTACTTAAACACATTGCTAAACTCTTATACACAAACAAAAACTCAATTTTTAACTTACACAAATAAACCCAGGGCTTTCACATTCGCGCAAAATACTTAGTCCCCCCTAAACTTAAAACAGTTGCACAATCTTACTTAAACACATTGCTAAACTCTTATACACAAACAAAAACTCAATTTTTAACTTACACAAATAAACACAGGCTTTGCACATTCACACACAAAAAATGCTTAGTCCCCCCTAGACTTGAACACTCACAATCTTACGGTGCTTTAATTTCCAAAGCCTTCCAAACCTGCACTGGGTCCTGCCCAGCTGACTGCGGCTGGATGGGAAATTACAATTGAGCCAAAAACAGTTGGTCAGGGCGAGATACGGCCTCATTTTTAGAGACATTTACTTTAGCAAAAGCTTGAACATCGAGAACTGAATGCGGGCCTACACGAGAGTTGTTCTTGGCACTCAAATGTTTAGAGATTAAAATACATAGAATCTGCAAGAGCCCACCAAAGTCGCTCACGCGGGCAATAGACATGTTTTTCGCCCAAGTGTATTTATTTAAAACAAAAATACGTCAGATAGAAAGATTTTCGCATTGCCATTATATTTACCTTATAAAGCCTCTTTATAAAAATGATATGCCACTGCGTATTATGATTGTTTTATAATAAATATTGCATAAATACTTACACGATTTCATAAACAAAAAATTATTTTAATGAGCCATGTTAGGAAGGAATCATTTTTACAATAAATAAAAACTTTTAAACTAACTAAAAAGATATATCTCATAGAGGAAGATTTATTCTTCAAGATATATGTTATTGTTTAAGAGTTTAATTTTGTATCAAAAGATTTGCCAATGTTTTCAAAACTCTGGCCTACAAATTTTGTTTTAAGGTTTTCCGCCTCAGGCCGTATCTCGTCCTGACCAACTGTTTTTGGCTCAATGGTAACCCATCCAGCAGCAGTCTGCTGGATAGAAGGGCAGTGGGCCTGATAAAAATAAAAAAAAAATAAACATAAATTGTTAGACTAGCTCTTTACATATGCTAGTTGTTTAATTTATTAACTGCTACTAATGCGATGATGATGCAAGAGGAGCCAGTACACATCTATGGATCAACCAATAAAAGCAGCAGACTTCTAGATGTTACTACTGCTCGGCTTAGCCCCCCTTCCCCAATAGCAAGATGGGAATAGGGGGGGGGGGGGCTGCATTAATAAAATGAATTAAAACTAACATTCAATTATATATTCTCAAACTTATGCAAAAAAAACTTTACAATCACATTTGCAAAACTTGCACAAATTAATTTTGGCAATTTCGTTTACCCATTATTTGTTTGTTTTTCTTGCTTGAGCCAAAAATGAATTGTTGGGCTCATTACCAGAGTCCATTTCCCACCGTGGCAACCCTTCCCACTACCCGCCCCACATGATGGGATTCATAATAAATGAACTAAACTAGCATTCAATTATATTCTCAACAAACTTATGCAACCCCCATACAATTACATTAGCAAGCTAACACAAATTCATTGAGCAAGTTTAACTATTCGCATACTTTGCGTCATTATATAATGGAATACGAAAAGAAAATTCGCAGAATTCAGAGATAACACCATCAATGGAGTCCAAGAAATACGCTTGTACTTCATTCATAATGATGCGCTGCCAGGAATCTTAGCAAAGTAACCAAAATATTTGCTTACTGTATGTATGTGCAGGATGCACATGACTCTCCGGTTAGGTGGTTGTGGATTGAGACCAGCAACTGCAGACTTCCCATAGTCGTAAAAATGCCTTGCATAGAGACCGTTGCAAGCCTCTTGTTGAATCACTTAGGGTGCATATATGTGTGTGTGTGTGTGTGTGTGTGTGTGTGTATGTAACAAGCTTTCAAGAGATTGTCACTTACATAGCTAAACAATATGTAGGGTTCAGTTTCCAAATCAATTATGCGGCTCTCGAACCCTTTTCCCCCGCTACATGCGGGAGATCCCTTTTATTTTCAGCTAAAATATGCATTATATTCAGGGGGGTTCGCCGTGTCATAGCACAACCAAAAGCCCAATATACTCCCCTAAACTTTCCCTATACGTCAACTTTTCCGTTGTACGTCAGGCTGCGAGCAGCCGCGTCCAACAGCCTGGTTGATCAGTCCGGCAACCAGGAGGCCTGGTCGACGACCGGGCCGCGGGGACGCTAAGCCCCGGAAGCACCTCAAGGTAACCTCAAGGTATCCCATCTAAATTTAAAAAAATGCATTTCCAATACCAAATATATATATATATATATATATATATATATATATATATATATATATATATATATATATATATATATATATATATATATATATATACTGTCCCTCCCCCTCCCCCACCCACTCAACCCCCACCCCACCCCCCAGGAATAGGCCTGATTTGTTCAAGCCAAAGCCCAATTCACCCGAGTTTTCTCTATCTCATCTAAAAATAACGTTCATTTCCAATGCCCATTATCCAGCCACCACATATTCCCCATTCCCAAGACCATTTCATAGTGTTAGTGCTGTGGCCATCTACCTAATTTCATCCAAATTAATGACAATTCCCCATTAAATATTGGCAAAAATATGCCAAATCATATCACAGCCAAAGCCCATTTCACCCAAGTTTTACCTATCCCATATAAATTTAATGTGCATTTTCAATATCTAATATCCAGGTGCCCTATGTCACGCCCTATTCCCAAGATCATTTCATAGCGCAGTGTCTATCCAGCTGTTTCCAAATATCCAGATGTGTTTATATATCTTCAATCCTACGAAACCAGACCTAACCTAACACACAGCTAAGGCCAAATTTATCCCAATTTAATCCAATTTCCACCTAATTTGATCCAATTTATTCAAATTTAATCCAATTCCCGCCAAATTTACCATTTCATAGCACAACCAAAGCCCCAATTTGACCAAGTTTCACCTATCCCAATTAAATTTAATGTGAATCTTCAATATCAGGTCGCCCCCAATGTCACAGCCAATTCCCAAAGACCATTTCATAGTAATAGTGCAGTGTTCATCCAGCCATTTCCATGTTCCAGATGTGTTTATATATCATCAAACCTACCAAAAGCAGACCTAACCCAATACGGCTAAGGCCAAATTTAAGCAAATTTTCCCCAATTTAAGATAATTTCCACCTAATTTGCCACAATTTTATCCAATTTCCACCAAATTTTACCATAGTTCACCTTATCATAGCACAGCCAAAGCCCCAGTTTGTCCAAGTTTCACCCATTCCATATAACTTTTATGTGTATTTCCAGTATCCAATATCCAGTGGTCGATGTCATACTTCATTCCCAGAGACCATTTCATAGTGATAGTGTAGGGTCTGACGAGCCATTTCCAATATACAGATGCGTTTATATACATCAATCCTACCTAAAAACCAGACCCAACCCTAACATGGCTAAGACCAAATTTAACCAAATGTATCACAATTTAAGACAATTTCTACCTAATTTGCCCCAATTTATCCAAATTTAAGACATTGTCTACCAAATTTACCCGATTTTACGTATTATAGCAAGGTCAATGCCCAATTTTCCCCCCCAAGTTTCACCTATTCCATACACTGCAAATTTAAGGCGCATTTTCAATATGCAGTCCAATAATCTCGACTGTTTTCTTTTTTTATTTGTTAGTTATGGATCTTTGTTAAATATTGTATTTTATATTCTTAGAAAAGTATTTGTTTGGATATTAACCCAACCACCCTGCACCCTAACCTGCGTGGATCTTTGCCGAATATTCCTGTCAATGTTGTTTATGGACTCAACAACCCTGAAGCTAACCTGCCTTGACCTGACGTTAATTGTTGCACCTTCTTTTTTTGGGGGGAAAGTGATGTTTTTGCATCAACCCAACCGCCCTTGCCCATACCTCTGATACCAAAAATCTTGGTTCCATATATGGTATCTTATTCTTGGGACACAGCCAATCCATCCCAACCTAACCTCTATTAACTATGGGTTTAATGACCATTTTTCTCTACATCAGTTCAAACACAACCCAACCTCATATAAATGGATCTGAACTCCATTTGTACACATGTTCTTAGGAAACATGATAAAATTCGCCATATCTCTATCATTAAATAATAAAATTTTTCCTTAACCTGGCCTATAATCCCCCCCCCCCCAATTGGGACAAATTTGTGTTAGATTTGGGTTATATTAAGCTAATGTGAAAATATATTCCTACTTTAATTCTTTAATATCCATAATTTGCCAGAATTTCGAGGGGGGGGGGGGGGGGGGGTTATAGGCCAGGTTATTGAAAAATTTTATTATTTAATGATAGAGATATGGCGAATTTTATCATGTTTCCTAAGAACATGTGTACAAATAATGGGCATTGGAAATGAACGTTATTTTTAGATGAGATAGAGAAAACTCGGGTGAATTGGGCTTTGGCTTGAACAAATCAGGCCTATTCCTGGGGGGTGGGGTGGGGGTTGAGTGGGTGGGGGAGGGGGAGGGACAGTATATATATATATATATATATATATATATATATATATATATATATATATATATATATATATATATATATATATATATATATATATATATATATATATATATTGGGTATTGGAAATGCATTTTTTTAAATTTAGATGGGATACCTTGAGGTTACCTTGAGGTGCTTCCGGGGCTTCGCGTCCCCGCGGCCTGGTCGTCGACCAGGCCTCCTGGTTGCCGGACTGATCAACCAGGCTGTTGGACGCGGCTGCTCGCAGCCTGACGTACAACGGAAAAGTTGACGTATAGGGAAAGTTTAGGGGAGTATATTGGGCTTTTGGTTGTGCTATGACACGGCGAACCCCCCTGAATGTAATGCATATTTTAGCTGAAAATAAAAGGGATCTCCCGCATGTAGCGGGGAAAAGGGTTCGAGAGCCGCATAATTGATTTGGAAACTGAACCCTACATATTGTTTAGCTATGTAAGTGACAATCTCTTGAAAGCTCGTTACCTACACACACACACACACACACACACACACACACACACACACACATATATGCACCCTAAGTGATTCAACAAGAGGCTTGCAACGGTCTCTATGCAAGGCATTTTTACGACTATGGGAAGTCTGCAGTTGCTGGTCTCACTCCACAACCACCTAACCGGAGAGTCATGTGCATCCTGCACATACATACAGTAAGCAAATATTTTGGTTACTTTGCTAAGATTCCTGGCAGCGCATCATTATGAATGAAGTACAAGCGTATTTCTTGGACTCCATTGATGGTGTTATCTCTGAATTCTGCGAATTTCCTTTTCGTATTCCATTATATAATGACGCAAAGTATGCGAATAGCTAAACTTGCTCAATGAATTTGTGTTAGCTTGCTAATGTAATTGTATGGGGGTTGCATAAGTTTGTTGAGAATATAATTGAATGCTAGTTTAGTTCATTTATTATGAATCCCATCATGTGGGGCGGGTAGTGGGAAGGGTTGCCACGGTGGGAAATGGACTCTGGTAATGAGCCCAACAATTCATTTTTGGCTCAAGCAAGAAAAACAAACAAATAATGGGTAAACGAAATTGCCAAAATTAATTTGTGCAAGTTTTGCAAATGTGATTGTAAAGTTTTTTTTGCATAAGTTTGAGAATATATAATTGAATGTTAGTTTTAATTCATTTTATTAATGCAACCCCCCCCCCCTCCGTATCTCGCCCTGACCAACTGTCTTTGGCTCAATTGTAATTTCCCATCCAGCCGCAGTCAGCTGGGCAGGACCCAGTGCAGGTTTGGAAGGCTTTGGAAATTAAAGCACCGTAAGATTGTGAGTGTTCAAGTCTAGGGGGGACTAAGCATTTTTTTTTTTTGTGTGAATGTGCAAAGCCCGTGTTTATTTGTGTAAGTTAAAAATTGAGTTTTTGTTTGTGTATAAGAGTTTAGCAATGTGTTTAAGTAAGATTGTGCAACTGTTTTAAGTTTAGGGGGGACTAAGTATTTTGCGCGAATGTGAAAGCCCTGGGTTTATTTGTGTAAGTTAAAAATTGAGTTTTTGTTTGTGTATAAGAGTTTAGCAATGTGTTTAAGTAAGATTGTGCAACTGTTTTAAGTTTAGGGGGGACTAAGTATTTTGCGCGAATGTGAAAGCCCTGGGTTTATTTGTGTAAGTTAAAAATTGAGTTTTTGTTTGTGTATAAGAGTTTAGCAATGTGTTTAAGTAAGATTGTGCAACTGTTTTAAGTTTAGGGGGGACTAAGTATTTTGCACGAATGTGAAAGCCCTGGGTTTATTTGTGTAAGTTAAAAATTGAGTTTTTGTTTGTGTATAAGAGTTTAGCAATGTGTTTAAGTAAGATTGTGCAACTGTTTTAAGTTTAGGGGGGACTAAGTATTTTGCGCGAATGTGAAAGCCCTGGGTTTATTTGTGTAAGTTAAAAATTGAGTTGTTGTTTGTGTATAAGAGTTTAGCAATGTGTTTAAGTAAGATTGTGCAACTGTTTTAAGTTTAGGGGGGACTAAGTATTTTGTGCGAATGTGAAAGCCCTGGGTTTATTTGTGTAAGTTAAAAATTGAGTTTTTGTTTGTGTATAAGAGTTTAGCAATGTGTTTAAGAAAGATTGTGCAACTGTTTTAAGTTTAGGGGGGACTAAGTATTTTGCGCGAATGTGAAAGCCCTGGGTTTATTTGTGTAAGTTAAACCAAAAAAAATGAGTTTGTTTTTGCGAGCGAGTTTGTTTAAGCATGTGCTATAATTAAAAAACTTCCAAAGTAATGACAGTAATGCCAAAATGAATTCATCTTTTCACTTTTTTGAAAGGTGGAGGTGTAACATTTTCTGAAAACCTTTGCGCTTGATATACCACGGCACTGACATAAGTCGATGCGCTATATGAAGTTATTGGGCCCCCACCACAATAGCTGAAAACTATTATGATGTTAAATGAAATTTAATACAGAATACGAACAGATTCCCAGTATGTATTAAATTGCTTAAACCACTCAACTACTTTCCTTTATAGTATATTTACGAGTGTCAAATTAATGTTTGGAGTGTCAAATCCAACACAATATGGCTGAGGCCCCACTATTTAAACTTCTTTTCGTATTCTATGAAATATCACAGGTATTGTTAATGCTTGTAACGTTTATTACAAAAGATAGACATACATTTGATGCTATTTTTCATATTAAAATCTAATTTAAGGCCCGAAAAATATATCTATAAACAGGTTAGAACCATACAAATTCAAGTATGCCTTTTTCACCAGTAATCAACTGTATGCCACAGAAAATGGAATCTTTACTTTAGCTACAGAAAACGGAGCAAAGCCAAGGGGGATGACTGAAATAAACAGTTTCCAACCTGACTCTTCCCGCACATAAACATGTCTTTCTTGACCTCATTTCAAATTATATATATTACTGAAAGCTCATTTTCCATAGCAAATATACTAAGGAACTCATTTTACGACTAGAACGCAAACTAGGACCCCTCATTCAGATTCAAAACACGAGAATTATTGACTGAACATTTCCCCACTATCAAGCACACAGGACTCTTTAAAGCTATCTTAACTTCTTTAAAACCCCAATATGACCCATCTCACACGCAGATCCTGTTCTATGACTCGCCCTTCATGTCAATGTACCCCACAGTATCATGTAAATTCAAGATAAGGCTTACTACACCTATATATCCAAAATGGTCTTTGTAAGGAATCTTGACCCCCCCTTGTATGCTTGACCCCCACTGGGGTTATCCACCTCTGACCATTACAGAAAATGGAGCTGTGCCCAAGGACTCCCTATATTATTCAGTCATAGCCTCATTAAAGTACTCCAAAAACTTCTATATTCGCTTTCAACTGCGTTTCTTGGTTTGAATCTATTGAACATTCACCCTCTGATCCATTCAAAAGTAAGGGCCCCCAAATTGATACCGTAGTACTCTCGTAACACCCCCGGGACAAATCGTGCATTTTTGCTCATGCCATTAAAATACTCCAAAAACGTTTATATGCCTTTCACCAGTGTATTTTTTGGTTTCCAACTATTGAACATTCATCCTCGGTACCTCTCATAAGTAGAGACCCCCTTCTTGAGGCCCTAGACTCATCTTAAAAGCTCGAGACGAATCGTGCAAAAAACAGGTTAGGATAGGGCACCAGTTCTTCAGGTACACCATGGGTGGTGGTCCCCCCGGGACCCCAGGGGGGACCACCACCCCACCCACGCCAGCCAGCCAGGAGCGCGCTGACTGTGCCCTAACCTAACCACCCAAAATAAGAGGAATGGACGATCTGGCCCGACAGGGTCAAGTCGGCATGGAAGTGCCCAACCGTTTCTGAAATTTTTTACCTCAATCTGTCTCCTTATTCACTACTATCGGGCTACACCGGCCAGACTGAACATCTGTGTACGAACAAGCCGGGCTCCACCGGCCAGACAAAACGTCTGTGACGAGCAAGCAGGGCTGCGCCAGCCAGACAAACAGCTGAGACGAACAAGCTGGGTTTCAACAGCCAGACAAACAGATGAGATGAACAAGCTGGGCTTCAACAGCCAGACAAACGACTGGGGCGAACAAGCTGGGTTACACCAGCCAGGCAAACAACTGGGACGAACAAACTGGCTTCAACATCCAGACAAACGACTGGGACGAACAAGCTGGGCTAAACCAGCCAGACAAACGTCTGGGGCGAACGAACTGGGCTACACCCGCCAGACAAACGTCTGGGGCGAACGAACTGGGCTACACCCGCCAGACAAACGTCTGGGGCGAACGAGCTGGGCTACACCAGCCAGACAAACGTCTGGGCGAACGAGCTGGGCTACACCAGCCAGACAAACGTCTGGGGCGAACAAGCTGGCCTACTCCGGCCAGACAACAACTGGGACGAACAAGCTGGGCAACACCAGCCAGACAAACGTCTAGGTACGAACAGGCTGTGCACCAGCCAGACAAACGTCTAGGACAAACAGGCTGGGCTACACCAGCCCGACGAACGTCTAGGACGAACAGGCTGGGCTATACCAGCCAGACAAACGTCTAGGACGAACAGGCTGGGCTACACCAGCCAGACGAACGTCTAGGACGAACAGGCTGGGTTACACCAGCCAGACGAACGTCTAGGACGAACAGGCTGGGTTACACCAGCCAGACAAACTACAGGGACAAACAGGCTGTGCTACACCAGCCAGACAAACGTCTAGGAACAAACAGGCTGGTCTACCCCATCCAGACAAAACGCCTAGGTACGGACAAAACGAGCAACACCGGACGGACAAACAACTGGGACGAACAAGCAGGGCATCACCGTCCAGACAAACGTCTGAAGAACATGCCGGACGACACCGGCTGACGCAAGGCAGCCATTAACAAGAAAGTATTGGGCCTACCCACCGGGGCACCGCCGCCACAAGGGCGTCTCCTGCCCGAGGGCGAGAGGGAGAAGGACAGGAAGGAAGCGAACACAGCCCAAGGCAAGCACTCCTCGGAGCGCCATGCCATGTGGGTGATGCCGACCTTGGCATGGGCCCCTAGGGTCGGCCCTAGGGACAAAGACAACTAAAAAACCCGGCCAGGAGGCGTCGCCACCAGGGTGATGCCAGGACGCTCGCAGTGAGCCTGGCCGGTCACGCACGGCCAAGCGCATCACGAACCCTGGCCCCTAGGGCCATGCCTAGAAGGCACAACAAACCAGATTCCAGGGAAAAACGCCTGGGACGGGGAAGGAAACGAAGGGCATCCCTGGGGCGAGTGCTCCACCGAGCTCCAAGCCACGTGGGCGCCGCCACCGGGCTTGGGCCCCAGGGCTCAGAACCCTGGAAACCAGCCACGTAGCGTCGCCACAGAGGGCGATGCCAGACCACAGAAGGAGCCTGGCCGTGCCTGCACGGCCAGGCGCAGGGGAAACATGGCCCCTAGGGCAAGCCTAGGGGCACAGCAAACCGGGGAGGGCCCACCTGGGACGAATGGTCCACCGAGCATGCAATAGGGCCGGGCCCCAGGGCACAGGACCACTGATACCTGGCCACATGAAGTCGCCGCAGATAACCAGCACACCAGTCCTGACCTGGAGGCGCGCCTGCAACCCCAGGGAGGCAAGCAGGCGGAAGGCCCTAGGGAACTAGCTAAAGTGGCCGAACGGGCCGCGAGGGACGGCGCAAACACACGCCAGCACTGGGGGTAGTCCTGACTAACTTGAACAGGAAACTCTCTTACCTTAAGGTTTGCTGGGTAGGGCAGGGGGCCCCTGCGGTACCGGCCTGGGATGTAGAAGGCCCCAAAGGATCAGGGAACGTCAGATCTGGGACCATAGTAGCGGGGATGGGGTCCATTTGCTTGAGAAATCTCGTGTACACAGTAAAGCAGAATGGAGAAGCGGTAAGGGTATTGGCCCACGTGTCGATGAGGCGTGGTGCTGAGCGTGGAGCTGCTTCGTGGATCGTGGACCGGGTCGGGAGAGGGAGTGAGAGCGAGACCTGACTTCCCGCGCTTTTTATGCCACCCAGGCTGGCCGCACCGCGCCTTGTGGAACGCGATGCACAATTGTCTCTTCCTTCCCCATCAGAAACTCCACCACCTTTTGTTCAAAAGGCAGTGGCCTTATCTCCTCAAGGGCACTAGACTTGGTTTTAAGGGAAAGGATTATCTAATAATACTAATAAATAAATAATAAATGTTTATTTAGGTAAGATACATACATACAAGAGATTTTACAAAGTTTGTTGGATTAATAGATAGAGCTAGTACATACAATGCCTAAAGCCACTATTACGCAAAGCGTTTCAGGCAGGGAAAACATTAATGACTAAAGCTTAATACTAATGGGTATAAAGAATAAAATGCGTTGAGAACAAATAAAAATAGAGGTAAAAGAGGGGGGAACATGGCTGAAAAAGCAGCACAAATACAATTACAAATTATTACAGACAATTACATTCAAACAGCGTTGTTTTGAAAAAAACAAACAGACATGGGTTGACAACAGAGGGGTAAGGTAGGTTACAGGGAATTTATTAGGTAGTGCTTCGTTTTTATCTTAAACTGGTTGAGAGAGGTACAGTCTTTAACATGGTTGGGAAGGTCATTCCACATTCTGTGTCCCTTGATTTGAAGAGCATTTCTAGTTTGATTAAGTCGTACTCTAGGAATATCAAAACTGTATTTATTTCTGGTGTGGTGCTCATGGGTTCTGTTACAACCTTCAGTGAATCTTTTGAGGTCAGGATTGGCATTACAGTTCAGCGTTTTATATATGTATAATAAAAAATGAGAGAATGTGCAGTGACTTAATATCTAACATATTCAGAGATTTGAGTAGGGGGTACCGAGTGATGTCTGGGGCTAGAGTTGGATATTGTCCTAATAGCAGCTTTGTGTTGAGTAATTAAAGGACGTAAATGATTTTGGGTAGTAGAACCCCAAGCACAAATACCATAGTTGAGATATGAATAGATGAGGGAGTAATAGAGAGTCACCAGGGCAGGGCGGGGTACATAATATCTGATCTTAGAAAGAATGCCAACAGTTTTTGAAACTTTTTTTGATATATTAAGAATGTGTCCCTGGAAATTCAGCTTATGGTCGATGAGAACGCCAAGGAATTTGCCATCTAATTTGTTACAAATTTTGGTATTGTTTATTTTGAGATTTATTTGATTAGAGGATTTATTGCCAACAGAATATAGAACGTTTTGTCAATGTTAAGGGTGAGTTTGTTGGCAGTTAGCCAAAGATGGACTTTCTTTAGCTCAGTATTTACTGTGGCATTTTGAGCAAGGGGGTCAGGACTGGAGTAAATGAAGGTTGTGTCGTCAGCAAATAGAGTTGGTTTGAGGTGTTGGGAGGCATTTGGAAGGTCATTAATGTAGATAAGAAAGAGGAGAGGGCCAAGTATGCTGCCCTGAGGAACACCAATGTTGTTGGGTAGGGTGGGAAAAATTGTATTATTCACAGAAACAATCTCATTTACATCAGTGGAATTTGCAGGCGTTAGGTACAGAGACTGTGGATAGTTACCTGTAAGATAGTCATGAACATCAGTACTGGATGATGGAATAACATTTGAAAGGGATGACCCAATGGAAGAGAAGAACCTATTGAACTCAATAGAAGTATCAGAGGCTGTAAGCTGACCATCGTTATTTGACAGGAGTATTGGTTTGTTATTAAAACTCTTCTTTGATCCCAATATTTGTGAAATTGTGCTCCATGTTTTCTTAATGTTGCCCTTTGTTTGGGTAACTTTATCTTCGTAGTATTTAATTTGGGCTTTTCTAATTATTTTAGATAGCAATGACGAGTAATTCTTTGAAAATTGTTTGGAGACGATTCCTAACCTACACTTCTTCTCAAGGTCATGTTTTTTGTTAATAGATTTAGGTATTCCCTTTGTGAGCCAAGGATTGTTTAGCCTCTTTGTTGTGACTTGTTTCGTAAGCATAGGACAGTGGGTGTTATAAAGGCTGAGAGTTTTTTGAAGAAAAGATTGCACTGCTTGGTTGATGTCCCCTATGTTACCTAATTCGGACTCCCAGTTGACATTAGCAGCAGCAGCTATAAAATTGCCCATGACAGTTTCATTGTGCAGCCTAAAGTTTATCTCCCTTGTCTCTAGAGGCGGTTTGTTAATGTTAGGAGAAATGTGGGGTAATGGTCTGTAGTGCTATCGATGATTATCTCTGAAGTAAGTGGAGACGTTATGTTGGTCCAGATGTGATCAAGAACCGTGGCAGTACTTTCAAATCAAATTAAATCAAATCAAATGTTTATTTAGGTAAGGTACATACATACAAGAGATTTTACAAAGTGTGAAGGATATCAGTGATTCTAGTAGGTCTAGTGATTAAGGGTATGAGGAAGCAGGAATTCATACAGTTGAGGAAGCTAACAGCAGTAGAGTTTTCAGGCTCGCAGAGGTCAATATTAAAGTTCCCTGCGGTAATTAGATGGTTTTTGTTCAGTCTGTTATCTAGTATTAGATTTCTAAGGTTAGAGTTGAATTCGGACACATCAGTGTTAGGAATTTTATAGACTGCTCCCACAGTCAGGACAGATTCAGCACCCTTGACTCTGAAACTGGCGAAGATCAATGAAATACTATCCATTATATACAAGAACGCCTCCCACGCCCTTGCCCCACCTATAGCTCTGCTGTTCAACAAATCCCTTGAGTGTCATACCTTCCCTGATATTCTTAAAAAAGCAAGAGTAATACCAGTTCATAAATGAGGTAATCCGGCAGACATAAACAATTATAGACCAATATCAAACCTACCCATACTATCAAAAATATTTGAAAAAATTATCTACAAACAGCTTTACTCCTACCTCGTAAAATTTGACATTCTTAGTCCCTGTCAGTTTGGCTTCAGCTCCCAAAAGAGAACCAACGATGCAATTATTAGTCTCCTTGATATAATTTACTCAGCCCTTGACAAAAATGAGTTTCCGATTGGACTCTTCATTGACCGGAGAAAGGCCTTTGATTCTGTTAATCACAATTACCTCTTACGTAAACTCCATCATTATGGAATTCGAGGCCATACACTGGACTATATCCAATCATATCTTAGTGATAGACACCAATGTGTAGCCATCAATAATATAACCTCTTCCACTCTACCAATAACCGTTGGAGTGCCACAGGGCAGCATTTTGGGACCTCTCTTATTTCTTGTTTACATCAATGATCTGCCTAACGTCTCTAACATTCTGAAACCTATTTTGTTTGCTGATGATACTACCCTCATCTACTCTAACCCCAACCCACATACACTAAATAATGTTGTTAATAATGAACTAAAAAAAGTCCACCTATGGATGTCAACCAACAAACTAACACTTAACATAGAAAAGACCTACTACATCTTATTTGGAAGCAAATCTACAAATGCACTTCTGCTTCAGATAGACTATGTAAACATTAGCAATAAAAATGATGGAAAGTTTCTTGGCCTATTCCTAGACTAGAGACTCAACTTCAGTACCCACATACAACACATAACTAAGAAAGTCTCTAAAACAGTTGGTATACTCTCCAAAATCAGATATTATGTACCTAACTCTGTGTGGGGGTTTTCTTTTTTTGCTTTCACGACTGCAGTGCGTACGTCGCCAATGTACATGTGGCAGACTCTTCACGAAGCTGTCGGAATTAGCAGAATAGAAAATACGAGAGCAACCGTACAGGGCCTGGGAACAAGGTCGAGTTAGAGTCCTTGAGGGTCTCTTCTCAGACTAGTCTCACCTGGTCCTGCTCCACATTGATCGTTGGAATCTCCTCAATGATTTAACACTTTACGGGACTCCTAGGGTCCTCATCACATTTATAGTTTAGTGACTTATAGGCAACTCGGTGTTGAAGACACTTAGAGCTGAAGGCTTGAGTAATGTTGGCAGTATTCAGAAGTGGTTCAACGGAAACACCGCATAAAGCTTAGCAGTAGTTTATTTACTAACTTAACCACTAATACACAGGGTGCTTGATTTACTTTAGATTGGCGTCAGCAAAGCTATAGTTATATTAGCGAGACTCTTGACGTCTGGCTAAACGACTCGTATCCACTCGTGGAGAAACACCTAACTTAACACAATTGACAGCCAATCATTAACACGGCAACCTAACTGCCGGTATGCAAAGGGATCACAAGAGTTCCAACCGAATACTCGGTAATGATAATATGCAATAACTCAACAATGGCACTGTCAATGGGACAGGCAATAACATGCACAATAATAATGTCACACAATAACTAAATGTGTGGTGTATGTGAAACTCACATTCACAGACGAGTGAAATGCAGTGATACCACACAGATAACCACGCATTCACCGTTGATATACCTATGACCTGTGACAGGTATGAGAAGGTGAGAACTGTGGTTGATACCTCAGATCAAAACAGACACAATAAAACAATGACAAGATCTTGTACTTACAGATAAGGTACCTTTCCTTACTCACTCACTCAGGCACATTTATACAAGCACTCGTAGGTGGCCTGACAGCTGGTTTCGCTCGTAGACACGGAGGGTACTTGCAGTAGGGCGGGCTGTATGCTTAACAGACAGACACCCGCACACACTGGCACTGGCGGCGAATAAGGTGGTGATGTCACGTAGTAGTGAGGGCGGCGGCGGGCGCTCGAGGCACAGAAGTACAGAGGTACTGGGGTACTGAGGTGCACGCTCGGGACGAGTGGCGGCGGCTGTGGTACCATGCAGGTACACTTGTGGTAAAGTCACACACAGGTTACTTAGGCGGCGGCACTGCCTTAGTTCACTTTAAGTCACTCACAACGATCTTTGTCACCAGGGGTTACCTGATACCAGTCTGTTTCGCTCTGGAGATTTGTCACTTTAGGCTTCTGAATAATATATTCACACTCGTGATTCTGGGCGAGTGTGGTATATTCTTCAGACGCTGAGTTAACTTGACGGTGAGGAATGGACGGTTGTTCAGTCTATTGGCCGATAGACAGAACAAGACACGTCCTCTAGGTTTGGTGTCCCTCACAAGAATGCTTTACAAGTGCTGCCGGGCATCTCGTGGCACCCAGCACAAAAGAGTTATAATTTGACCAATGTCATTGCAGCAAATGAGCGGGAACCAATCATATTAGCTCGTTCGATGAGCAGTAGCAGGAGTAACGTCATGAACACGTCATAGCTGTTATTTGCCATCGTGCCGGTTGACCCCAGAGGTCAGACGGTGCTGGCGTCTTCACTCTGCTCTCACGCTCCCACCGGTCAAGGTACCCACTGACCCTTCGGTGGCAAGTATGCTTAACTCTCTGTATCTACTTCCTGTCTGGACATACGGTGGCCTCCATATTATGAAAGTGTTCCTGGTTAAGTGGGCATTCTGGAGATACCCAACATGCCAGGTCACTATCCAGGGTTAAGAGAGATAGGACCTTGTGCACAAGATCGGTGCACTGTGCACAGCAATGAGCCATTCCAGTCAGCTGTGGGAGAATCTTGAGAGATACTCTCTCACAGTAGGAAACCAGCAAGTAAAGGATTTGGGAATAATGATGCCTGACGACCTAACGTTTAGGGAGCACAACCAAGCAAATATTGCGTCAGCTAGACAAATAATAGGATGGATTACGAGAACTTTCAAATCCAGGGATCCCATCATAATGGTTGTACTTTTCAAATCACTTGTACTGTCCCGTCTAGAGTACTACTCATTACTCACTTCCCCCTTCAGAGCAGGAGAGATTGCTGAAATAGAGGGAATACACAGAACATGTACGGCATATATTGACGCGATAAAGCAAAGGTCCCAAATCCTGCACAGTAAAATAAGAACGTACTGGAGTGAACGATATGGAAGGAAATGCAGAATATAACCAGTGAGGAGCAGAGGTGCCATAAGCACAATCAGAAAACACTGTTTAAACATCAGAGGACCGCGGTTGTTCAACATCCTCCAAGCGAGCATAAGAAATATTGCCGGAACAACCGAGGACATCTTCAAGAGAAAACTAGATAGTTCTCTTCAAGGAGTGCCGGACCAATCAGTCTGTGGTGGGCATGTGGGCCGGCGGGCCGCTCCAAGCAACAGCCTGCTGGACCAAACTCTCACAAGTCAAGCCTTGCCTCGGGCCGGGCTTGGGGAGTAGAAGAACTCCCAGAACCCCGTCAAGCAGGAGGTGCATAAATTATGTGTGATATGAATTGATATTAATTGTTTGAATTAAGAAAAATAACCACTCTTATTTATCAGCCGTATCAAACTGCAGTATTATCTTGCAGTAATAACCACTTGTAGTGATCTCAGGTATTAACTAACTGTAAAGAATAGAAGCAATAAACGGAAGTAATAAAAGGAAGTAATAACCTTCTGCAAAAGTTTGACATTATAACTCGCCCTAATAATCTTCATTAATAACACATCATAATAATCTGACGCAAAAACGTGCATATAACATCAAAGTTATTTCTGCACGTAATATCTTGCATAAATAATAAAACACAAAAACATGTTGTACCACCCTGTATAACAACTTCCTCATAACTCCTCGCCACAATAACCTGCCTTATATAATTATAATATCTACCTGTAATAACTTTCCGAATTAACCTTTTCCTAATAGCCTGGTGTAACTAGCCACAACAACCAGCCTGTGTAAATGATCAGACTTAACAACCAGTTGTTAAAACTTCTCAAGTATCCTGGTATAATAACCTGCTTCACTAATCAGCATCAATGTAAATAAACAGCCAGCAGGAATAACAACCTACCTCTATAACCTGAACTAAAACCCTCCAATACTGGCCTGTTGTAATAATAATACAATAATAGCCTGTTGTTATGATAACCGATAGTAATTACCTACAATATAGCCTGATGTAATAATAACCATATAAATTTCACAATAAAATATTATTCAGTATTTGTTGTTGTTGTTGATGTTGATTGATATTCATCTACTCGGAACAAAAAGTCCCAAGTAGCACGGGCTATGGGGAGCCCGTAGTGGACTTTATATATTAAGTATCATTTGTTATTGAAGCCAAACTTCTGAGGTGACTTTATGTTTCATCTGCTGTTCAGGACTTTATTCAATATGTTCGGTTGCTGAATTGATTATGTGTTTGGGGAAATTATATTAAAATGTTGACTTAAGGTAAAAGGAAGGATCCATGTGTAATGTGGGGTCGACTGAGGATCTTCGTGACCCCAGTGGGTGACCCCACACACTGACCATGACTCTTCCTGAGAAGTCAAGACTTCCAAAGTATTATATAGCAGCCCGTCCTCCTAAGGTTTCCCAACGTCAAAAACTGTCGTATTAAAGTCTCATTATCCAAACTTACCAAAGAACCCAAACAGAAAACGGGAAAGAATGAAAATTTCTTTGAACCGCTACTATTTTTTTTGACCAAAATTTTTGGCCTTAGGTAGAGTATACGTCAAAATGCGACGTTCTATTTGGAGGACGGGTTGTATATAGACCTTCACCTCAACATTAAGTGACACTAACAACCATTATTTGAAGGAAGTGATAACCATTAAGGAGTGTAAACTGCCCTCAAGTACTTATGAGAAAAGTCTTAATAGAAGACTCCTGTTATTTTAAGAATGAAAACGTTGACTCGTGTCAAGACTGTTATGACCTCAGTAGGGTAAATGAGGACTACGACGACGCGTGCCACCTGCCAGGTGGCACTCAGGTGAGTGTCACCAGACAGGTGGTTGCACGTCGTCGTAGTCCTCAAGGGTTTTGGGGGATTTTCCTGGAAGTTTGGTTTGTTTCGGACGCGTGTGAGCATCCTGTGTTTGGGTATGTGGTCAGGAAAGAGAGTAAGTTACGTTGTTGGGTGCCAGGTGGTGCGCGTCGTCGTAGTCGCAGCGCGTCGCTCTAGTCACAAAGGGTTTTGGGGGAATTTCCCGGATGTTATGACGTGTCGGAGGAAAGTGGGGCACGCGGTTCTAGTCCTCGTGGTTTTGGGGAGCTTTTCTGTGTGTTCTGGTCATGAAAGAGGGAATCCATGTTGTTGGGGCTGTAAGAAATGCATGGAAAAGACACGTGAGTGGCACCTGACAGGTGGCGCGCGTCGCTCTAGTCCTCAAGGGTTTTTGGGGGAATTTCCGGAAGTTTGACGCGTGTCGGAGGTAAGTGAGGCGCGCCGCTCTAGTCCTCGGGGTTTTTGGGATGGTTT
Organism: Procambarus clarkii; assembly: GCF_040958095.1. NCBI lineage: Eukaryota > Metazoa > Arthropoda > Malacostraca > Decapoda > Cambaridae > Procambarus > Procambarus clarkii. Next base: position 27,078,035 of record NC_091220.1, read on the forward strand.
TTCTGTGTGTTCGGGTCAGGAAAGAGGGAAGCCACCCTCGTCGTGAGACTGCTCTGGGTCATTTTGGGGTTAGACAAACCATTAACTCCCCTACAGGAAGCCCTAAGTGTGAGAGTAGAGTCCAGCAGGAGGGATGTGTACCATTACCCTTAAGCGTTTTTCAATGTCCGCGGAGGGTGTGCGTACTGGTCACGGGTTCGAGGCAAACTGAAAGACTTTTTCCAAGTAGCTTGGTTATATCTCCTCAGACACGGCGGAAGTGGTTGGGACATCCATTACCCACTGCGTTTTCGCTACGGTCCACGACTCTCTCTCTCTCTCTCTCTCTCTCTCTCTCTCTCTCTCTGTCCCTCTCTCTCTCTCTCTCTCTCTCTCTCTCTCTCTCTCTCTCTCTCTCTCTCTCTCTCTCTCTCTCTCTCTCTCTCTCTCTCTCTCTCTCTCTCTTTCTCTCTCTCACCCTCTCTAAAGTCCACCACACGGCACTTCACTTAGTAAACTCAGTCAAAGTCCGGAGGTTAGTGTTTACTAAAAGAGAGAAACATTTCACATCATCACGGAGACGCGATCTCTACCTACAAATTATTCTTGTTAACTGTGATCACAACATCTGCTGGCTCAAATAAATATCATTGAAATGTATGCATGTTTACTCAATCTCCATCACCTCTTCGTCCTACATCCATCCATTACTGCTGTGCAGAGGTATATCACACAACGGGCGTTATCACAGCAAGACTCCTGAATGAATGAGCCGGCCGTACCCTCTCCCCGGCCACCCCCCACAAACCCATACACCAACCACCCCCTCCATGGCCGAACCATCACTGCTCCCAGACCGGATGTTCTGTGCTAAGCCTTAGTATCACCATTCTTGCTCAAATAGCATTTTCTTTTTAAGAATATCCAGTCATAAGCGGGGTCTTCAATCTTATTATTATAACAAATCTTAATTTGATGTAAACACAACTGCGTGGGATATACATAACCTTGTAAGGTAACACGACCAACATGATGACATCGTTCTTTGCTCAAATATCATTAATGTAACGTGGACAATATACTAACTTCGTTCTTTACCCAAATAACATTTTAAGAGTAACGAGCAACTTTCTGTCGATGTCTGAATAATGAATGTAAAACCATGTTTAGCCATTACATCCAATCACAATAAAATATTTTTGTTCCACACATACAAATTCCAAGCAAAGTAAGCATATATACGGTAATATGGAAAACACAATCTTGCAAGCAAAGTAAGCATATATACGATAATATGGAAAAACACAATCTTGTTACTATTATTAAATTGTCTTGTCATTATCCCGAGTTCAACACTCTCTCTCTCTCTCTCTCTCTCTCTCTCTCTCTTAAGACCTACATTATCCAATGTAAACAGTCCGGATGAGCTGGGTTAAGTCTGTTTTCCAGTTCTTATAACAAGTCTGTTTTTCAGGTCTTATAACATTTGAAAATGTTAGCGTGGTTACTCGTTCCATCTCGGCGCATCTCGTTAGGGACTGACCTTGAGTCTTTCCATAGCGCGAGTTTTCACTCATCATCAACCATTAGCGATCGTTCGATCCAACAGAAAAAAAACAGAGACTAGTGTTAGCATAATAGGTGAAAAAATAGTCGATCTTTCTCTTATTACGTTTTATTCAATAACTGGTAGACATAACATAACTCGCATATTTATCTTGGTAAAACAAAACATAATAACTGTCAGACAGACAGACAGACAGACAGACATAACACTCAGCATAATGCTGACATATGATGTTAGCATAATAGGTGAAAAAAGTTGATCTTTCTCTTATTACGTTTATTCAATAACTGGTAGACACTTACATATTTATCTTGGTAAAAAAACAAAACATAATAACTAACAGACAGACAGAGACATATCACTCAGCTTAATGCAGTTACCACGACTACTAGTTATCAGCGGAGTTTCAAAAGTTTTTTTTTAGCTTTAGGCTTAGATTTTAGATTTTTGCTGGGTTTTCTATAGTCAGACGAACATCTTTTCGTTTAATCTGTCGTTTGGGTGGGGGAGGTGCTATTATTTCACACTCAACCTCGCTATCACAGTCGCTGTCACTATCAGTGGTGGTGTCAATATAGCGGGATCTATTAAGATCGTCACCAACTCGTATCCTTCGCAGAGGGGTAAAGTTTTTCGTCATCACTGCTTATTATCACCGTCTGAGACATGTGTTACACTCATCACGACCTCTAGCCCGAGATGTGGCTTTGTGTGAACTTAGTTTAGAGTTGAGGGATGTGGAGGAGGGGTGAGAGCTGGGTTCAGGGTCAAGGTTTGTAGATACACTTTTGGAGTGAACTAAGTTGGGGGTTGAGGAAAAGATTCACATCAACATCAGTCAGCAATCCACGTTGCTGACTGTCTGTAAGCATTATAAGCTCACCCAGTAAGGCTTCTACATTCAAATCATTTTCGGTTTGAGTAGCGGGGTTGTCCTCTGAGAGAGAAATAGCGGCAAACACCGCATCATCAAGACCTCCACTCATAGACAAGAGATCTGGATACTCACCACCCTGTGAAATATCCACACTCATTCTTACTACTTCTTCTTCAGTCCTATTATCCCTAGTAGTACTACTAGTAGTAGGGTCACTACCTACTCTACACCCCCCAGTTAAAAGGCTGGGGGACAGCACCTCTTCAACGGTGTTCATAAAATATAAAGCGTTGCCACCCCTCTGATCAGCAGTAGGACTGGTTGGTACACAATGAGGGATGGTGTTACTAGTACTTCTATCACCACAATCTCCATCAGCAGGAGCAGTAGCGGGTGTGGTAGTGGTGTGTGTAGGGAGACACACACGCGCGGTGCGTGTGGCGACACCTGTCGCGACCTGATCGCTACGGTTGGCAGCATCGATGTGTGAGGGGAGGCTGTCACCGTAGTCGACTGGAGTAGGGGGGGAGGACACAACCACCTCCCCGGTGTTTGTGTGTGTGTATGTGGGTGGTTCCCAAGAATATAAAGATATTCCCTCCAGAGGTGTATCTGGTGGGACCGCAGCTGCTGCTGCTACTGCTGCTGCTGCTGCTGCTGCTCACACCGCCGCTGCTAGCTTTCTCCAGATAATCTAAAAAAAAAAAAGTTTACATTACTAGCATAACACACACACACAGGGGCCTCGTAGCCTGGTGGATAGCGCGCAGGATTCGTAATTCTGTGGCGCGGGTTCGATTCCCGCACGAGGCAGAAACAAATGGGCAAAGTTTCTTTCACCCTGAATGCCCCTGTTACCTAGCAGTAAATAGGTACCTGGGAGTTAGTCAGCTGTCACGGGCTGCTTCCTGGGGTGTGTGTGTGTGTGGTGTGGAAAAAAAAAAAAAAAAAAAAGTAGTTAGTAAACAGTTGATTGACAGTTGAGAGGCGGGCCGAAAGAGCAAAGCTCAACCCCCGCAAAAACACAACTAGTAAACACACACACTCTTCACATTATTGATATTATTTGTTACATCAACATTAGCAAACAACAACAACAACAACAACAAGCATCTTAGCACAATATGACTCAACTTAAGGGAAACGTACCTCGTATTATTGCGATGGCTTGTCCTAAGCGCTCATCGCCCTCTGAGTGAGGAGAGGCCACACAGGCGTCGGCACCAGAGGCTCGTGCGGTCATCTTGGATTGGTGGGTGGGTTGGTGACTGAGTGTTTACCCTGCCAGGTCAAGGGTGAGCTATATACCCCCGTTCACGAGGGTGCCTCCTTACCACACACCTCCACCTCCCACAGCATTTATAATAATAATAATAATAATAATAATAATAATAATAATACTAATAATAATACATAAGGATAATATAAAAGAATCAACTTTAGATTTGTTTTTATTAAGAGATAATAGGAAGAAGTAGATGCACTACATCTCCTCGACATACAGGACATTTGTCACATCTTGTTACACAATCCAAACATATGACCATATGTCTACACGGAATGAGAACCGTGTTTATTTCTTGAGTGAAACATACCTTACAATAAAACCTAGCTACACCATGCATTGCATTCTCTTCCTCTCGTTCATCTACCTCCACTACAGGGGAAACTGGGCGGGGAAAAATAACACCTTGAGATGATAATACTTCTAAGGGAGATTCAGTTACTGCACCTGTGTGTTCACTTTCATCCACTCCATCTAAAAACCATAACATCACCTCTACACAGTTAGATTCGCTAAGGAGAGGTAATATATCTTTTTTAATCTTGAGGTATTCTCTTAGTGCACCTCGCAGGGCGATGTATGGAAATCTTACTGTAGCAGTGAGTCCATTGTAATAATCAAGACCGTGCAGGAGCGCATTTATCAATGTTTCATCAACTGCTATTGTCGGTTGAGGAGGTGAGAAAGGGACTGCATTTTTAATGAAGGCTCGATCCTTCTTCAAGTTTAAGTAGACGCAGCTTGGGTAGTACCGGGCGTGGAGAGTCCAGGGGTCGTCCGAAGGTATGAAGTTAACAAGACCACCACCACAATAAAAGCATCGTATATGGTCTCCAACTCCTAAGAAAAAAGAAAAATATATAAACATTTTTTTATAAACAAATAAATGAGAAAGTAAATACTAGAACGTCTCAAACAGACTTGGCTCGTGTGATTACATTAAGACAACAATAATAATAATAATAATAATAATAATATTATCTTCCAATACTTACCACAAGAGAAAAAGCCAGCACGAGATAATTCTGCCGGAGACTGACCACACATATCAGGCCAGATGATGCCGAATGATGCCAAACGAGACTTATACCCCGCCATCTCTGGGTATATGGGCATAGAGAATGGTAGAATTCCCGAGTTTTCCTCACTCCATTCCACAGCACCTACAATTATTAAAATAATAATAAATAATATATATATATATATATATATACGCTCACCGTTCCTATAAACACACTATGAAAGATAGCTATGTGTTCAAACACACACACACACACACACACACACACACACACACACACACACACACACACACACACACACACACACACACACACACACACCACACACCACACACACACCCACACACACACACCACACACAATCTTATTATCAAGCTATTCACAATGACTATACAAGCAACGTTATTCACAGTGACTATGAGATAACACATAATTGTGATGGATACTTACAACTGTTGGCTGAATTTCCATCTCTTTCCAGTTGCAGGACGGAATAGGTGAAATTCAATCCATAGGCGTAGACCATGTTGCTTAGCGCAATGCTGACATTTTCAGTACGTTTACCAGTGATGAAAGGACAGTGTGGAGCTTCAGTTACATGTCGACTGCGGGGGGTGTCCTCCCCCTCCACCCATCCTCCAATTAAGGCGTAACAAAAACTGCATATGCAGTAATCCACGGATTTGGTGAAGTAGAATCCATCACTGGCTAAATCCTGGGGCAAAAGCCAGTCAAGACGCCATCCCACAAAGATGTCTAACCTCATCTGCTCACATCGCAATCGTTCCATGCTGCGGAAAGTTTTGGTGCGAAAGACGTCCATGCTGGGTCGAACACTCGAAATTGTGGTAAAGGTTTGACCGTTTCCGGGCTATTTATCCTCGAGAATGGGGTGACGCATTTCGCTACATATTCATTGAGAAATCTATGTATTAGCTTTAAGGTAAACCCAATTAGTTTAAGCAGAGGTAGTGGGAAAGATGAAATAGGTAGCTTCGCAGGGATTGAAAAAAAAAAATCTAATCTGTTCTATCCAGTAGTGGATTAAAGTTTGCACTCGCTCTAAACACCGCTCGAGGGAGTAGTTTTTGTTGGAGATAAATATGATATATATATATATATATATATATATATATATATATATATATATATATATATATATATATATATATATATGTATATATATATATATATTGTTGGACATTGTCTTCTGTGACGGTGGCGTTATGTTCTGGTCTTGACCTTACTCTCATGGTGTGTAGAGTAAATACCTCCATGATTTGGGTGATCATTGTAAGTTGATCTATTCTTATGCGAATTGACTCAAGAATTCACAATCTTCTTACATCTGGGGGTTTTTGTCTATTATGCAGATATTCTTGTTCAACATTTCTCTTGTTAGAGTGATGACCTGAGCTTGTCTCATGCGATTCTTGGGGGCGCCGGATTGAAGATGTTGTGACAATCACCTCCTCAGCTTTGGTTGGTGTCATACCTATGTACTTAGATTGAAGGTTGCATCCTTCCTGGGGGGTAAGTGTACATGTATACAACGCATGACTGCTGTAGAGGGTTCTCCTTCGCTTCGGAACTGTTTTGATAAGGAGTTTGGAAGTCTTCTTGCTTTGTAGAATATTATCAGGTCTATGTTTGGTTAGGAGTAGTGCGCATATATATATATATATATATATATATATATATATATATATATATATATATATATATATATATATATACAGCACCGCCTTAGATTAATTTCTATAGTGAAGGAGATGTGAAGGGATATACCAAGCTCTCCACAACTTAATAAAAAATCATAGCTTGGTGCAAAGTCGATATAAAACCTCATTGTTGAGAATATAGTATTACACCTATCTTACTGCTAGAATGGACTATAATCCACGTTTATTAATAATAATAATAATAAATAAATAATATAAAATATGAAACTAAGGAGTATGGTTAATCATTAATTGGAAACTATCCCGGGAGCATGCGCGCACGCGCGCCACACACGACGAGGATAAAAGGAGGGTGGGTAGATCACACTAATTCATTACTGCCCGCTCATCGCTCCCCTGTGTTTCATCTATATCACGTTGGGGGAAAAAAAAATGAACTCCATAGCCAAAATGAACTCTGTAGAAATTCATCACGGATACATGACGGATGAGGAGTTTAACAATCGAGAGTGTTGCATTGTCTACTCTGTAAATTGTATATCGTGCTCCCCCTAAGGCCTGTCCCAGGACATTGCTGATAAATATTCTCATGCCACCGCTTACGCCAGAACGCAATTGTATAATCTAAAGAGATGCATCAGAGAAGACCGTCCAACACCTGGATCCATTAACATCAGCAGAGACAGTCAAGGACCAAGCATAGTAGCCTTGGCGACGCAGTATGGATTAGGGAAGCCTATTGAGAGGAATGATATTGCTCAAGCCATTACTGATAAATCAAAAGATTACTCTATGGTTAAAGGGTTGCGTGCTGATACGAAAGAAAACCGCTTGTTATACATGACGAAATCATTAGAAGAACTCTTATTGTATATTGAAGATACCGAGGAGATCACGAAAGTTATTCTTCCCTGGGGTGTAGGTATGTCAGGTCGGTGTGAAGATGCAGAGTGGGAAAGTACTCACCTCCCCATTATTCAAAATATGCAGGGGAGTTTAAATCCTTATAACGTCAAAGTGATTTTAGTCCGCCCCAGGGAAACAGGAACGAAACAAAACAGGAAACCCACTAACCTTCGCACGACCGTATAAAGGGGCGGCTGCTCTCCCCTCTCCGACTCACTTCCTCTACTCTACTCATCAGATAAGATGTTGACGACTGTAGCTGGCAGCCTTTCATCATTTTCGGAGTACTCTTACTCCGACTGCATCATCTATGATATGGACGCCTGTAGTGTGATGATGAGTGGGGTGGTTGAAGAATTATGGACTCGTTATCCCTATGCTCGCATTCATCGGAGCAAACTACCCTACAAAAATCGTGCAGAGAGAAGAGACCGAGCCATGCCTGGAGAGATTGTCTATGGTGAACCCCCTCAATTCAACAATCGAATTGGTGATGACCCGCATCTACCTCATCTCATCGGATTAATAACACATCACGCTGGAGGGAAATCATCTAAACCCCTGAACATGACGATGAAGGAAATCGAGACGTTATATGCTGCCGACCCGCACTACTACAGAGGCTTACAGTTGGATACAGAAGAAATGCGTCGCTATTGGTTTACAAAATCTCTGCGTAAGGCCTTTGCAATCATCTTAACAAGAGAAGAAGAATATAAAATTAACCGCATAATTTTCCCTTTTGGACGTGGGATGGGCTGTGGACAGTACTGGAAGAGCTACAATCAAGAAGTGTGGAGACTGAAATATCTACCCATAATGATGAAGTTGGAGCGGCATTACCAGCGTCGCGGGTTGAAATTTGTGATGGTTGACTCTGCAAGCAATGCAATCCCTGCAGCATTGCCTACACACGGCGTGCTTACACATAAGTTAAGTGAAGGAGTTGCCTCTGCTTATCATCGGATGAAGAACAACAACAACTTGAACGCAGATGTGGATGAAGCTGGAGGTGAAACAACAAAACCCCATTGCAAAGCCGTGCCTATAATAGATCTCACAGGAGATATAGAACTGATTGATTTAACAGTTGACTAGAAATTATATAAACTATTGACTTTATTTATTTACTATTGTTACCATTTTTCCATGCTTGCAATTAATAATAATAAAAATAATATTATACTCGGTGTTTATCTTCCCGCTTTAACAAACAGTTGAGTGCGTTTATAGATGTGATAGAGGAATGAAAAAGAGTAAATGGTAACTCTATACTGTATATAATTCTTACATCCGCAAACTCGCATTTAATAACTGACGAGATGTGTTCAAGGTATATGCTTCATAAGCTATCCAGTCTTAAAGACTGCAAAGTAGAAGGTGATTATCTGGCAACTGATGAGTTCCATCCTGGTGACTGTATAGTGTATGATATTCTTTCAATTCACACCCATTCAGGAGGAATGTCTTGCGAGATCTGGGAAAGGTATCCTTATACACGACTACAGCGAGCGATCCAACCATTAAGTAACTATGTGGTGGTGGCTGATCGCGTTAAAGTAGGAGGAGCTGTCTTTTCTCCTTCCCCCTCACCAGAAAGTCTACCACATGTTATAGCTATTGTGACCCGATATAGCGCAGGACCGCCAATAGAAAATAACGCTGTTAACCAAAAAATTCTATTAGAGCAGTGTGGGGAGGATATAGATTGTATAATGGAGGGACTCCGCAACGATACTAAAATCAAGAGACGATGGAGCTTTAAACTATGCATTAATCAAATTTTAAGCATGACTAAGCGACATAATTCAATCAAGCGCGTTAAAATTCCTTATGGGTTGGGAATGATTGACAGTGATGACTTGAATCCAGATGAAAAGCTTGAATGGGAGGTCAACTACTACACAGCTCTGGCTCACTTAGCCATGGTGTTAAAGAAACATGGAAAACAACTCATAATAGTTGAAAAAAAAAAAAAAACTTTTTGAAACTCCGCTGATAACTAGTAGTCGTGTAACTGCATTAAGCTGAGTGATATGTCTCTGTCTGTCTGTTAGTTATTATGTTTTGTTTTTTTACCAAGATAAATATGTAAGTGTCTACCAGTTATTGAATAAAACGTAATAAGAGAAAGATCAACTTTTATTCACCTATTATGCTAACATCAAATGTCAGCATTATGCTCAGTGTTATGTCTGTCTGTCTGTCTGTCTGTCTGACAGTTATTATGTTTTGTTTTACCAAGATAAATATGCGAGTTATGTTATGTCTACCAGTTATTGAATAAAACGTAATAAGAGAAAGATCGACTATTTTTTTCACCTATTATGCTAACACTAGTCTCTGTTTTTTTTCTGTTGGATCGAACGATCGCTAATGGTTGATGATGAGTGAAAAATCGCGCTATGGAAAGACTCAAGGTCAGTCCCTAACGAGATGCGCCGAGACGGAACGAGTAACCACGCTTACATTTTCAAATGTTATAAGAACTGAAAAACAGAGTTGTTATAAGAACTGGAAAACAGACTTAACCCAGCTCATCCGGACTGTTTACATTGGATAATGTAGGTCTTAAGAGAGAGAGAGAGAGAGAGAGAGAGAGAGAGTGTTGAACTCGGGATAATGAATAAGACAATTTAATAATAGTAACAAGATTGTGTTTTTCCATATTATCGTATATATGCTTACTTTGCTTGCAAGATTGTGTTTTCCATATTACCGTATATATGCTTACTTTGCTTGGAATTTGTATGTGTGGAACAAAAATATTTTATTGTGATTGGATGTAATGGCTAAACATGGTTTTACATTTCATTATTCAGACATCGACAGAAAGTTGCTCGTTACTCTTAAAATGTTATTTGGGTAAAGAACGAAGTTAGTATATTGTCCACGTTACATTAATGATATTTGAGCAAAGAACGATGTCATCATGTTGGTCGTGTTACCTTACAAGGTTATGTATATCCCGCGCAGTTGTGTTTACATCAAATTAAGATTTGTTTTAATAATAAGATTGAATTACAAGATTGTGTTTTCCATATTATCGTATATGTGCTTACTTTGCTTGGAATTTGTATGTGTGGAACAAAAAATATTTTATTGTGTTTGGATGTAATGGCTAAACATGGTTTTACATTTCATTATTCAGACATCGACAGAAAGCTGCTCGTTACTCTTAAAATGTTATTTGGGTAAAGAACGAAGTTAGTATATTGTCCACGTTACATTAATGATATTTGAGCAAAGAACGATGTCATCATGTTGGTCGTGTTACCTTACAAGGTTATGTATATCCCGCGCAGTTGTGTTTACATCAAATTAAGATTTGTTATAATAATAAGATTGAAGACCCGCTTATGACTGGATATT
>NC_091220.1:27089224-27174224 GCF_040958095.1 Procambarus clarkii
TGCTCTCAGAAATTTGCATATTTTCGGTATAAAATTCGTAATTTCAAACGGCGAATACATGTAAAGAGCCAGAATTTGGATCCAAAATATATCTCAAGCTTCGAATTTGGGATGTTTGGGATATTTTAAAAACTGCAGGAGGGGTTTGGGCAAAATGTGATCCTTTGAGGTTTGGGCAAAATGTGATCCATCGCCACTTTCAGTAACTGGATTGTTTTCGGTATAAAAACTCGTAATTTCAAACTGCGAATACATGCCGAGAGCGAGAATTTGGTTCCAAAATATGGCTCAAGGGTCGAGTTTGGGATGTTTGAGATATTTTGAAAACTGCAGGGGGGGGGGCAAATGTAACCCATCGCCACTCTCAGTTATTGGCATATTTTCGGGAAAAAAAATCGTAATTTGAAACAGTGAATACGTTCAGAGAGAGAGAATTTAGCACCAAAATGTGGCTCAAGGGTCGAATTTGAGATGTTTGGGATATTTTGAAAACTGCAGGGGAGTTTGGGCAACATGTGACCCATGACTGCTCCCAGAAATTGGAATATTTTCGGTATAAAATTCGTAATTTTAAACAGCGAATACGTGCTGAGAGCTAGAATTTGGCTCCAAAATATGGCTCAAGCGTCGGATTTGAGATGTTTTTGATACTTTGAAAACTGCAGGGGGAGGGGGGGCAAAATATGACCCATCGCTGCTCTCAATAATTGGCATATTTTCGGTATAAAATTCGTAAATTCAAACAGTGAATACGTGCAGAGAGACGGAATTTGGCTCCAAAATATGGCTCAAGGGTCAAATTTGAGATGTTTGGGATATTTTGGAAACTCCAGAGGGGATTGGGTAAAATGTGATCCATTGCCGCTCTCAGAAATTGGCATATTTTCTGTATAAAAAGTCGTAATTTAAATCTGCAAATACGTGCAGAGAGCCAGAATTTGGCTCCAAAATATGGCTCAAGGCTCGAATTTGGGGTGTTTGGGATATTTTGAAAACTGCCAGGGAGGGTTTGGGCTAAAATTTACCCAACGCTACTCGCAGTAATTGACATGTTTTAGGTATAAAAAGTCGAAATTTCAAACTGCGAATACGTACAGAGAGCCAGAATTTGGGTCCAAAAATTGGATCAAGCGTCGAATTTGGGTTGTTTGGGATATTTTCAAAACTGCATGGAGGGTTTGACAAAATGTGACCCGTCGCCACTCTCAGTTATTGGCATAATTTCGGTATAAAAAGTCGTAATTTCAAATTGCGAAAACGTGCACAGAGCTAGAATTTGGCTCCAAAATATGGCTCAAACGTTGAATTTGGAGTGTTTGGGATATTTTGAAAACTGCAGGGTGGGTTTTGGCAAAATGTAACCATCACCGCTCTCAGTAATTGGCATATTTTCGGTAAAAAAAAATCGTAATTTCAAACAGTGAATACGTGCAGAGAGACAGAATTTGGCACCAACATGTTTCTCAAGGGTCGAATTTGAGATGTTTGGGATATTTTGAAAACTCCAAAATGGTTTTGGCAAAATGTGATCCATCGCCGCTTTTAGTAATTGGCATATTTTCTGTATAAAAAGTAGAAATTTCAATCAGCGAATACGTGCAGAGAGCCAGAATTTGGCTCCAAAATATTGCTCAAGGGTCGAATTTGAGATGTTTGGGATATTTTGAAAACTGCAGGAGGGTTTGGGCAAAATGTGACCCATCACCGCTCCCAGAAATTGGCACATATTCGGTATAAAATTCGTAATTTCAAACTGCGAATACGTGCGGAGAGCCAGAATTTGGCTCCAAAATATGGCTCAAGCGTCGAATTTGGGATGTTTTTGATACAATGAAAACTGCGGGGGGGGGGGGGGGGGGCAAAATATGACCCATCGCAGCTCTCAATAATTGGCATATTTTCGGTATATAATTCGTAATTTCAAACAGTGAATACGTGCAGGAGACGGAATTTGGCTCGGAAATATGGCTCAAGGGTCGAATTTGAGATGTTTGGGATATTTTGGAATCTCCAGAGGGGTTTGGGTAAAATGTGATCCATCGCCGCTCTCAGAAATTGGCATATTTTCTGTATAAAAATTCGTAATTTAAATCTGCAAATACGTGCAGAGAGGCAGAATTTGGCTCCAAAATATGGCTCAAGGCTCGAATTTGGGGTGTTTGGGATATTTTGAAAACTGCCAGGGAGGGTTTGGGCTAAAATTGACCCATCGCTACTCGCAGTAATTGACATGTTTTCGGTATAAAAAGTCGAAATTTCAAACTGCGAATACGTACAGAGAGCCAGAATTTGGGTCCAAAATATGGATCAAGCGTCAAATTTGGGATGTTTGGGATATTTTCAAAACTGCAGGATGGGTTTGGCAAAATGTGACCCATCGCTGCTCTCAATAATTAGCATATTTTCGATATAAAATTCGTAATTTCAAACTGCGAATACGTGCAGAGAGCCAGAATTTGGCTCCAAAATACTGCTCAAGCGACGAATTTGGGATGGGTGGGATACTATGAAAACTGCAGGGGGGGGGGGGCAAAATGTGACCCATCGCTGCTCTCAAAAATTTGCATATTTTCGGTATAAAAATTCGTAATTTCAAACGGCGAATACGTGTAGAGAGCCAGAGTTTGGCTCCAAAATATGGCTTAAGCGTCGAACTTATGATGTTTGGGATATTTTGAAAACTGCAGGGAGGGTTTGGACAAAAAGTGACCCATCGCCGCATCAGTATTTGGCATATGTTCGGTATAAAAAGTCGTAATTTCAAACTTCGTATTCGTGCTGAGAGCCAGAATTTTGTTCCAAAATATAGCTCAAGCGTCGAATTTGGGGTGTTTCGGATATTTTCAAAACTGCAGAATTTGGGATGTTTGGGATATTTTGAAATCTGAAGGGGAAGTTTGGGCAAAATGTGACCCATCGCCGTTCTCAGAATTTGGCATATTTTCTGTATAAAAAGACGTAATTTCAAGCAGCGAATTCGTGCAGAGAGCCAGAATTTCGCTCCAAAATATGGCTCAAGGGTGGAATTTGGAATGTTTGATATATTTTGAAATCTGCAAGGGGGTTTGGGCAAAGTGTGACCCATCGCTGCTCTCAGTAATTGCCATATTTTCGGTATAAAAAGTCGTAATTTCAAACTGTGAATACGTGCAGAGAGCCAGAATTTGGCTCCAAATGTCGCTCAAGCGTTGAATTTGGAATATTTGGGATATTTTCAAAACTGCAGGTTGGGATTACGGAAACTGTGACCCATAGCCGATCTCAGTAATTGGCATATTTTCTGTATAAAAAGTCGTAATTTCAAACTTCGAATACGTGCAAAGAGCCAGAATTTGACTCCAAAATATGGCTCAAGACTCGAATGTAGGATAATTGGGATATTTTGAAAACTGCCGGGGAGGCTTTGGGCAAAAATTGACCTATCGCTGCTCTCAGTAATTGACATGTTTTCGGTATAAAAAGTCGAAATTTCAAACTGCGAATATGTACAGAGAACCAGAATTGGGCTTCAAAATATGGCTCAATCGTCGATTTTGGGATGTTTAGGATACTGTGAAAACTACAAGGAGGGGGGGCAAAATGTGACGCATTCTGCTCTCAGAAATTAGCATATTTTCGGTATAAAACTCGTAATTTCAAACGGCGAATACGTGTAAAGAGCCAGAATTTGGCTCCTAAATATGGGTCAAGCGTCGAATTTGGGATGTTTGACATATTTTAAAACCTGCAGGGAGTGTTTGGGCAAAATGTGATCCATCGATGCCTATTGTCTATTGTAATTGACATATTTTCTGTATAAAAAATCGTAATTCCAAACTGCGAGTACGTGCAGAGAGCCAGAATTTGGCCCCTAAATATGGGTCAAGCGTCGAATTTGGGATGTTTGACATATTTTAAAACCTGCAGGGAGTGTTTGGGCAAAATGTGATCCATCGATGCCTATTGTCCTATTGTAATTGACATATTTTCTGTATAAAAAATCGTAATTCCAAACTGCGAGTACGTGCAGAGAGCCAGAATTTGGCTCCAAAATATGGCTCATGGGTCGAATTTGGAATGTTTGGGATGTTTTGAAAACTGCAGTTTGTTTGGGCTAAATGTGACTTATCGCCGCTGTCATTAATTTGCATATTTTCGGAATAAAAAGTCGTAATTTCAAACTGCGAATACGTGCCGAGAGCGAGAATTCGGTTCCAAAATATGGCTCAAGAGTCAAATTTGGGATGTTTGGGATATTTTAAAAACTGTAGGGGGGGGGGGTAAAATGTAACCCATCGCCACTCTCAGTTATTGGCATATTTTCGGTATAAAAAGTCGTAATTTCATACAGTGAATACGTGCAGAGAGACAGAATTTGGCTCCAAAATATGGCTCAAGGGTCGAATTTGAGATTTTTGGGATATTTTGAAAACTCCAGAGGGGTTTGGGCAAAATGTGATTATTTGCTGCTTTCAGTAATTGGCATATTTTATGTATAAAAAGTCGTAATTTCAATCTGCGAATACGTGCAAAGAGCTAAAATTTGGCTCCAAAATATGGCTCAAGGCTCAAATTAGGGATAATTGGGATATTTTGAAAACTGCCGGGGAGGCTTTGGGCAAAACTTGACCCATCGCTGCTCTCGGTAATTGACATGTTTTCGGTATAAAATTCGTAATTTCAAACTGCGAATATGTACAGAGAGCCAGAATTTGGCTCCAAAATATGGCTCAAGCGTCGTATTTGGGATGTTTGGGATACTATGAAAACTGCAGGGGGTGGGGGAGGGCAAAATGTGACCCATCACTGCTCTCAGAAATTTGCATATTTTCGGTATAAAATTCGTAATTTCAATCGGCGATTACGTGTAAAGAGCCAGAATTTGGTTCCAAAATATAGCTCTAGCGTTGAATTTGGGAAGTTTCGGATATTTTCAAAACTGCAGGGTGGGTTTGGGCAAAATGAGACGCATCGCTGCTCTCAGTAATTGGCATATTTTCGGTATAAAGTGCGTAATTTCAAACTGCGAATACGTTCACAGAGCCAGAATATGGCTCCAAAATATAGCTCAAGCGTCGAATTTAGAGTGTTTGGGATATTTTGAAACTGCAGGGTGGGATCAGGCAAATTGTGACTCATCGTCGCTCAGTAATTGGCATATTTTCGGCATAAAAAGTAGTAATTTCAAACTGCGAATACTTCAAAAGAGCCAGAATTTGACTCCAAAATATGGCACAAGTGTCGAATTTGGGATGTTAGTGATATTTTGAAAACTGCAGGAGGGGGGGGGGGCAAAATGTGCCCCATCGCCGATCCCAGTAATTGGAATATATTGGGTATAGAATTCGTAATTTCAAACTGCGAATACGTGCAAAGAGACAGAATTAGGCTCCAAAATGTTGCTCAAGGGTCGAATTTGGGTTTTTGGGATATTTTGAAAACTGCAGGGGGGGTTTGGGCAAAATTTGACCCATCGCCGCTCTCAGTAACTGGAATATTTTCGGTATAAAAAGTCGTAATTTCAAACGGCGAATACGTGCAGAGAGCCAGAATTTGCCTCCAAAATATGGTTCATGCGTCGAAATTAGGAAGTCTGGGATATTTTGAAAACTGCAGGGAGTGTTTGGGCAAAATGTGATCCATCGATGCCTATAGTAATTGGCATATTTTCTGTATAAAAAGTCGTTTTCCAAACTGCGAATACGTGCAGAGAGCCAGAATTTTGCTCCAAAATATGGCTCATGGGTCGAATTTGGGATGTTTGCGATATTTTGAAAACTGCAGGGGGGTTTGGGCAAAATGTGACCCATCGCTGCTCTCAGTAATTGGCATATTTTCGGTATAAAAAGTCGTAATTTCAAACTGCGAATACGTGCAGAGAGCCAGAATTTGGTTCCTAAAAATGGCTCAAGCGTCGAATTTTTGATGTTTGGGATATTTTGAATACTGCAGGGGGGTTTGGGCAAAATGTGACTTATCGCCGCTGTCATTAATTGGCATATTTTCGGAATAAAAAGTCGAAATTTCAAACTACGAATACGTGCAGATAGCCAGAATTTAGTTCCATAATATGGCACAATGGTCGAATTTGGGATGTTAGGGATATTTTGGAAACTGCAGAAGGGGTTTGTGCAAAATGTGACCAATCGCCGCTTTCAGTAATTGGACTATTTTTGGTAAAAAAAATCATAATTTCAAACTGCGAATACGTGCAGAGAGCCAGAATTTGGCTCCAAAATATGGCTCAAGGGTCGAATTTGAGATGTTAGGGATATTTTGAAAATAGGAGGTGAGGGTTTGGGCAAAATGTGACCCATCACCGCTCCCAGTAATTGGCATATATTCGGTATAAAATTCGTAATTTAAAACTGGGAATATGTGCAGAGAGCCAGAATTTGGCTCCAAAATATGGCTATGCGTCGAATTTGGGATGTTTTTGATACTATGAAAACTACAGGGGGTGGGGGTAAAATGTGGCTCATAGCTGCTCTCGATAATTGGCATATTTTCGGTATAAAATTCGTAATTTCATACAGTGAATACGTGCAGAGAGACAGAATTTGGCTCCAAAATATGGCTCAAGGGTCGAATTTGAGATTTTTGGGATATTTTGAAAACTCTAGAGGGGTTTGGGCAAAATGTGATCCATTGCCGCTTTCAGTAATTGACATATATTCTGTAAAAAAGTCGTAATTTCAATCTGCGAATACGTGCAAAGAGCCGGAATTTGGCTCCAAAATATGGCTCAAGGCTCAAATTTGGGATAATTGGGATATTATGAAAACTGCCAGGGAGGCTTTGGGCAAAACTTTCCTATCGCTGCTCTCAGTAATTGACATGTTTTCGGTATAAAACTCGTAATTTCAAACTGCGAATATGTACAGAGAGCCAGAATTTGGCTCCAAAATATGGCTCAAGCGTCGAATTTGGGATGTTTGGGATATTTTAAAAACTGCGGGGGGGGGGGCAAAATATGACCCATCGCTGTTCTCAGAAATTGCCTATTTTCGGTATAAAATTCGTAATTTCAAACGGCGAATACATGTAAAGAGCCAGAATTTGGCTTCAAAATATAGCTCAAGCGTCGAATTTGGGATGTTTGGGATATTTTAAAAACTGCAGGGGGGAGGGCAAAATGTGATCCTTCGATGCTTTCATTATTTGACATATTTTCGGTAAAAAAATTCCTAATTGCAAACTGCGAATACGGGCTGAGAGCCAGAATTTGGCTCCAAAATATAGCTCAAGCGTCGAATTTGGGATGTTTTGGATATTTTCAAAACTGCAGGGTGGGTTTGGGCAAAATGAGACCATCGCTGCTCTCAGTAATTGGCATATTTTCGGTATAAAGTTCGTAATTTCAAACTGCGAATACGTACAGAGAGCCAGAATTTGGGTCCAAAATATGGATCAAGCGTCGAATTTGGGATGTTTGGGATATTTTCAAATCTGCAGGGAGGGTTTGGCAAAATGTGACCCGTCGCCACTCTCAGTTATTGGCATATTTTCGGTATAAAAAGTAGTTATTTCAAACTGCGAAAACGTGCACAGAGCTAGAATTTGGCTTCAAAATATGGCTCAAAGGTCGAATTTGGAGTGTTTGGGATATTTTGAAAACTGCAGGGTGGGTTTGGCAAAATGTGGCAGTCACCGCACTCAGTAATTGGCATATTTTCAGTAAAAAAAAATCGTAATTTCAAACAGTGAATACGTGCAGAGAGACAGAATTTGGCACCAAAATGTGGCTCAAGGGTCGAATTTGAGATGTTTGGGATATTTTGAAAACTCCAGAGGGGTTTGGGCAAAATGTGATCCATCGCCGCTTTCAGTAATTAGCATATTTTCTGTATAAAAAGTGGTAATTTCAAACGGCGAATACGTGCAGAAAGCCAGAGTTTGCCTCCAAAATATGGCTCAAGCTTCGAAATTAGGAAGTTTGGGATATTTTGAAAACTGCAGGGAGTGTTTGGACAAAATGTGATCCATCTATGCCAATAGTAATTGGCATATTTTCTGTATAAAAAGTCGTAATTTGAAAGTGCGAACACGTGCAGAGAGAGAGAATTTGGCTCCAAAATATGGCTCATGGGTCGAATTTCGGATGTTTTGGATATTTTGAAAACTGCAAGGGGGATTGGGCAAAATGTGACCCATCGCTGCTCTCAGTAATTGGCATATTTTCAGTATAAAAAGTCGTAATTTGAAAGTGCGAATACGTGCAGAGAGCCAGAATTTATTTCCTACAAATGGCTCAAGCGTCGAATTTTGGATGTTTGGGATATTTTGAATTCTGCAGGGGGGGTTTGGGCAAAATCTGACTTATCGCCGCTGTCATTAATTGGCATATTTTCGGAATAAAAAGTCGTAATTTCAAACTGCGAATACGTGCCGAGAGCGAAAATTTAGTTCCAAAATATGGCTCAATGGTCGAGTTTGGGAAGTTTGGGATTTTTTGAAAACTGCAGGGGGGGGGGGGGTTTGGGCAAAATGTAACCCATCGCCACTCTCAGTTATTGGCATATTTTCGGTATAGAAAGTCGTAATTTCAAAATGCGAATACAAGCAGAGAGCCAGTATTTGGCTCCAAAACATGGTTCAAGCGTCGAATATTGAATATTTTTGAAACTATGAAAGCTGCACGGGGGGGGGGGGGCAAAATATGACCCATCACTGCTCCCAATAATTTGCACATTTCCGGCATAAAATTCGTAATTTCATACAGTGAATACGTGCAGAGAGACAGAATTTGGCTCCCAAATATGGTTCAAGGGTCGAATTTGAGATGTTTGGGATATTTTGAAAACTCCAGAGGGGTTTGGGTAAAATGTGATCCATTGCCGCTTTCAGTAATTGGCATATTTCTGAAAAAAAGTCGTAAATTCAAACTGCGAATACGTGCAGAGAGCCAGAATTTTCTCTAAAATATGGCTCACGAGTCGAATTTGGAATGTTTGGGATATTTTGAAAACTGCTGGGGGGTTTGTGCAAAATGTGACCAATCGCCGCTTTCAGTAATTGGCATATTTTGGGTAAAAAAATCATAATTTCAAACTGCGAATACGTGCAGAGAGCCAGAATTTGGCTCCAAAATATGGATCAATCGTTTAATTTAGGATGTTTAGGATATTTTCAAAACTGCAGGGGGGGTTTGGGCAAAATGTGATCGGTCGCTGCTCTTAGTAAATGTCCTATTTTCGGTATTAAAAGTCGTAATTTGAATTTGCGAATACGTGCAGAGAGCCAGAATTTGGCTCCAAAATGTGTCTGAAATCAGACTCTTCCTAATTATTAAAGCCCTCAAATCAGTATTTTATTGACCAGTATTTTATTGACCTGAACAACCAAATAATTCACCACAATAGCCAATCGTATTAAACTACCACAAAACCCACAATAATAATCCACCACAATATCCTTCTAAAATAATCCTCCACAATATCCCACGAAAATTTTCGAAAACAATAACACTCTACGATAATGCACGAGAATAATCCACCAGAATAATCAACTTCGATAACTCTTTATAATAATGCAACACAAAATCCCTCTAAAAAATCCACCACAATAGTCACCACTATAATCGTACACCTCAACATTACTTTAATATTTATTCATTACAATAAATCTCAAAAAAATCGATCAAAACCACCTTCCATAATAATCAACCACAATAACCCTCCCTAAAATCCCAAGTTTAATCGACAATGATAACATTATATAATAATCCAATACAAGAGCCTACAAAATAATTCACCACAATAATCTGCTACAATAACACTACATAATAATCCACCACAATAATCATCCATAATAATCCACCACAATAATCATCCATAATAATCCACCACAATAATGATCCATAATAATCCACCACAATAACCCTCCATAATAATCCACAACAATAACCCACCATAATAATCTTCAACAATAATCCTCAAAAATAATCCACCACAACAACCCTCCATTATATTCTACCATAATAACCCTCCATAATAATCCACTACAACAACCCTCCATAATAAACCATCACAATATCCCTCCATAATAATCAATCACAATAAGCCTACCTAATAATCTACCACAATAACCCTCTATAATAATTCACAACAATAACCCACCATACCAATCAACTACAGTAACCCTCCACAGTAATCCACCACAATAATCCTCCGTAATAATCCACAACAATAATCCTCCATAATAATCCACAACAATAATCCACCATAATAACCTACAACAATAATCCTCCAAAATAATCCACCACAACAACCCTCTATTATATTCTACCATAATAACCCTCCATAATGATCCACCACAGAAACAATAATAATTATCAACTAATTACTGTACATAATAATCCACCACAATAACCCTTCAAAATATTCCATCACAATAACCCTCCATAATAATCCACCACAATAACCCTCAATAATAATCAACAACAAGAACCCTCAATAATAATTTACCACAATAATCCTCTATAATAATCCACCACAATAATCCTCAATAATAATCCACCACAATACCCTTCTATAATAATCCACCACAATAACCCTCAATAATAATCCACCACAATAACCCTCCGTGATAATCCACCACAATATCCTTTCATAATAATCCACCACAATAACTCACCATAAAAATCCACCACAATAACCCTCCATAATAATCCACCACAATAGCCCTCCATAATAATCCACCACAATAACCCACCATAAAAATCCACCACAATAACCCTCCATAATACCTACAGTTTACACGGTTACTAGTAGCTACTAAGTTTGGCGGGCGTCCTGTGCGCTCTTGTTTACTTCTCTCTGCTATCTCAGCCACAACACACACAAACGGATGGTACCGTTTTCTATGAACATGACACTACGCACAATGCTAATTATAACCACAATCCTGCTATTATCACAGTCCTGGTCACTAATTTCTGTAAATGAATAATTGACCACACGTTTATTTTGAAAAAGAACCTAAGAAGTCATTTGAAGATTCCTAGATTGACGAAATAATGCTGTGGTGCTGTGGACATCGTAAACAACATTGAATCACTGATATTTGAACATTGTACCCAGTCATTATTACACTCAGGCTCTTCTATAATACTATCATGGCTAAATAATACAAGTTATATATATATATTGACATTATTAGGCGATACTGTGGTCACACTCTGAACAGCAGTGCTGTGCGCTCATGCTGCGAGCGCCAGCCTTTGTTGCTCATTCACTACTGAGGCTCTCACACCCGGGAATGTGGACCACGATTTTTTTTAAAGATGGCATCTGTTTACAAGAGCCCTGAGGAAGCTGACGTGAACCCCATGTAGCCGCGGGAGTTTTGAATGAAACGTGAAAAATAAAAATACCCGGAAGTGCATTGCGCAAACCAGACGTGGGCCTGCAGGCGCGTTGCGCAGTTTAAGAGCTAAGGATAAAATTGATGGCCTTCTGAAATGATGATGGGGCTCTCTTTAGGCCAAAAGGCATCGAGAGTGGAAAAATACTTGACAGCTCCAAGTTGATCTATTATCTCCTGAATTCGGGGTAAAGGATACACATCACCCTTAGTTATTTAGTTTACCTTTCGGTAGTCCACATAAAAGCGATAAATGCCATCTGGTTTACGAACTAACACAACAGGAGATAGCCACGGTGACGTACCGTGTTCTGTCACGTCCTGTCTCAACATTTTCTGGCACTCATTCCTGATAATTTTCTTTGCCTGTTCTGGGATCCTCCACTGCTAAAGTGTAAACAGGCACGTGGTCACCTGTTGAAATGGTGTGCTCAACAGATGAAATATAAAGTCAAATTTCAAGTAATGATTCATAATTCATCTTTCGTCGAGTAATTAGAAATATAAACAATTTAGTGTTTTTAGATTTCCAATAAATACAGCTGAACATTAAGCTAAAATCTGGGCTGCCTCTGAAGAAAAAGCATCGTCATTACTGAAAGCTAAAGTGTTTAATTTACTAAGATCATTAATTTGAATGGTGCCGGCCGATCACTATAGCAAGCCGGGTGGCCCAGATGTATGTGGGTGCCATGGTTTGGTACCAGGCCTATTACTATAGAAAACACGATAGAGTAGCTGTATATGGGCAATGGTAATTGTGCAAGGCTTGTCACTATAGCAAGCTAGGTTGACTAGCTGTATATGGGCAATAGCTATGGTGCAAAGCCTGTCACTATAGCAAGCCAGGTAGATTAGCTGTTCATGGTCGCTGAGTATGGTGCCAAGCCTGTCACTATAGCAAGCTGCGTGGCCCAGCTGTATATGGGTGCCTGGGTAAGGTGCCAGGCCTGCCACTATAGCTGGGTGGCCATCGTCTCGATATTTTACATTTCTTACCAAACTAAGAGTTCCTGGCCCAGTGACAGTGTCAGTAGAGTGGGTTGTGTGCCATGTAAACTGTTGATTATTATGGTGGGTTATTGTGGTGGATTATTATGGTGGGTTATTGTGGTGGATTATTATGGTGGGTTATTGTGGTGGATTATTATGGTGGGTTATTGTGGTGGATTATTATGGATGGTTATTGTGGTGGATTATTATGGTGGGTTATTGTGGTGGATTATTATGGATGGTTATTGTGGTGGATTATTATGGTGGGTTATTTTGATGGATTATTATGGAGGGTTGTTGTGGTGGATTATTATGGAGGGTTATTATGGTAGAATATAATGGAGGGTTGTTGTGGTGGATTATTTTTGAGGATTATTGTTGAAGATTATTATGGTGGGTTATTGTTGGGATTATTATGGAGGTTTATTATGATGGATTACTATGGAGGATTATTGTAGTGGATTGTTATGGTGGATTATTGCTGTGGATTATTATGGAGGGTTATTGTTGTGCATTGTTATTGACTGTTATTGTGGTAGATTATTATGGATCATTATTGTGGTGGATTATTATGGATGATTATTGTGGTGGATTATTATGTAGTGTTATTGTAGCAGATTATTGTGGTGAATTATTTTGTAGGCTCTTGTATTGGATTATTATATAATGTTATCATGGTCGATTAAACTTGGGATTTTAGGGAGGGTTATTGTGGTTGATTATTATGGAAGGTGGTTTTGATCGATTTTTTGGAGATTTATTGTAATGAATAAATATTAAAGTAATGTTGAGGTGTAGGATTATAGCGGTGACTATTGTGGTGGATTTTTTAGGGAGATTTTGTGTTGCATTATTATAGAGAGTTATCGAAGTTGATTATTCTGGTGGATTATTCTCGTGCATTATCGTAGAGTGTTATTGTTGTCGTATTTTTTCGTGGGATATTGTGGAGGATTATTTTAGAAGGATATTGTGGTGGATTATTATTGTGGGTTTTGTGGTAGTTTAATACGATTGGCTATTGTGGTGAATTATTTGGTTGTTCAGGCCGATAAAATACTGGTCAATAAAATACTGATTTGAGGGCTTTAATAATTAGGAAGAGTCATGGTCAGTGTCTGGGGTCACCCGCTGGGGTCACGACAGTACTCAGGTCGACCCGAGGAAAAGGACATTCCTTTTACCTTTAGTCAACATTTTAATAAATTCTCTAAACACATAATAAGCTCAGCAACCGAAAATGTTGAATAAAGTCCTGAACAACAGATGAAACATAAAGTCACCTCAGAAGTTTGGCTTCTGAGGTCACTTTAATAACAATCAGAAGCGACTGAAAACAAAAGATATAACTGGCGCTTAAATAATACTTAACACAATATTTTATTGAGAAATTTCTGTGGGTTATTATTACAACTGGCTAATACTATACGTTATTACTAAGGGTTATTTTTACAACAGGCAATTATTGTACCTGATTATTGAAGTTATTATTACAACAGGCTATTATTGTATGTTATTTCTCCAGGTTATTGTTTGAAGATTTTTACTAAGGGATATTATTAAAACAAGCTATTATTGTAGATTATTACTATGGGTTATTATTACAACAGGCTCTTATTGAATGTTGTTATTGCCAGTTATTATTATAATTGGCTTTTAAAGTAGGTTATTATTGAGGGTTATTATTAGAAGAGGCTATTATTGTAGCCTATTACTAAGGGTTATTATTATTACAGCAGGCTATAATTGTTGGTTAATACTGTGGATTATTGTTACAACAGACTATTATTCTAGGTAATTACTGCATGTTATTACTACAACAGTCTATTATTGTAATGTTTTAGTTAGGTTATAAGGACAGGTTGTTATTATTCAAGCTTGCTGTTTATTGACGTTGTTGTTAATTAGTGAGGCGGGATATTATAACAGGTTTCTAGGGAATATTTAACAACTGTTTGTTAAGTCTGATCATTTACACAAGTTGGTTATTGTGGCTGGTTATTACACCAGGCTATTAAGACAAATTTATTACGGGGGAATATTAAGGCAGGTTATTAGGGCGAGGAGTTATGAGGAAGTTGTTATACAGGGTGTTACAACATGTTTTTGTGTTTTATAGTTTTTATTACCTGATATTACTTAATATTACGAGATTAGATATTATGTGCAAAATAACTTTGATGCTATTTCTGTACGTTATTGCGCCAGGTTATTATGATGAGTTATTACTGAAGATGGTTTGAGTCGAGTTATTATGTCAAACATTTGCAGGATATTACTTCCGTTTATTACTTCCGGTTATTGATTCCCGTAACTACTGCAGGTTATTATTGCAGGTATTTGATGCTATTATTTACAGTTGTTAATTTCCTGAGATCACAACGTGAGGGTTATTACAGCAGAATAATACTGAAGTTTCCTTCAGTTGTTTATTAAGGTTATTTTTCTTTATTCAAACTATTAATATAAATTACCGGGTTGAGGACTTTATTAATCAGGAAGAGTCATGATCAGTGTGAGGGCTCACCCGCTGGGGTCACGACGGTCCTCAGGTCGACCCCATCCCGTGAAGCTCTTCCTTTTTACGTTAAATCAACGTAATATATAATAATATAAATTCCCCAAACACGTAATAAACTAAACAACCGACATAAACTGATGAAACATAAAGTCACCTCAGAAGTTTGTCTTCAGTAACAATTAAAAGCGACAAAGAACAAAATGTATAATTGAGGTTTAAAAATCTGAACATATAAGTTATAACTCTGGGATATTATTACAACAGGCTATTATTGTAGGTTATTACTGTGAGTAATTATTACAACTGTCTATTCTCCTAAGTTTTAAGTGCAAGTTATAATTGCAGGTTGTTATACCAGCTTGCTGTTCATTCAGGATATTGAGACGATTATAGATGAGCTTCTATAAACACCAGTGATAGTTTAACAACTGATTGTTACGTCTGATCATTTACACAGAATGTTGTGGTTAGTTATTACATCAGGCTATTACGAAAAGGTTATTAGGCTAGTTAAGACGGGTTATTGGGGCGGGGAATTACGAGGAGCTAGTTATACAGGGTGTTCAGCATGTTTTTGTGTGTCATAATTTGTGCCGCTTGTTACCTGGAATTATCCATGTTATTTGTGCACAATATTGCGTCAGATTATTATGGTGTGTTATTGCTGAAGGATATTATGGCAAACATTTGCATGTTATTACTAACGGTAATTGTTGCTATTGTTTACAGTTGGTAATTACTGTCATGACCTCATGAGCTGTGGATCATGAGGTCATGACACCACCTACGACCGCTGCATGAATGTGCATGAGTGAGTGATAAGAGAGGTAGCCATACCTGTATGTACAAGATTTTCTTTCTTCATTATTGTGTCTGTCTGTGTGTTGATCTGAGTGGTCAACCACGGTTCTCACTTTCTCAATACCTGACACAGTATAGGTGGAGACCAGACACCTGACGGTGTATGTGTGTATATCTGTGTGGTACCATGACATTACACTCGTCTGTGAATGTGAATGTCACATACACCACACGTTTAGTTATTGTGTGACATAATTAATGTGCATGATTAATGCCTGTCCCATTAACAGTGCCATTGTTGATTTAATGTGCATCATCATTACCCTAGTATCCTGTTGGAACTCCTGTGACCACACCGGAAGTTAGGTTTGCTGTTTTAATGATTGGCTGTCTATTGTGTTAAGTTAGGTGTTTCTCCACGAGTGGATCAGAATCGATTAGTCAGACGTCAAGAGTCTCGCTAATGCAACCATAGCCTTTCTGACGCCAATCTAAAGTAATTCAAGCACCCATTGTATTAGTGGTTAAGTTTGTAAATAAACTATTGTTACGCTTTATGCGGTGTTTCTGTTGAACCACTTCTGAATACTGCCAACTATTACTTAAGCCTTCAGCCCCAGGTGTCTTCAACAACGAGTTGCCTAATGTAATGAGGACCCTAGGAGTCCCTTAAAGAGTTTCAAGCATTGAGGAGATTCCAACGACCAATGTGGATCAGAACCAGGCGAGGCCAGTCTGAGAAGAGACCCTCAAGGACTCTTACTCGACTATGCTCCCAGGCCCTGTACGCTTGCTCTCGTATTTTCTCTGCTGGATTCCGACAGCTTCGTGAAGCGTCTGCCACATGTACATTGGTAACGTATGCATTGTAGTCGGGAAAGCAAAGTAGAAAACCCCACACACAGGCTGGTTGTTGTGGCTGTTTACACCAGGCAGTTACAGGCAATTAAGGAGAGGTCTTTCAGGAAGTTATTACGTGAGGATATTAAGGCAGGTTATTGTGGTGTGGAGTTATGAGAAGTTGTTATACAGGGTGTTACAACATGTTTTTGTGTTTTATAATTTCTGCAAGATATTACTTGTGGAAAAAACTTTGATGTTATTTATGTGCGTTATTTCGTCAGGTTATTATGATGCGTTATTACTGGAGAATATTAGGGCGAGTTATTATGTCAAACTTTAACAGAAGGTTATTACTTTTGTTTATTTCTTCCGTTTATTATCACAAGTAATTGCTGTAATTATTTACAATTGGTAATTACCTGAGATCAATACAAGCGGTTATTACAGCAAGATAATACTACAATTTCCTACAAATGATAATTAAGACTGGTTATTTCTCTTTATTCAAACTATTAATATTAATTCTTAACTCACCTTATTTTATACATCACACCTGAGGTGTATATATTATTAGGTTGAGGACTTTATTAATAAGGAAGAGTCAGTCAGTGTGAGGGGTCACCCGCTGGGGTCACGACGGTCCTCAGGTCGACCCCAAAACACCTTAGATCTTCCTTTTACCTTAAGTGAACAGTGTAATATAAATTCCTAAAACATGTAATAAACTCAGCAACCGACATAAACAGATGAAACATAAAGTCACCTCAGAAGTTTGGTTTCAATAACAATGAGAAGCGAGCTAATAATAGAAGATATAACTGGGAGTTTAAATGATACTTAATATATATAAAATCCACTACGGGTTCACCATAGCCTGTGCTACTAGGAACTTTTTGTTCGGAGTAGACGAATCTCAAACAACAACAACAGATGCCTAATATGATATTTTATTGAGGAATTTCTACGGGCTATTATAACAGGCTATTATTGAAGGTTATTACAATGGGTTATTATAAAAACAAGCTATTATTTTAGATAATTACTGCAGGTAATTATTACATAGGGCTATAATTTTAGGTTATTACTACAGATTATTATTACAACAAGCAATTATTGTATGTTATTACCGCAGATTATTATTACAACAGGCAATTATTGTTTATTTTAACTGCGGGTTATTATTACAATAGACAATTATTGTACGTGATTCTGAAGGTTTTTATTACAACAGGTTATTACTGTATGTTGTTATTATTAGTAACACAACAGGATTTTGCTGTAGGTTGTTACTACTGGTTATTATTTCAACAGACTATTATTGTTGAGTTTTAGTGCAGGTTATAAGAACAGGTTGTTATTTCGGCTTGTTGTGTATTGATATTGATGCTGATTAGTGAGGCGGGTTATTATAACAGGTCACTTGGGAAATTTTTGTAACTGATTGTTAAGTCTGATCATTTACACAGGCTGGTTGTTGTGGCTGGTTACACCAGGTTATTAGGGAGAGGTTATTTGGGGAAGTTATTACGTGAGGATATTAAGGCAGGTTATTGGGGCGAGGAGTTATGAGGAAGTTGTTATACAGGGTGTTACAACATGTTTTTGTGTTATATAATTTCTGCAAGATATTTCGTGCAAAAATAAATTTGATGTTATTTCTGTGCGTTATTGCGTCAGGTTATTATGATGTGTTATTACTGGAGATTATTAGGGCGAGTTATTATGTCAAACTTTTACAGAAGGTTATTACTTCAGTTTAATACTTCCGGTTATTACTGCTGGTATATGCTGCAATTATTTACATTTGGTAATTAACGATTATATTTCTTAATTGAAAATACTATTAAAAATTCCTAACACACGTAATTTATACACCTCAACTGAGGTGTATAAATTACTGAGTTGAGGACTTTATTAATAATGGAGAGTCATGGTCAGTGTGTGGGGTCACCCGCTGGGGTCACGACGGTCCTCAGGTCAGTGTGTGCGGTCATCCGCTGGGGTCACGACGGACCTCAGGTCAGTGTGTGAGGTTACCCGCTGGGGTCACGACGGTCCTCAGGTCAGTGTGTGGGGTCACCCGCTGGGGTCACGATGGTCCTCAGGTCAGTGGGTGGGGTCACCCACTGGGGTCACGACGGTCCTCAGGTCAGAGTGTGGGGTCACCCGCTGGGGTCACGACGGTCCTTAGGTCAGTGTATGGGATCACCCGCTGGGGTCACGATGGTCCTCAGGTCAGTGTATGGGGTCACCCGCTGGGGTCACGATGGTCCTCAGGTCAGTGTGTGGGGCACCCGCTGGGGTCACGACGGTCCTCAGGTCGACCCCATGGTACACGGAACCTTCCTTTTACCTTAAGTCAACACCTTAATATAAATTCCCCAAACACGTAATAAACTCAGCAACCGACATAAACAGATGAAACATAAAGTCACCTCAGAAGTTTGGCTTCAATAACAATTAAAAGTGAACATGTAGGTTATTTCTCTTATTATTACAACATGCTATGATTGTAGATGATTATTGTGAGTTATTATTACAATATTAACTCGTAGGTTCTCGTAGGTTTTTAAATCAAGTTATAATTTCAGGTTGTTATACCAGATTGTTTTTTTCCAGATATTGAGGCAGGTTATTATAACAGGTGACTGGGGATAGTTTAACAACTGATTGTTACGTCTGATCATTTACACAAACTGATTGTTGTGGTTGGTTATTACATCAGGTTATTACAAAAAGGTTATTAGGCTAGTTAAGACGGGTTATTGGGACAGGAAATTAGGAGAAACTAGTTATACAGGGTGTTACAGCATGTTTTTGTGTTTTATAATTTGAGCTGAATATTACCTGGAAAAATTCGTGAAATCTCTGATCGCAATTTCGTCATGCTAATATGTGTTATTTCTGTAAGTTATTAAGGCGAGTTATTATAACCAACTTTTGCAAAAGTTAATTACTTCCGGTTATTACTGGAGGTTATTGCCGTTTTTCTTTACAGATGGTAATTACCTGAGATCACTACGAGTGGTTATTACAGCAGGATAATACTGCAGTTTCTTACGGCTGATTATTAAGATTTTATTTTATTTCATTCAGATTTTTAATATGAATCCCAAATTAACGTAATTAGTTTTAAAATAGACACAAGGAGCTGCAACATGATGTCAGGATATAATTTGTCTTCATAATATCTCTAATGAAAATATTATTCCTTATTCAATAACAAATAAAAACAGGTTACAGTAGCATATATTTCTCTTAAGAAAGAATATTTTGGAAGGTTATTACTGTAAGTTATTTTAGCATATAATTTCTGCTGGTTATAACTTCTAGTTATTAGCTGTGTTGTAGGAACAGGTTATAAGGTCTGGTTATGTTCGCAGGTTGTTAGACTGACAACTCCACAGTATACCTGAGAATGTGACTGCCAGACGAGGGCTTCTACAGGTTACATGAACATGTAACCTGTAGAACGAACATGAACATGCCAGGTAAACCAACATCACAGTGTACCTGACCTCTTGGTTTACCAGACAACCAGTTCCCCAATAATGAGAACTTCGTGGTTGCCAGACATTCCAGCTTCGCTGTGTACAAAACAATGTAGTTTTCAGACAAGCAGCTTTGCAGTATACATGACAACATCGTTACTAGGTTAACATCTCCAGAGTATACATGACAACATCGTTACTAGATTAACATCTCCAGAGAATACATGACAACATCGTTGCCTGACAATCCAACTCCACAAAATATATGAATTTTTGGTTGCAAGACCAGTAGCTTCTCCTGACTTCGTGGCAATCAGTTCAGCTCTACAGTATACATGAATTCGTGGCTGTCAGGTCATCTCTACAGTATACATGACCACGTGGTATGCGAGCTACAAAGTATACATGAGCACGTGATATCTACAGTGCAACCGTTGATTAATGCCAACATAAGTAAACACACTGGTGACCTCTGATGACCAGAGGTCATAACAGTCTTGACACGCGTCAACGTTTTCATTCTTAAAATAACAGGAGTCTTGTATTAAGACTTTTCTCATAAGTACTTGAGGGCAGTTTTCACTCCTTAATGGTTATCACTTCCTTCAGATAAAGGTTCTTAGTGTCACTTAGTGTTGAGGTGAAGGTCTATATACAACCCGTCCTCCAAATAGAACGTCGCATTATGACGTATACTCTATCTAAGGCCAAAAATTGTCGTACTAGAAAATGGTAGCGGCTCACGAATTTTTCATAGTCTCACGTTTTCTGTTTTCGGTCCTCTGGTAGGTAAGGATAATGAGACTTTAGTACGACAGTTTCTTGACGTTGGGAAACCTTAGGAGGACGGGCTGCTATATAATACTTTGTGAGTCTTGACTAATCAGGAAGTGTCATGGTCAGTGTGTGGGGTCACCCGCTGGGGTCACGACGGTCCTCAGGTCGACCCCATGCAAGGTATATCTTCCTTTTACCTTAAGTCAACATTTTACTATAATTTCCCAAAACACATAATAAACTCAACAACCGAACATGTTGAATAAAGTCCTGAACAACAGATGAAACATAAAGTCACCTCAGAAGTTTGGCTTCAATAACATTTAAAAGCGACTAGGAACAAAGGATATAACTGTGGTTTAAATGATACTTAATATAATATTTTACTGCGAAATATCTACGAGTTATTACAACAAGCTATTATTGGTGGGTTTTAGTGCTGATTGTAAGACCAGGTTGTTATTTTGGCTTGCTCTTTATTGATATTGATGTTGATTAGTGAAGCGGGTTATTAAAACAGGTCACTTGGGAAGTTTTAACAACTGGTTGTTACGTGTGATCATTTACACAGGTTGGTTGTTGTGGCTGGTTACACCAGGCTATTAGGGAGAGGTTATTTCGGGAAGTTATTACGTGAGGATATTAAAGCAAATTATTGGGACAAGGAGTTAAGAGGAAGCTGTTATACAGGGTGTTACAACATGTTTGGTGTTTTATAATTTCTGCAAGGTACTGCATGCTGAAATAACTTTCATGTTATTTCTGTGCTTTATTGCGTCAGATTATTATGATGTGTTATTACTGGAGATTATTAGTGCGAGTTATTATGTCAAACTTTAACAGAAGGTTATTATTCTGTTATTATTCTTACGGTTATTACTCCAGGTAGTTGCTGCTATTATTTTAAATTAGTAATTACCTGAGGTCACTACGAGTGGTTATTACAGAAGGATAATACTGCAGTTTCCTACGGATGATAATTAAGATTGGTTATTTTTATTTATTCAAACTACTAATATAAATTCCTAACACACGTAATATATACACCTCACCTGAGGTGTATAAATTACTGGATTGAGGACTTTATTAATAAGGAAGAGTCATGGTCAGTGGGCGGGGTCACCCGCTGGGGTCACGCCTCTCCTCATGTCGACCCCATACGTTTACAGCACTTTCTTTTACCTTAAGTCAACATTTGGATACAAGTTCCTCAAACACATTAAGAACTCAGCAACCAAATCAAACAGGTGAAATATAAAGTCAAATCTGATGTAATGATTCAAATATTTGATCTTTCGTCGAGGAATTAGAAATATGAACTATTTAGTGTTTTCAGAGTTCCAATAAATAAAGCTGAACATTAAGCTAAAATCAGGGCTGCCTCTGAAGAAGCATTTAGTGAACGCTAAAGTGTCTAATTCACTGAGATCATTAGTTAAATGGTGCCAGGCCTGTCACTATAGCAAGTTGGTAGACTAGCTGTGTATAGGAGCTGGGTATGGTGCAGGCTATAGGCACTATACCTATAATGCACAGGCACTATAGCAAGCTGGGTAGACTAGCTGAATATAGCCGCTGTGTATGGTGCCAGGCCTGTCACTGTAGCAAGCCGGATAGACCAGCTGTATATAGGTGCTGGGTATTGTGTTAGGCCTGTCAATATAGCAAGCCGGATAGACAAGCTGCATATAGGTGCTGGGTATTGTGTCAGGCCTGTCTCTATAGGAAGCCGGTTAGACCAGCTGTATATAGGCGCTGGGTATTGTGTCAGGCCTGTCACTATAGCAAGCCGGGTGGCCACCCTTATATAGGTGCCTGGTTATGGTGCTAGGCCTTGTCACTATAGCAAGCTGGGTGGCCCAGTTGTATGAATGTTCCTGGATTTGGTGCCAGGCCTGTCACTATAGCAAGTTGTGTGGCATATCTGCATGTAGGTCCCTGGATTCGGTGCCAGGTCTATCACTAAAGCAAGCTGGGATGCCCAGCTGAATATGGGTACCTGAGTATGGTGCCTGGCCTTGTCACTATAGTCAGTGAGGCACAGTCAATCACAGTGAGAGGGTGTGTAAGCTGAGCTTCAATTGTGCTATCATAGTAATAATGGAAGGTGTAGTGAAGGAATTGATGAATCATGAGGAGCTCTGAGGACAGAGTTGGATTCCTTATGGGAGGAGCTACGACAGCTGAAACAACGTCAAGAAGAAAAAAAAGACCAGTATTAAAAAGATCTCACCTTGGAATGTCGCAAAGACAGGGGTCTTTGTTGTGATGACTCTGGCAAGTCCGCTTACCGATGTACTAAAAACTTTAAACTCATTCACCGTACTGAAGACCAGTGTTGTAGAGAGCTTGCAGTTCGCTCGAAAGGCAAAGCATCGAAGAAAGCCCTGGTCCCTCAAGCTGCTCTCAAAGTAGAGGAAGTACCTAAGCGAATTTTGGTTGTGGGATATTCCCAGGTGAGATATTTGGATAGAGATTTTTGTGCCAGACATAGGAGGAACAGGTTAAGGGTTTGCTATCCGGGAGGAAGGATTGGTGATATAGTAAACAACATGAATGACATTATGGCTGGAAATGGGAACAAACTCATTATTTGCATCAGATCAGGTGGAAATGATGTAGGACAAGTTCGGAGTGAGGCACCGATGCAGAGCTTTAAGACAACCATAAAATTAGTTAGGAATAAGGGAGGAATCCCGATCATATGTGGCATTCTTCCAAGAAAGAGAGTTGGAAATGTATGGTTGTCGGGGGCACTTGGTGTCAATTGCCGGCTGGACAAATCTTTTAAATCAAATGCAATAGCATTCATTGATAACTGTGAATACTTTTATGAAAAAATCACATGTATACTCGGGATCTCAAATGATATGGTGGAAGTGCTGATAATCAAAATAGAGATCCTAAATGTAGTTATTGTCCTTGTATATAAGTCACCGGAGGCAAACCCTCAGCAGTTTAAAGACCAACTAATGAAAATAGAACACTGCTTGGAAAACCTCACAAATCCAGCCCCGAACATCATCCTGCTTGGGGACTTCAACCTACGGCACCTGAAATGGAAGCACCTGGCTAATACAGTAATATCAGAAAGAATACCAGGAAGTAGCCTAAATGAACAGGCACATGCAAGTGACCTGCTACGGATGTGCGACAGGTTTGCCTTAAACCAGCATATAGTAGAACCAACTAGGAAGGAGAACACGCTGGACCTCATTTTCACCATTTTAATAATGATGAATTGATCAGGAACGTAATGATTACAAATACCTGTTACTCAGATCACAACTTAATTGTAGTTCTGACAACCATGGGGAATAGACCTTCAAACCCAGTCCAGATTCCCGGTGGAGTAAATTTCAGCAAATTCAACTTGAATAATAAACAGATAAACTGGGAGCAAATAAACCAGGACTTCACAGAAATAAACTGGGAAGAACAGCTAGAAAATGCAAACCTGAACCAGTGTCTGGAAAAAATAAGTTCAGTAGCACTAGAAATATGTTCAAACCGCATACCCCTAAGAAAAAAAGAGAAAGAGATGCAGATTGGAACGGGAACGTCGTTCCCTATATAGGCGAAGAAAACGAATCGCGGAACAACTTGAGAGTCGCACCCTATCTCAAGAACGGCAAAGAAGGTTAGGTAGAGAAATAGAAACAATTGAACTCAAGCTACAAGAATCATACAAAACCCAAGAGAGGCAAAGAGAGCAAAAGGCCATCAGTGAAATAGAGAGAAATCCGAAATATTTTTCTCCTATGTAAAATCAAGATCAAAAACCACATCTAGTATCGGGCCCCTGCGAAAGGGAGATGGAACTTTCACCAATGACAACAAAGAAATGAGCGAGTTACTGAGGAAGCAGTACGACTCTGTTTTCAGCGAGCCACTAAATGCACTAGAGATTGATAACCCAAATTAATTTTTCATTAATATGATACCAATATCAAATCATATATCAGACGTCACCCTATCCCCACTGGATTTTGAAGAAGCCATAAACAGTATGCCTATGCACTCTGCACCAGGCCCGGATTCTTGGAACTCCATACTCATCAAAAATTGTAAAAAACCACTATCACAGGCCCTTCACATTCTGTGGAGACAAAGCTTTGATACTGGCGTTATCCCTGACATACTAAAAACAGCAGAGATAGCACCGCTCCATAAAGGAGGAAATAAGGCAGAGGCAAAAAATTACAGACCGATAGCACTAACATCGCACATCATAAAAAATTTGAGAGAGTGCTAAGAAGTAAGATCACAAAATACATGGAATCACAGCATCTCCATAACCCCGGACATCATGGTTTCAGAACAGAGCGCTCTGCCTGTCGCAGTTGCTGGACCACTATGATATGGCATTAGATGCTATGGAAGACAAACAAAACGCTGATGTAATTTACACAGATTTCGCAAAAGCTTTTGATAAATGTGACCATGGTGTAATTGCACATAAAATGCGTTCAAAAGGAATTACCGGAAAAATAGGCAGATGGATCTACAATTTCCTGACTAACAGAACCCAATGTGTAATAGTCAACAAAATAAAATCCAGCCCATCAACCGTGAAGAGCTCAGTCCCCAAAGTACTGTGCTTGCTCCAGTACTTTTTCTCATCCTCATATCGGAAATAGACAAGAACACAACCTGTCATCCTCTGCAGATGATACTAGGATCTTTATGAGAGTTGGCAACATAGAGGACACGGCAAACCTCCAATCAGATGTAGATCAGGTCTTTCCATGGGCTACAGAAAATAATATGGTGTTTAACGAGGATAAGTTCCAGCTCATGCACTGAAAAAAAAAAATATAAAAACGGAAACCACGTACAAAACTCAGGCAAATCATAACATAAAACGAAAAGGCAATGTAAAGGATCTGGTTGTACTCATGTCGGAAGACCTTACCTTTAAAGAACACAATAAAGTAGCCGTCACAACTGCAAGAAAATGACAGGTTGGATAAGAAGAACTTTTCACACTAGAGATGCTATACCGATGATGATACCTTTCAAAACGCTTGTGCTCTCTAGAGTGGAGTACTGCTGCACAATGACAGCCCCTTTCAAAGCTGGAGAAATTGCTGACCTGGAGAGCGTGTAGAGATCCTTTTCTGCTAGAATTCACTCAGTAAAACATCTAAACTACTGGGACCGACTAAAGAGCCTAACTCTGTATTCCCTTGAGCGCAGGCGGGAGAGATACATAATAATCTATTTGTGGAAAATAATTGAGGGGCTGGTCCCAAACCTGCACACAGAAATAACATCAGATGAGACCAGAAGACATGGCAGGATGTGCAGAATACCCCCGTTGAAAACAGAGGGACAGGTACTCTGAGAGAGAACTCTATCAACATCAGAGGCCCGAGACTGTTCAACACGCTTCCACTACACATAAGGGACAAAACTGGCGAACCCCTCAGTGTTCAAGAGAGAACTGGATAAGCACCACCAAAGAATACCAAATCAACCAGGCTGTGACTCATACATTAGGCTGCGAGCAGCCGCGTCCAACAGCCTGGTTGATCAGTCCAGGAGGCCAGGTCGACGACCGGGCCGCGGGGACGCTAAGCCCCAGAAGCACCTCAAGGTAAGGTAAGGGATGAGGTGCATTTATTTAGGGCTGGGGTTGTTGCTGTTGCCAACTCA
The DNA here is from genome assembly GCF_040958095.1 of Procambarus clarkii. Lineage (NCBI taxonomy): Eukaryota > Metazoa > Arthropoda > Malacostraca > Decapoda > Cambaridae > Procambarus > Procambarus clarkii. The sequence continues at coordinate 27,115,652 of NC_091220.1, forward strand.
TTATACTCTGTGGTTGGAGGGGTTTGTTTGGATTTAAACTATTAGTAGATAGTGGTATGGGAACTGATATGCAGAAAGGAGCCAATAAACGTATGTGTTTGTGGGGGAAAAAATGACAAAATGAACAGGGAAGGAGGAGCGCCTCAAAATAGAAATACACTTAAGGTATATTACACGAACAGTAGGAGTCTAAGAAACAAAATAAACGATTTAAATGCTCTTGTTTGCACAGAAACAATATATATTATTGCACTTACCAAAACATGGATGAATGTAGAAAACAGAGAACTATTAGCTGAATATCAAATAAAGGGATTTAAACTATTTTACATAGATAGATATATTAGACGAAGAGGGAGGGAGTAGCCATATATGTTAGGGAACATTTGAAAAGTAGGTTCAACGAGGGAATCAAAACTGAGCCACACACAGAAACTATTTGGCTAGAATTAAACGAAAAAGCTAAAAATCTTATAATAGGAGTTATATACAGGCCACCAAACTTAGACAGATTGAAAGCAAAGCACCTATGGGATGAAATATCTAGAGCATTTAGGTCAAACAGTATTTTTCTCATGGGTGACTTTAATTTTAGTGGAATAAACTAGCTTAACAGAACAGTGAATAAAGAAGCAGAAGATTTTCTTGAATTAATTGATGATTGCTCCCTTAAGCAACACATTAATGAACCAATGCATTTAAATATAGTTTTAGATTTAGTGTTAACTAACAAGGAAGTGCAAATTAATGACATCAAAATATGAAGTGAGCTAAGGAACAGTGATCACAAAAAAATCAGATTTAGCATACAATGAAATAGATTTGTAGGAGAAAACTCTGTTAAAGGGGCCAGATTTTCGAAAAGCTGATTTTAATGGCGTAAGAAGTTTTTTGGGTGAAATAGATTGGAAAGTCACTTCCTTCAAACAGAGGTTCTTAGTGTCACTTAGTATTGAGGTGAAGGTCTATATACAACCCGTCCTTCAAATAGAACATCGCATTTTGACGTATACTCTACCTAAGGCCAAAAATTGTCGCACTAGAAAATTTTAGCAGCTCGCGAAATTTTCATACTGTCCCTTTCTCTATTTTTTGTCCTCTGGCAGGTTAGAATAATAGGACTTTAATGCAACAGTTTCTTGACGTTGGGAAACCTTAGGAGGACGGGCTGCTATATAATACTTTGTGAGTCTTGACTAATCAGGAAGAGTCATGGTCAGTGTGTGGGGTCACCCGCTGGGGTCACGACAATCCTCAGGTCTGCCTCATAGAAACACCTACCTTCCTTTTATCTTAAATCAACATTTTAATATAATTTCCCAAAACACGTAATAAACTCAGCAACCGAACATGTTGAATACAGTCCTGAACAACATATGAAACTTAAAGTCACCTCCGAGTTTGGCTTCAATAAGAATTAAAAGGGACTCAGAATAAAAGATATAACTGGCGGTTTAAATGACACTTAATATATAAAGTCTACTACGGGCTCACCATAGCCCGTGCTACTTGGAACTTTTTGTTCCGAGTAGATGAATCTCATACAACAACAGATAATTAATATTGTATTTTGTTGCAAAATTTTTACGAGTTAATATTACAGCAGGCTATTATCGTGGGTCATTACTATGAGTTACTATAACAACAGGCTATTATTGAAGGTTATTAGTGATAGCTATTATTAAAACAGGCTCTTGCTGTTGGTAATTACTACAAGTTATTATCACAACAGGCCATTATTGGAAGATTTTAGTGCAGGTTATAAGGACAGGTTGTTAGTCCGGCTTGCTGTTTATTAATATTGATGCTAATTGGAGAGGCAGATTATTATAACAGGTTACTTGGGAAGTTTATACAACTGGTTGTTAAGTCTGATCATTTACACAGGCTGGTTGTTGTAGCTGGTATTTACACCTGGCTATTAGGAAAAGGTTATTTCGAAAAGTTATTACTGGAAGATATTGAGTCAGGTTTTTGTGGCGAGGATTTATGAGGAAGTTGTTATTCAGGGAGTTACAACGTGAGTTGGTGTTATATTACTTCTGCAAGATATTAGGTGCAGAAATAATTTTTATATTTTATATGCACGTTATTGCGCGGTTATTATTATTATGTGTTATTACTGGAGATTATTAGGGCGAGTTATTATGTAAAACTTTTGCAGAAAAATATTACTTCTTGTTATTGCTGATAATCTTTACAGTTGGTTATTACCTGAGATCACTACGAGCGGTTATTAAGGCAGGATAATAGCAGTTTCCTACAGTGATAAATAAGATTGGTTATTTTTCTTAATTAAATCTAATAATATAAATTCCTAACACACATTATTTATATACCTCACTTGAGGTGTGTAAATTACTGGGTTGAGGACTTTATTAATAAGGAAGAGTCAAGGTCAGTGTGTGGGGTCACCCGCTGGGGTCACGACGGTCCTCAGGTCGATCCCACCTAACAACGAACTTCCTTTTACCTTAAGCCACATAATATAATTTTCCCAGACACGTAACAAAGTCAGCAACCGACATAAACAGATGAACATAAAGTCACCTCAGAAGTTTGGCTTCAATAACAGTTAAAAGCGAATAAGAACAAAAGATATAATTGGGGTTTAACTGAACATAACTTAACATAAAGGTTATTACTCTGGGATATTATTACAACTGACTATTATTTTAGATTAATACTTGAGTTATTACAACAGGCAATTTTGGATGGGGTTTACTGTGAGTTATTATTACAATAACGTTTCCTCTTAGATTTTTAGTGCAAGTTATAATTGCAGGTTGTTAAACCAGCTTACTGTTCATTTAGGATATTTTGGATTTTTGGATTCATTTAGGATTTTTGACCCTAGGGATAACAGGTCACTAGGGATAGTTTCACAACTGATTATTACCTCTGATCATTTACTCAAACTGATTGTTGTGGTTGGTTATTACTTCAGGCAATTACGTAAAGATTATTAGGCTAGATAAGACGGGTTATTGGGGCGAGGAATTACGAAAGGTGGTTATACGGGGTGTTGCAGCATGCTTTGTGCTGAATTTTACCGAGAATTATCCATGTTATTGCTGCACGTTATTGAGTCATATTATTATGGTGTGTTATTACTGAAGATTATTAATAAGGCGAGTTATTATGGCAAACTTTTGCAGGTTATTACTTCCGGTTATTGCTGCTATTCTGTACAGTTGGTCATTACCTGATAATCACTACGATCAGTTATTACAGCAGGATAATACTATAGTTTCTTACGGGTGATAATTATGAAAGTTATTTTTATTTATTAAAACAAATAATATAAATTTCTAACACACTTAATAAATTTAAAAACAGACACAAGAAACGGCATCATGATGCCAGGTTACAATTTGTACTCATAATATCTCATATCTCACATGGAATTTTTTTTTCGTTATTGAATAACAAATAAAAACGGGTTACAAAACATTTATCTTGAGAAAGATTATTTCGGAAGGTTATTAGTGCTAGTTATCATTAGAGGCTGTTATTGTAGTAATTATGATAAGCAACTTCTGCAGGCTGTTACAGCAAAATATTGCCAAAGGCAAAAACAGCAAGAATTTTACAAGTTATTTGGTGAGATAATTGCTGCTGGTTAAAATTTCTAGTTATTAGATATGTTATAGTAACAGGTTATAAGGTCTGGTTATGTTCGCAGGTTGTTAGACTGACAACTCCACAGTATACCTGAGAATGTGACTGCCAGACGAGGGCTTCTACAGGTTACATGAACATATGGTTAGTTACCAGGTAAACCAACATCACAGTGTACCTGACCTCTTGGTTTACCAGACAAGCAGTTCCACAATATTGAGAACTTCATGGTTGCCAGACATGCCAGCTTCGCTGTGTACAAAACAATGTAGTTTTCAGACAAGAAGCTCTGCAGTATACATGACATCGTTACTTGGTTAATACCTCCAGCGTATACATAACCACCTCGTTGTCTGACAAGCCAATTATGCAAAATATAGGACCGTTAGGTTGCAAGACCAGCAGCGTCTCATGACCAAGTGACTGTCAGGTCAGCTCTACAGTATACATGACTACGTAGTAAGCGAGCAACAAAGTATACATGATCACGTGATATCTACAGTACAACCGTTGATTAATGCCAACATAAGTAAACACACTGGTGACCTCTGATGACCAAGAGGTCAGTAGGGTAAATGAGGACTACGATGACGCGCGCCACGTGCCAGGTGGCACTTAGGTGAGTGTCACCTGACAGGTGGTGCGCGTCGTCGTAGTCCTCAAGGGTTTTAGGGGATTTTCCTGGAAGTTTGGCGTGTTTCGGACGCGTGTGAGCATCCTGTGTTTGGGTATGTGGTCAGGAAAGAGAGTAAGTTATGTTGTTGGGAGCCAGGTGGTGCACGTCGTCGTAGTCGCAGCGCGTCGCTCTAGTCACAAAGGGTTTTGGGGGAATTTTCCGGATGTTATGACGTGTGTCGGAGGAAAGTGGGGCGCGCGGTTCTAGTCCTCGTGGTTTTGGGGAGCTTTTCTGTGTGTTCTGGTCATGAAAGTGGGAATCCATGTTGTTGGGGCTGTAAGAAATGCATGGAAAAGAGTGGCACCTGACAGGTGGCGCGCGTCGCTCTAGTCCTCAAGGGTTTTTGGGGGGAATTTCCCAGAAGTTTGACGCGTGTCGGAGGTAAGTGAGGCGCGCCGCTCTAGTCCTCGGGGTTTTGGGATGCTTTTTCTGTGTGTTCGGGTCAGGAAAGAGGGAAGCCACCCTCGTCGTGAGACTGCTCTGGGTCATTTTGGGGTTAGACAAACCATTAACTCCCCTACAGGAAGCCCTAAGTGTGAGAGGATGAGAGAGTAGAGTCCAGCAGGAGGGATGTGTACCATTACCCTTAAGCGTTTTTCAATGTCCGCGGAGGGGTGTGCGTACTGGTCACGAGTTTGAGGCAAACTGAAAGACTTTTTCCAAGTAGCTTGGTTATATCTCCTCAGACACGGCGGAAGTGGTTGGGACATCCATTACCCACTGCGTTTCGCTACGGTCCGCGACTCTCTCTCTCTCTCTCTCTCTCTCTCTCTCTCTCTCTCTCTCTCTCTCTCTCTCTCTCTCTCCTCTCTCTCTCTCTGTCTCTCTCTCTCTCTCTCTCTCTCTCTCTCTCTCTCTCTCTCTCTCTCTCTCTCTCTCTCTTCTCTCTCTCTCTCTCTCTCTCTCTCTCTCTCTCTCTGTCTCTCTGTCTCTCTCTGTCTCTCTCTCTCTCTCTCTCTCTCTCTCTCTCTCTCTCCTCTCTCTCTCTCTCTCTCTCTCTCTTCTCTCTCTCTCTCTCTCTCTCTCTGTCTCTCTGTCTCTCTCCTCTCTCTCTCTCTCTCTCTCTCTCTCTCTCTCTCTCTCTCTCTCTCTCTCTCTCTCTCTCTCTCTCTCTCTCTCTCTCTCTCTCTCTCTCTCTCTCACCCTCTCTAAAGTCCACCACACGGCACTTCACTTAGTAAACTCAGTCAAAGTCCGGAGGTTAGCGTTTACTAAAAGAGAGAAACATTTCACATCATCACGGAGATGCGATCTCTACCTACAAATTATTCTTGTTAACTGTGATCACATCATCTGCTGGCTCAAATAAATATCATTGAAATGTATGCATGTTTACTCAATCTCCATCACCTCTTCGTCCTACATCCATCCATTACTGCTGTGCAGAGGTTGTATCACACAACGGGCGTTATCATAGCAAGACTCCTGAATGAATGAGCCGGCCGTACCCTCTCCCTGGCCACCCCCACAAACCCATACCCCTACCACCCCCTCCATGGTCGAACCATCACTGCTCCCAGACCGGATGTTCTGTGCTAAGCCTTAGTATCACCATTCTTGCTAAATAGCATTTTTTTTTAAGAATATCCAGTCATAAGCGGGTCTTCAATCTTATTATTATAACAAATCTTAATTTGATGTAAACACAACTGCGCGGGATATACATAACCTTGTAAGGTAACACGACCAACATGATGACATCGTTCTTTGCTCATATATCATTAATGTAACGTGGACAATATACTAACTTCGTTCTTTACCCAAATAACATTTTAAGAGTAACGAGCAACTTTCTGTCGATGTCTGAATAATGAAATGTAAAACCATGTTTAGCCATTACATCCAAACACAATAAAATATTTTTTGTTCCACACATACAAATTCCAAGCAAAGTAAGCATATATACGATAATATGGAAAACACAATCTTGCAATTCAATCTTATTATTAAAACAAATCTTAATTTGATGTAAACACAACTGCGCGGGATATACATAACCTTGTAAGGTAACATGACCAACATGATGACATCGTTCTTTGCTCAAATATCATTAATGTAACGTGGACAATATACTAACTTCGTTCTTTACCCAAATAACATTTTAAGAGTAAACGAGCAACTTTCTGTCGATGTCTGAATAATGAAATGTAAAAACCATGTTTAGCCATTACATCCAATCACAATAAAATATTTTTGTTCCACACATACAAATTCCAAGCAAAGTAAGCATATATACGGTAATATGGAAAACACAATCTTGCAAGCAAAGTAAGCAAAGTAAGCATATATACGATAATATGGAAAAAACACAATCTTGTTACTATTATTAAATTGTCTTGTTCATTTATCCCGAGTTCAACACTCTCTCTCTCTCTCTCTCTCTCTCTCTTAAGACCTACATTATCCAATGTAAACAGTCCGGATGAGCTGGGTTAAGTCTGTTTTCCAGTTCTTATAACAAGTCTGTTTTTTCAGTTCTTATAACATTTGAAAATGTAAGCGTGGTTTACTCGTTCCGTCTCGGCGCATCTCGTTAGGGACTGACCTTGAGTCTTTCCATAGCGCAAGTTTTCACTCATCATCAACCATTAGCGATCGTTCGATCCAACAGAAAAAAAAACAGAGACTAGTGTTAGCATAATAGGTGAAAAAATAGTCGATCTTTCTCTTATTACGTTTTATTCAATAACTGGTAGACATAACATAACTCGCATATTTATCTTGGTAAAACAAAACATAATAACTGTCAGACAGACAGACAGACAGACATAACACTGAGCATAATGCTGACATATGATGTTAGCATAATAGGTGAAAAAAAAAGTTGATCTTTCTCTTATTACGTTTTATTCAATAACTGGTAGACACTTACATATTTATCTTGGTAAAAAAACAAAACATAATAACTAACAGACAGACAGAGACATATCACTCAGCTTAATGCAGTTACACGACTACTAGTTATCAGCGGAGTTTCAAAAAGTTTTTTTTTTTTTGTTTTTCAACTATTATGAGTTGTTTTCCATGTTTCTTTAACACCATGGCTAAGTGAGCCAGAGCTGTGTAGTAGTTGACCTCCCATTCAATCTTTTCATCTGGATTCAAGTCATCACTGTCAATCATTCCCAACCCATAAGGAATTTTAACGCGCTTGATTGAATTATGTCGCTTAGTCATGCTTAAAATTTGATTAATGCATAGTTTAAAGCTCCATCGTCTCTTGATTTTAGTATCGTTGCGGAGTCCCTCCATTATACAATCTATATCCTCCCCACATTGCTCTAATAGAATTTTTTGGTTAACAGCGTTATTTTCTATTGGCGGTCCTGCGCTATATCGGGTCACAATAGCTATAACATGTGGTAGACTTTCTGGTGAGGGGGAAGGAGAAAAGACAGCTCCTCCTACTTTAACGCGATCAGCCACCACCACATAGTTACTTAATGGTTGGATCGCTCGCTGTAGTCGTGTATAAGGAAACCTTTCCCAGATCCCGCAAGACATTCCTCCTGAATGTGTGTGAATTGAAAGAATATCATACACTATACAGTCACCAGGATGGAACTCATCAGTTGCCAGATAATCACCTTCTACTTTGCAGTCTTTAAGACTGGTTAGCTTATGAAGCATATACCTTGAACACATCTCGTCAGTTATTAAACGCGAGTTTGCGGATGTAAGAATTATATACAGTATAGAGTTACCATTTACTCTTTTTCATTCCTCTATCACATCTATAAACGCACTCAACTGTTTGTTAAAGCGGGAAGATAAACACCGAGTATAATATTATTTTTATTATTATTAATTGCAAGCATGGAAAAATGGTAACAATAGTAAATAAATAAAGTCAATAGTTTATATATATTTCTAGTCAACTGTTAAATCAATCAGTTCTATATCTCCTGTGAGATCTATTATAGGCACGGCTTTGCAATGGGGTTTTGTAGTTTCACCTCCAGCTTCATCCACATCTGCGTTCAAGTTGTTGTTGTTCTTAATCCGATGATAAGCAGAGGCAACTCCTTCACTTAACTTATGTGTAAGCACGCCGTGTGTAGGCAATGCTGCAGGGATTGCATTGCTTGCAGAGTCAACCATCACAAATTTCAACCCGCGACGCTGGTAATGCCGCTCCAACTTCATCATTATGGGTAGATATTTCAGTCTCCACACTTCTTGATTGTAGCTCTTCCAGTACTGTCCACAGCCCATCCCACGTCCAAAAGGGAAAATTATGCGGTTAATTTTATATTCTTCTTCTCTTGTTAAGATGATTGGAAAGGCCTTACGCAGAGATTTTGTAAACCAATAGCGACGCATTTCTTCTGTATCCAACTGTAAGCCTCTGTAGTAGTGCGGGTCGGCAGCATATAACGTCTCGATTTCCTTCATCGTCATGTTCAGGGGTTTAGATGATTTCCCTCCGGCGTGATGTGTTATTAATCCGATGAGATGAGGTAGATGCGGGTCATCACCAATTCGATTGTTGAATTGAGGGGGTTCACCATAGACAATCTCTCCAGGCATGGCTCGGTCTCTTCTCTCTGCACGATTTTTGTAGGGTAGTTTGCTCCGATGAATGCGAGCATAGGGATAACGAGTCCATAATTCTTCAACCACCCCACTCATCATCACACTACAGGCGTCCATATCATAGATGATGCAGTCGGAGTAAGAGTACTCCGACAAAGATGAAAGGCTGCCAGCTACAGTCGTCAACATCTTATCTGATGAGTAGAGTAGAGGAAGTGAGTCGGAGAGGGGAGAGCAGCCGCTCCTTTATACGGTCGTGCGAAGGTTAGTGGGTTTCCTGTTTTGTTTCGTTCCTGTTTCCCTGGGGCGGACTAAAATCACTTTGACGTTATAAGGATTTAAACTCCCCTGCATATTTTGAATAATGGGGAGGTGAGTACTTTCCCACTCTGCATCTTCACACCGACCTGACATACCTACACCCCAGGGAAGAATAACTTTCGTGATCTCCTCGGTATCTTCAATATACAATAAGAGTTCTTCTAATGATTTCGTCAAGTATAACAAGCGGTTTTCTTTCGTATCAGCACGCAACCCTTTAACCATAGAGTAATCTTTTGATTTATCGGTAATGGCTTGAGCAATATCATTCCTCTCAATAGGCTTCCCTAATCCATACTGCGTCGCCAAGGCGACTATGCTTGGTCCTTGACTGTCTCTGCTGATGTGAATGGATCCAGATGTTGGACGGTCTTCTCTGATGCATCTCTTTAGATTATACAATTGCGTTCTGGCGTAAGCGGTGGCATGAGAATATTTATCAGCAATGTCCTGGGACAGGCCGTAGGGGGAGCACGATATACAATTTACAGAGTAGACAATGCAACACTCTCGATTGTTAAACTCCTCATCCGTCATGTATCTGTGATGAATTTCTACAGAGTTCATTTGGCTATGGAGTTCATTTTTTTTTTTTCCCCAACGTGATATAGATGAAACACAGGGGAGCGATGAGCGGGCAGTAATGAATTAGTGTGATCTACCCACCCTCCTTTTATCCTCGTCGTGTGTGGCGCGCGTGCGCGCATGCTCCTGGGATAGTTTCCAATTAATGATTAACCATACTCCTTAGTTTCATATTTTATATTATTTATTTATTATTTATTATTATTTAATAAACGTGGATTATAGTCCATTCTAGCAGTAAGATAGGTGTAAAACTATATTCTCAACAATGAGGTTTTATATCGACTTTGCACCAAGCTATGATTTTTTTCTAAGTTGTGGAGAGCTTAGTATATCCCTTCACATCTCCTTCACTATAGAAATTAATCTAAGGCGGTGCTGTATATATATATATATATATATATATATATATATATACAAAGGCTTTAGACAAAGACAAAGGCTTTGACAAAGCCGAAACGTTCACCTCATTTCATATTTCTCTGTGGATTTTCCGCATATATATATATATATATATATATATATATATATATATATATATATATATATATATATATATATATATATATATATATATATATATATATATATATATATATATATATATATATGCACTACTCCTAACCAAACATAGACCTGATAATATTCTACAAAGCAAGAAGACTTCCAAACTCCTTATCAAAACAGTTCCGAAGTGAAGGAGAACCCTCTACAGCAGTCATGCGTTGTATACATGTACACTTACCCCCCACGAAGGATGCAACCTTCAATCTAAGTACATAGGTATGACACCAACCAAAGCTGAGGAGGTGATTGTCACAACATCTTCAATCCGGCGCCCCCAGGAATCGCATGAGACAAGCTCAGGTCATCACTCTAACAAGAGAAATGTTGAACAAGAATATCTGCATAATAGACAAAAACCCCCAGATGTAAGAAGATTGTGAATTCTTGAGGCAATTCGCATAAGAATAGATCAACTTACAATGATCACCCAAATCATGGAGGTATTTACTCTACACACCATGAGAGTAAGGTCAAGACCAGAACATAACGCCACCGTCACAGAAGACAATGTCCAACAATATATATATATATATATATATATATATATATATATATATATATATATATATATATATATATATATATATATATAAATATATATATATATATATATATATATATACATATATATATATATATATATATATATATATATATATAAATATATATATATATATATATATATATATATACATATATATATATATATATATATATATATATATATATATATATATATATATATATATATATATATATATATATATATATATGTCGTACCTAGTAGCCAGAATGCACTTCTCAGCCTAGTATGCAAGGCCCGATTTGCCTAATAAGTCAAGTTTTCATGAAATAATTGTTTTTCGACTACCTAACCTACCTAACCTAACCTAACCTAATTTTTTCGGCTACCTAACCCAACCTAACCTATAAAGATAGGTTAGGTTAGGTTAGGTAGGGTTGGTTAGTTTCGGTCATATATCTACGTTAATTTTAACTCCAATAAAAAAAAATTGACCTCATATATAATGAAATGGGTAGCTTTATCATTTCATAAGAAAAAAATTAGAGAAAATATATTAATTCAGGAAAATTTGGCTTATTAGGCAAATCGGGCCATGCATAGTAGGCTGAGAAGTGCGTTCTGGCTACTAGGTACGACATATATATATATGTATATATATATATATATATATATATATATATATATATATATATATATATATATATATATATATATATATATATATATATATATATATATATATATATATATATATATATATCATATTTATCTCCAACAAAAACTACTCCCTCGAGCGGTGTTTAGAGCGTGTGCAAACTTTAATCCACTACTGGATAGAACAGAATAGATTTTTTTTTTTCAATCCGTGCGAAGCTACCTATTTCATCTTTCCCACTACCTCTGCTTAAACTAATTGGGTTTACCTTAGAGCTAATACATAGATTTCTCAATGAATATGTAGCGAAATGCGTCACCCCATTCTCGAGGATAAATAGCCCGGAAACGGTCAAACCTTTACCACATTTTCGAGTGTTCGACCCAGCATGGACGTCTTTCGCACCAAAACTTTCCGCAGCATGGAACGATTGCGATGTGAGCAGATGAGGTTAGACACCTTTGTGGGATGGCGTCTTGACTGGCTTTTGCCCCAGGATTTACCAGTGATGGATTCTACTTCACCAAATCCGTGGATTACTGCATATGCAGTTTCTGTTACGCCTTAATTGGAGGATGGGTGGAGGGGGAGGACACCCCGCGCAGTCGACATGTAACTGCAGCTCCACACTGTCCTTTCATCACTGGTAAACGTACTGAAAATGTCAGCATTGCGCTAAGCGACATGGTCTACGCCTATGGATTGAATTTCACCTATTCCGTCCTGCAACTGGAAAGAGATGGAAATTCAGCCAACAGTTGTAAGTATCCATCACAATTATGTGTTATCTCATAGTCACTGTGAATAACGTTGCTTGTATAGTCATTGTGAATAGCTTGATAATAAGATTGTGTGTGTGTGTGTGTGTGTGTGTGTGTGTGTGTGTGTGTGTGTGTGTGTGTGTGTGTGTGTGTGTGTGTGTGTGTGTGTGTGTGTGTGTGTGTGTGTGTGTGTGTGTGTGTGTGTGTGTGTGTGTTTGAACACTTGAACACATAGCTATCTTTCATAGTGTGTTTATAGGAATGGTGAGCGTATATATATATATATATATATATATATATATATATATATATATATATATATATATATATATATATATATATATATGTATATATATATATTTATATATATATATATATATATATATATATATATATATATATATATATATATATATATATTTATTTATTTATTATTATTTTAATATTTGTAGGTGCTGTGGAATGGAGTGAGGAAAACTCGGGAATTCTACCATTCTCTATGCCCATATACCCAGAGATGGCGGGGTATAAGTCTCGTTTGGCATCATTCGGCATCATCTGGCCTGATATGTGTGGTCAGTCTCCGGCAGAATTATCTCGTGCTGGCTTTTTCTCTTGTGGTAAGTATTGGAAGATAACATTATTATTATTATTATTATTATTATTATTATTGTCTTAATGTAATCACACGAGCCAAGTCTGTTTGAGACGTGCTAGTATTTACTTTCTCATTTATTTATTTATAAAAAAAATGTTTATATATTTTTCTTTTTTCTTAGGAGTTGGAGACCATATACGATGCTTTTATTGTGGTGGTGGTCTTGTTAACTTCATACCTTCGGACGACCCCTGGACTCTCCACGCCCGGTACTACACAAGCTGCGTCTACTTAAACTTGAAGAAGGATCGAGCCTTCATTAAAAATGCAGTCCCTTTCTCACCTCCTCAACCGACAATAGCAGTTGATGAAACATTGATAAATGCGCTCCTGCACGGTCTTGATTATTTCAATGGACTCGCTGCTACAGTAAGGTTTCCATACATCGCCCTGCGAGGTGCACTAAGAGAATACCTCAAGATTAAAAAGGATATATTACCTCTCCTTAGCGAATCTAACTGTGTAGAGGTGATGTTATGGTTTTTAGATGGAGTGGATGAAAGTGAGGACACAGGTGCAGTAACTGAATCTCCCTTAGAAGTATTATCATCTCAAGGTGTTATTTTTCCCCGCCCAGTTCCCCCTGTAGTGGAGGTAGATGAACGAGAGGAAGAGAATGCAATGCATGGTGTAGCTAGGTTTTATTGTAAGGTATGTTTCACTCAAGAAATAAACACGGTTCTCATTCCGTGTAGGCATATGGTCATATGTTTGGATTGTGTAACAAGATGTGACAAATGTCCTGTATGTCGAGGAGATGTAGTGCATCTACTTCTTCCTATTTTCTCTTAATAAAAACAAATCTAAAGTTGATTCTTTTATATTATCCTTATGTATTATTTTTATTATTATTATTATTATTATTATTATTATTATTATTATTATTATTATAAATGCTGTGGGAGGTGGAGGTGTGTGGTAAGGAGGCACCCTCGTGAAAGGGGGTATATAGCTCACCCTTGACCTGGCAGGGTAAACACTCAGTCACCAACCCACCCACCAATCCAAGATGACCGCACGAGCCTCTGGTGCCGACGCCTGTGTGGCCTCTCCTCACTCAGAGGGCGATGAGCGCTTAGGACAAGCCATCGCAATAATACGAGGTACGTTTCCCTTAAGTTGAGTCATATTGTGCTAAGATGCTTGTTGTTGTTGTTGTTGTTGTTGTTTGCTAATGTTGATGCAACAAATAATATCAATAATGTGAAGAGTGTGTGTGTGTGTGTGTGTGTGTGTGTGTGTGTGTGTGTGTGTGTGTGTGTGTGTGTGTGTGTGTGTGTGTGTGTGTGTGTGTGTGTGTGTGTGTGTGTGTGTGTGTGTGTGTGTGTGTGTGTTATGCTAGTAATGTAAACTTTTTTTTTTTTTTAGATTATCTGGAGAAAGCTAGCAGCGGCGGTGTGAGCAGCAGCAGCAGCAGCAGCAGCAGCAGTAGCAGCAGTAGCAGCAGCAGCTGCGGTCCCACCAGATCCACCTCTGGAGGGAATATCTTTATATTCTTGGGAACCACCCACATACACACGAACACCGGGGAGGTGGTTGTGTCCTCCCCCCCTACTCTAGTCGACTACGGTGACAGCCTCCCCTCACACATCGATGCTGCCAACCGTAGCGATCAGGTCGCGACAGGTGTCGCCACACGCACCGCGCGTGTGTGTCTCCCTACACACACCACTACCACACCCGCTACTGCTCCTGCTGATGGAGATTGTGGTGATAGAAGTACTAGTAACACCATCCCTCATTGTGTACCAACCAGTCCTACTGCTGATCAGAGGGGTAGCAACGCTTTATATTTTATGAACACCGTTGAAGAGGTGCTGTCCCCCAGCCTTTTAACTGGGGGGTGTAGAGTAGGTAGTGACCCTACTACTAGTAGTACTACTAGGGATAATAGGACTGAAGAAGAAGTAGTAAGAATGAGTGTGGATATTTCACAGGGTGGTGAGTATCCAGATCTCTTGTCTATGAGTGGAGGTCTTGATGATGCGGTGTTTGCCGCTATTTCTCTCTCAGAGGACAACCCCGCTACTCAAACCGAAAATGATTTGAATGTAGAAGCCTTACTGGGTGAGCTTATAATGCTTACAGACAGTCAGCAACGTGGATTGCTGACTGATGTTGATGTAAATCTTTTCCTCAACCCCCAACTTAGTTCACTCCAAGGTGTATCTACAAACCTTGACCCTGAACCCAGCTCTCACCCCTCCTACACATCCCTCAACTCTAAACTAAGTTCACACAAAGCCACATCTCGGGCTAGAGGTCGTGATGAGTGTAACACAATGTCTCAGACGGTGATAATAAGCAGTGATGACGAAAACTTTACCCCTCTGCGAAGGATACGAGTTGGTGACGATCTTAATAGATCCCGCTATATTGACACCACCACTGATAGTGACAGCGACTGTGATAGCGAGGTTGAACGTGAAATAATAGCACCTCCCCCACCCAAACGACAGATTAAACGAAACGATGTTCGTCTGACTATAGAAAAACCCAGCAAAAATCTAAAATCTAAGCCTAAAGCTAAAAAAAAGTTTTTGAAACTCCGCTGATAACTAGTAGTCGTGTAACTGCATTAAGCTGAGTGATATGTCTCTGTCTGTCTGTTAGTTATTATGTTTTGTTTTTTTACCAAGATAAATATGTAAGTGTCTACCAGTTATTGAATAAAACGTAATAAGAGAAAGATCAACTTTTTTTCACCTATTATGCTAACATCATATGTCAGCATTATGCTGAGTGTTATGTCTGTCTGTCTGTCTGTCTGTCTGTCTGTCTGACAGTTATTATGTTTTGTTTTACCAAGATAAATATGCGAGTTATGTTATGTCTACCAGTTATTGAATAAAACGTAATAAGAGAAAGATCGACTATTTTTTTCACCTATTATGCTAACACTAGTCTCTGTTTTTTTTCTGTTGGATCGAACGATCGCTAATGGTTGATGATGAGTGAAAACTCGCGCTATGGAAAGGCTCAAGGTCAGTCCCTAACGAGATGCACCGAGACGGAAAGAGTAACCACGCTTACATTTTCAAATGTTATAAGAACTGAAAAACAGACTTGTTATAAGAACTGGAAAACAGACTTAACCCAGCTCATCCGGACTGTTTACATTGGATAATGTAGGTCTTAAGAGAGAGAGAGAGAGAGAGAGAGAGTGTTGAACTCGGGATAATGAACAAGACAATTTAATAATAGTAACAAGATTGTGTTTTTCCATATTATCGTATATATGCTTACTTTGCTTGCAAGATTGTGTTTTCCATATTACCGTATATATGCTTACTTTGCTTGGAATTTGTATGTGTGGAACAAAAATATTTTATTGTGATTGGATGTAATGGCTAAACATGGTTTTACATTTCATTATTCAGACATCGACAGAAAGTTGCTCGTTACTCTTAAAATGTTATTTGGGTAAAGAACGAAGTTAGTATATTGTCCACGTTACATTAATGATATTTGAGCAAAGAACGATGTCATCATGTTGGTCATGTTACCTTACAAGGTTATGTATATCCCGCGCAGTTGTGTTTACATCAAATTAAGATTTGTTATAATAATAAGATTGAAGACCCGCTTATGACTGGATATTCTTAAAAAAAAATGCTATTTGAGCAAGAATGGTGATACTAAGGCTTAGCACAGAACATCCGGTCTGGGAGCAGTGATGGTTCGGCCATGGAGGGGGTGGTAGGGGTATGGGTTTGTGGGGGTGGCCGGGGAGAGGGTACAGCCGGCTCATTCATTCAGGAGTCTTGCTATGATAACGCCCGTTGTGTGATACAACCTCTGCACAGCAGTAATGGATGGATGTAGGACGAAGAGGTGATGGAGATTGAGTAAACATGCATACATTTCAATGATATTTATTTGAGCCAGCAGATGATGTGATAACAGTTAACAAGAATAATTTGTAGGTAGAGATCGCGTCTCCGTGATGATGTGAAATGTTTCTCTCTTTTAGTAAACGCTAACCTCCGGACTTTGACTGAGTTTACTAAGTGAAGTGCCGTGTGGTGGACTTTAGAGAGGGTGAGAGAGAGAGAGAGAGAGAGAGAGAGAGACAGAGAGAGAGAGAGAGAGAGAGAGAGAGAGAGAGAGGAGAGAGAGAGAGAGAGAGAGAGAGAGAGAGAGAGAGAGAGAGAGAGAGAGAGAGAGAGAGAGAGAGAGAGAGAGAGAGAGAGAGAGAGAGAGAGAGAGAGAGAGAGAGAGAGAAAGAGAGAGAGAGAGAGAGAGAGAGAGAGACAGAGACAGAGACAGAGAGAGACAGAGAGACAGAGAGAGAGAGAGAGAGAGAGACAGAGAGAGACAGAGAGAGAAAGAGAGAGAGATAGAGAGAGAGAGAGAGAGAGAGAGAGAGAGAGAGAGAGAGAGAGAGAGAGAGAGAGAGAGAGAGAGAGAGAGAGAGAGAGAGAGAGAGACAGAGAGAGAGAGAGAGAGAGAGTCGCGGACCGTAGCGAAACGCAGTGGGTAATGGATGTCCCAACCACTTCCGCAGTGTCTGAGGAGATATAACCAAGCTACTTGGAAAAAGTCTTTCAGTTTGCCTCGAACCCGTGACCAGTACGCACACCCCTCCGCGGACATTGAAAAACGCTTAAGGGTAATGGTACACATCCCTCCTGCTGGACTCTACTCTCTCATCCTCTCACACTTAGGGCTTCCTGTAGGGGAGTTAATGGTTTGTCTAACCCCAAAATGACCCAGAGCAGTCTCACGACGAGGGTGGCTTCCCTCTTTCCTGACCCGAACACACAGAAAAAGCATCCCAAAACCCCGAGGACTAGAGCGGCGCGCCTCACTTACCTCCGACACGCGTCAAACTTCCGGGAAATTCCCCCCAAAAACCCTTGAGGACTAGAGCGACGCGCGCCACCTGTCAGGTGCCACTCACGTGTCTTTTCCATGCATTTCTTACAGCCCCAACAACATGGATTCCCTCTTTCATGACCAGAACACACAGAAAAGCTCCCCAAAACCACGAGGACTAGAACCGCGCGCCCCACTTTCCTCCGACACACGTCATAACATCCGGGAAATTCCCCCAAAACCGTTTGTGATTAGAGCGACGCGCTGCGACTACGACGACGCGCACAACCTGGCACCCAACAACATAACTTACTCTCTTTCCTGACCACATACCCAAACACAGGATGCTCACACGCGTCCAAAACACGCCAAACTTCCAGGAAAATCCCCCAAAACCCTTGAGGACTACGACGACGCGCACCACCTGTCAGGTGACACTCACCTGAGTGCCACCTGGCAGGTGGCGCGCGTCGTCGTAGTCCTCATTTACCCTACTGAGGTCATAACAGTCTTGACACGAGTCAACGTTTTCATTCTTAAAATAACAGGAGTCTTCTATTAAGACTTTTCTCATAAGTACTTGAGGGCAGTTTACACTCCTTAATGGTTATCACTTCCTTCAAATAATGGTTCTTAGTGTCACTTAATGTTGAGGTGAAGGTCTATATACAACCCGTCCTCCAAATAGAACGTCGCATTTTGACGTATACTCTACCTAAGGCCAAAAATTTTGGTCAAAAAAATAGTAGCGGTTCGAAGAAATTTTCATTCTTTCCCGTTTTCTGTTTTGGGTTCTCTGGTAAGTTTGGATAATGAGACTTTAATACGACAGTTTTTGACGTTGGGAAACCTTAGGAGGACGGGCTGCTATATAATACTTTGGAAGTCTTGACTTCTCAGGAAGAGTTATGGTCAGTGTGTGGGGTCACCCGCTGGGGTCACGAAGATCCTCAGTCGACCCCACATTACACATGGATCCTTCCTTTTACCTTAAGTCAACATTTTAATATAATTTCCCCAAACACATAATCAATTCAGCAACCGAACATATTGAATAAAGTCCTGAACAGCAGATGAAACATAAAGTCACCTCAGAAGTTTGGCTTCAATAACAAATGATACTTAATATATAAAGTCCACTACGGGCTCACCATAGCCCGTGCTACTTGGGACTTTTTGTTCCGAGTAGATGAATGTCAATCAACATCAACAACAACAACAAATACTGAATAATATTTTATTGTGAAATTTATATGGTTATTATTACATCAGGCTATATTGTAGGTAATTACTATCGGTTATCATAACAACAGGCTATTATTGTATTAATATTACAACAGGCCAGTATTGGAGGGTTTTAGTTCAGGTTATAGAGGTAGGTTGTTATTCCTGCTGGCTGTTTATTTACATTGATGCTGATTAGTGAAGCAGGTTATTATACCAGGATACTTGAGAAGTTTTAACAACTGGTTGTTAAGTCTGATCATTTACACAGGTTGGTTGTTGTGGCTAGTTACACCAGGCTATTAGGAAAAGGTTAATTCGGAAAGTTATTACAGGTAGATATTATAATTATATAAGGCAGGTTATTGTGGCGAGGAGTTATGAGGAAGTTATTATACAGGGTGGTACAACATGTTTTTGTGTTTTATTATTTATGCAAGATATTACGTGCAGAAATAACTTTGATGTTATATGCACGTTTTTGCATCAGATTATTATGATGTGTTATTAATGAAGATTATTAGGGCGAGTTATAATGTCAAACTTTTGCAGAAGGTTATTACTTCCTTTTATTACTTCCGTTTATTGCTTCTATTCTTTACAGTTAGTTATTACCTGAGATCACTACAAGTGGTTATTACTGCAAGATAATACTGCAGTTTGATACGGCTGATAAATAAGAGTGGTTATTTTTCTTAATTCAAACAATTAATATCAATTCATATCACACATAATTTATGCACCTCCTGCTTGACGGGGTTCTGGGAGTTCTTCTACTCCCCAAGCCCGGCCCGAGGCAAGGCTTGACTTGTGAGAGTTTGGTCCAGTAGGCTGTTGCTTGGAGCGGCCCGCCGGCCCACATGCCCACCACAGACTGATTGGTCCGGCACTCCTTGAAGAGAACTATCTAGTTTTCTCTTGAAGATGTCCTCGGTTGTTCCGGCAATATTTCTTATGCTCGCTTGGAGGATGTTGAACAACCGCGGTCCTCTGATGTTTAAACAGTGTTTTCTGATTGTGCTTATGGCACCTCTGCTCCTCACTGGTTATATTCTGCATTTCCTTCCATATCGTTCACTCCAGTACGTTCTTATTTTACTGTGCAGGATTTGGGACCTTTGCTTTATCGCGTCAATATATGCCGTACATGTTCTGTGTATTCCCTCTATTTCAGCAATCTCTCCTGCTCTGAAGGGGGAAGTGAGTACTGAGTAGTACTCTAGACGGGACAGTACAAATGATTTGAAAAGTACAACCATTATGATGGGATCCCTGGATTTGAAAGTTCTCGTAATCCATCCTATTATTTGTCTAGCTGACGCAATATTTGCTTGGTTGTGCTCCCTAAACGTTAGGTCGTCAGGCATCATTATTCCCAAATCCTTTACTTGCTGGTTTCCTACTGTGAGAGAGTATCTCTCAAGATTCTCCCACAGCTGACTGGAATGGCTCATTGCTGTGCACAGTGCACCGATCTTGTGCACAAGGTCCTATCTCTCTTAACCCTGGATAGTGACCTGGCATGTTGGGTATCTCCAGAATGCCCACTTAACCAGGAACACTTTCATAATACGGAGGCCACCGTATGTCCAGGCAGGAAGTAAATACAGAGAGTTAAGCATACTTGCCACCGAAGGGTCAGTGGGTACCTTGCCCGGTGGGAGCGTGAGAGCAGAGTGAAGACGCCAGCACCGTCTGACCTCTGGGGTCAACCGGCACGATGGCAAATAACAGCTATGACGTGTTCATGACGTTACTCCTGCTACTGCTCATCGAACGAGCTAATATGATTGGTTCCCGCTCATTTGCTGCAATGACATTGGTCAAATTATAACTCTTTTGTGCTGGGTGCCACGAGATGCCCGGCAGCACTTGTAAAGCATTCTTGTGAGGGACACCAAACCTAGAGGACGTGTCCTGTTCTGTCTATCGGCCAATAGACTGAACAACCGTCCATTCCTCACCATCAAGTTAACTCAGCGTCTGAAGAATATACCACACTCGCCCAGAATCACGAGTGTGAATATATTATTCAGAAGCCTAAAGTGACAAATCTCCAGAGCGAAACAGACTGGTATCAGGTAACCCCTGGTGACAAAGATCGTTGTGAGTGACTTAGAGTGAACTAAGGCAGTGCCGCCGCCTAAGTAACCTGTGTGTGACTTTACCACAAGTGTACCTGCATGGTACCACAGCCGCCGCCACTCGTCCCGAGCGTGCACCTCAGTACCCCAGTACCTCTGTACTTCTGTGCCTCGAGCGCCCGCCGCCGCCCTCACTACTACGTGACATCACCACCTTATTCGCCGCCAGTGCCAGTGTGTGCGGGTGTCTGTCTGTTAAGCATACAGCCCGCCCTACTGCAAGTACCCTCCGTGTCTACGAGCGAAACCAGCTGTCAGGCCACCTACGAGTGCTTGTATAAATGTGCCTGAGTGAGTGAGTAAGGAAAGGTACCTTATCTGTAAGTACAAGATCTTGTCATTGTTTTATTGTGTCTGTTTTGATCTGAGGTATCAACCACAGTTCTCACCTTCTCATACCTGTCACAGGTCATAGGTAAATCAACGGTGAATGCGTGGTTATCTGTGTGGTATCACTGCATTTCACTCGTCTGTGAATATTGCCTGTCCCATTGACAGTGCCATTGTTGAGTTATTGCATATTATCATTACCGAGTATTCGGTTGGAACTCTTGTGATCCCTTTGCATACCGGCAGTTAAGTTGCCGTGTTAATGATTGGCTGTCAATTGTGTTAAGTTAGGTGTTTCTCCACGAGTGGATACGAGTCGTTTAGCCAGACGTCAAGAGTCTCGCTAATATAACCATAGCTTTGCTGACGCCAATCTAAAGTAAATCAAGCACCCTGTGTATTAGTGGTTAAGTTAGTAAATAAACTACTGTTAAGCTTTATGCGGTGTTTCCGTTGAACCACTTCTGAATACTGCCAACATTACTCAAGCCTTCAGCTCTAAGTGTCTTCAACACCGAGTTGCCTATAAGTCACTAAACTATAAATGTGATGAGGACCCTAGGAGTCCCGTAAAGTGTTAAATCATTGAGGAGATTCCAACGATCAATGTGGAGCAGGACCAGGTGAGACTAGTCTGAGAAGAGACCCTCAAGGACTCTAACTCGACCTTGTTCCCAGGCCCTGTACGGTTGCTCTCGTATTTTCTATTCTGCTAATTCCGACAGCTTCGTGAAGAGTCTGCCACATGTACATTGGCGACGTACGCACTGCAGTCGTGAAAGCAAAAAAAGAAAACCCCCACACAGAGTTAGGTACATAATATCTGATTTTGGAGAGTATACCAACTGTTTTAGAGACTTTCTTAGTTATGTGTTGTATGTGGGTACTGAAGTTGAGTCTCTAGTCTAGGAATAGGCCAAGAAACTTTCCATCATTTTTATTCCTAATGTTTACATAGTCTATCTGAAGCAGAAGTGCATTTGTAGATTTGCTTCCAAATAAGATGTAGTAGGTCTTTTCTATGTTAAGTGTTAGTTTGTTGGTTGACATCCATAGGTGGACTTTTTTTAGTTCATTATTAACAACATTATTTAGTGTATGTGGGTTGGGGTTAGAGTAGATGAGGGTAGTATCATCAGCAAACAAAATAGGTTTCAGAATGTTAGAGACGTTAGGCAGATCATTGATGTAAATAAGAAATAAGAGAGGTCCCAAAATGCTGCCCTGTGGCACTCCAACGGTTATTGGTAGAGTGGAAGAGGTTATATTATTGATGGCTACACATTGGTGTCTATCACTAAGATATGATTGGATATAGTCCAGTGTATGGCCTCGAATTCCATAATGATGGAGTTTACGTAAGAGGTAATTGTGATTAACAGAATCAAAGGCCTTTCTCCGGTCAATGAAGAGTCCAATCGGAAACTCATTTTTGTCAAGGGCTGAGTAAATTATATCAAGGAGACTAATAATTGCATCGTTGGTTCTCTTTTGGGAGCTGAAGCCAAACTGACAGGGGCTAAGAATGTCAAATTTTACGAGGTAGGAGTAAAGCTGTTTGTAGATAATTTTTTCAAATATTTTTGATAGTATGGGTAGGTTTGATATTGGTCTATAATTGTTTATGTCTGCCGGATTACCTCATTTATGAACTGGTATTACTCTTGCTTTTTTAAGAATATCAGGGAAGGTATGACACTCAAGGGATTTGTTGAACAGCAGAGCTATAGGTGGGGCAAGGGCGTGGGTGGCGTTCTTGTATATAATGGATAGTATTTCATTGATCTTCGCCAGTTTCAGATTCAAGGGTGCTGAATCTGTCCTGACTGTGGGAGCAGTCTATAAAATTCCTAACACTGATGTGTCCGAATTCAACTCTAACCTTAGAAATCTAATACTAGATAACAGACTGAACAAAAACCATCTAATTACCGCAGGGAACTTTAATATTGACCTCTGCGAGCCTGAAAACTCTACTGCTGTTAGCTTCCTCAACTGTATGAATTCCTGCTTCCTCATACCCTTAATCACTAGACCTACTAGAATCACTGATATCCATCACACTTTGTAAAATCTCTTGTATGTATGTACCTTACCTAAATAAAGATTTGATTTGATTTAATTTGATTTGAAAGTACTGCCACGGTTCTTGATCACATCTGGACCAACATAACGTCTCCACTTACTTCAGAGATAATCATCGATAGCACTACAGACCATTACCCCACATTTCTCCTAACATTAACAAACCGCCTCTAGAGAGAAGGGAGATAAACTTTAGGCTGCACAATGAAACTGTCATAGGCAATTTTATAGCTGCTGCTGCTAATGTCAACTGGGAGTCCGAATTAGGTAACATAGGGGACATCAACCAAGCAGTGCAATCTTTTCTTCAAAAAACTCTCAGCCTTTATAACACCCACTGTCCTATGCTTACGAAACAAGTCACAACAAAGAGGCTAAACAATCCTTGGCTCACAAAGGGAATACCTAAATCTATTAACAAAAAACATGACCTTGAGAAGAAGTGTAGGTTAGGAATCGTCTCCAAACAATTTTCAAAGAATTACTCGTCATTGCTATCTAAAATAATTAGAAAAGCCCATATTAAATACTACGAAGATAAAGTTACCCAAACAAAGGGCAACATTAAGAAAACATGGAGCACAATTTCACAAATATTGGGATCAAAGAAGAGTTTTAATAACAAACCAATACTCCTGTCAAATAACGATGGTCAGCTTACAGCCTCTGATACTGCTATTGAGTTCAATAGGTTCTTCTCTTCCATTGGGTCATCCCTTTCAAATGTTATTCCATCATCCAGTACTGATGTTCATGACTATCTTACAGGTAACTATCCACAGTCTCTGTACCTAACGCCTGTAAATTCCACTGATGTAAATGAGATTGTTTCTGTGAATAATACAATTTTTCCCACCCTACCCATCAACATTGGTGTTCCTCAGGGCAGCATACTTGGCCCTCTCCTCTTTCTTATCTACATTAATGACCTTCCAAATGCCTCCCAACACCTCAAACCAACTCTATTTGCTGACGACACAACCTTCATTTACTCCAGTCCTGACCCCCTTGCTCAAAATGCCACAGTAAATACTGAGCTAAAGAAAGTCCATCTTTGGCTAACTGCCAACAAACTCACCCTTAACATTGACAAAACGTTCTATATTCTGTTTGGCAATAAATCCTCTAATCAAATAAATCTCAAAATAAACAATACCAAAATTTGTAACAAATTAGATGGCAAATTCCTTGGCGTTCTCATCGACCATAAGCTGAATTTCCAGGGACACATTCTTAATATATCAAAAAAAGTTTCAAAAACTGTTGGCATTCTTTCTAAGATCAGATATTATGTACCCCGCCCTGCCCTGGTGACTCTCTATTACTTCCTCATCTATTCATATCTCAACTATGGTATTTGTGCTTGGGGTTCTACTACCCAAAATCATTTACGTCCTTTAATTACTCAACACAAAGCTGCTATTAGGACAATATCCAACTCTAGCCCCAGACATCACTCGGTACCCCCTACTCAAATCTCTGAATATGTTAGATATTAAGTCACTGCACATTCTCTCATTTTTTATTATACATATATAAAACGCTGAACTGTAATGCCAATCCTGACCTCAAAAGATTCACTGAAGGTTGTAACAGAACCCATGAGCACCACACCAGAAATAAATACAGTTTTGATATTCCTAGAGTACGACTTAATCAAACTAGAAATGCTCTTCAAATCAAGGGACACAGAATGTAGAATGACCTTCCCAACCATGTTAAAGACTGTACCTCTCTCAACCAGTTTAAGATAAAAACGAAGCACTACCTAATAAATTCCCTGTAACTTACCTTACCCCTCTGTTGTCAACCTATGTCTGTTTGTTTTTTTCAAAACAACGCTGTTTGAATGTAATTGTCTGTAATAATTTGTAATTGTATTTGTGCTGCTTTTTCAGCCATGTTCCCCCCTCTTTTACCTCTATTTTTATTTGTTCTCAACGCATTTTATTCTTTATACCCATTAGTATTAAGCTTTAGTCATTAATGTTTTCCCTGCCTGAAACACTTTGCGTAATAGTGGCTTTAGGCATTGTATGTACTAGCTCTATCTATTAATCCAACAAACTTTGTAAAATCTCTTGTATGTATGTATCTTACCTAAATAAACATTTATTATTTATTTATTAGTATTATTAGATAATCCTTTCCCTTAAAACCAAGTCTAGTGCCCTTGAGGAGATAAGGCCACTGCCTTTTGAACGAAAGGTGGTGGAGTTTCTGATGGGGAAGGAAGAGACAATTGTGCGTCGCGTTCCGCAAAGCGCGGTGCGGCCAGCCTGGGTGGCATAAAAAGCGCGGGAAGTCAGGTCTCGCTCTCACTCCCTCTCCCGACCCGGTCCACGATCCACGAAGCAGCTCCACGCTCAGCACCACGCCTCATCGACACGTGGGCCAATACCCTTACCGCTTCTCCATTCTGCTTTACTGTGTACACGAGATTTCTCAAGCAAATGGACCCCATCCCCGCTACTATGGTCCCAGATCTGACGTTCCCTGGTCCTTTGGGGCCTTCTACATCCCAGGCCGGTACTGCAGGGGCCCCCTGCCCTACCCAGCAAACCTTAAGGTAAGAGAGTTTCCTGTTCAAGTTAGTCAGGACTACCCCTAGTGCTAGCGTGTGTTTGCGCCGTCACTCGCGGCCCGTTCGGCCTCTTTAGCTAGTTCCCTAGGGCCTTCCGCCTGCTTGCCTCCCTTGGGTTGCAGGCGCGCCTCCAGGTCAGGACTGGTGTGCTGGTTATCTGCGGCGACTTCATGTGGCCAGGTATCAGTGGTCCTGTGCCCTGGGGCCCGGCCCTATTGCATGCTCGGTGGACCATTCGTCCCAGGTGGGCACTCCCCGGTTTGCTGTGCCCCTAGGCTTGCCCTAGGGGCCATGTTTCCCCCGCGCCTGGCCGTGCAGGCACGGCCAGGCTCCTTCTGTGGTCTGGCATCGCCCTCTGTGGCGACGCTACGTGGCTGGTTTCCAGGGTTCTGAGCCCTGGGGCCCAAGCCCGGTGGCGGCGCCCACGTGGCTTGGAGCTCGGTGGAGCACTCGCCCCAGGGATGCCCTTCGTTTCCTTCCCCGTCCCAGGCGTTTTTCCCTGGAACCTGGTTTGTTGTGCCTTCTAGGCATGGCCCTAGGGGCCAGGGTTCGTGATGCGCTTGGCCGTGCGTGACCGGCCAGGCTCACTGCGAGCGTCCTGGCATCACCCTGGTGGCGACGCCTCCTGGCCGGGTTTTTTAGTTGTCTTTGTCCCTAGGGCCGACCCTAGGGGCCGATGCCAAGGTCGGCATCACCCACGTGGCATGGCGCTCCGAGGAGTGCTTGCCTTGGGCTGTGTTCGCTTCCTTCCTGTCCTTCTCCCTCTCGCCCTCGGGCAGGAGACGCCCTTGTGGCGGCGGTGCCCCGGTGGGTAGGCCCAATACTTTCTTCTTAATTGCTGCCTTGCGTCAGCCGGTGTCGTCCGGCATGTTCTTCAGACGTTTGTCTGGACGGTGATGCCCTGCTTGTTCGTCCCAGTTGTTTGTCCGTCCGGTGTTGCTCGTTTTGTCCGTACCTAGGCGTTTTGTCTGGCTGGGGTAGACCAGCCTGTTTGTTCCTGTAGTTTGTCTGGCTGGTGTAACCCAGCCTGTTCGTCCTAGACGTTCGTCTGGCTGGTGTAACCCAGCCTGTTCGTCCTAGACGTTCGTCTGGCTGGTGTAGCCCAGCCTGTTCGTCCTAGACGTTTGTCTGGCTGGTGTAGCCCAGCCTGTTCGTCCTAGACGTTCGTCGGGCTGGTGTAGCCTAGCCTGTTTGTCCTAGACGTTTGTCTGGCTGGTGCACAGCCTGTTCGTACCTAGACGTTTGTCTGGCTGGTGTTGCCCAGCTTGTTCGTCCCAGTTGCTGTCTGGCCGGAGTTGGCCAGCTTGTTCGCCCCAGACGTTTGTCTGGCTGGTGTAGCCCAGCTCGTTCGCCCAGACGTTTGTCTGGCTGGTGTAGCCCAGCTCGTTCGCCCAGACGTTTGTCTGGCGGGTGTAGCCCAGCTCGTTCGCCCAGACGTTTGTCTGGCTGGTGTAGCCCAGCTCGTTCGCCCCAGACGTTTGTCTGGCGGATGTAGCCCAGTTCGTTCGCCCCAGACGTTTGTCTGGCGGGTGTAGCCCAGTTCGTTCGCCCCAGACGTTTGTCTGGCTGGTTTAGCCCAGCTTGTTCGTCCCAGTCGTTTGTCTGGCTGTTGAAGCCAGTTTGTTCGTCCCAGTTGTTTGCCTGGCTGGTGTAACCCAGCTTGTTCGCCCCAGTCGTTTGTCTGGCTGTTGAAGCCCAGCTTGTTCGTCTCATCTGTTTGTCTGGCTGTTGAAGCCCAGCTTGTTCGTCTCAGCTGTTTGTCTGGCTGGCGCAGCCCTGCTTGCTCGTCACAGACGTTTTGTCTGGCCGGTGGAGCCCGGCTTGTTCGTACACAGATGTTTAGTCTGGCCCGATAGTAGTGAATAAGGAGACAGATTGAGGTAAAAAAAATTCAGAAACGGTTGGGCACTTCCATGCCGACTTGACCCTGTCGGGCCAGATCGTCCATTCCTCTTATTTTGGGTGGTTAGGTTAGGGCACAGTCAGCGCGCTCCTGGCTGGCTGGCGTGGGTGGGGTGGTGGTCCCCCCTGGGGTCCCGGGGGGACCACCACCCATGGTGTACCTGAGGAACTGGTGCCCTATCTTAACCTGTTTTTTTGCACGATTCGTCTCGAGCTTTTAAGATGAGTCTAGGGCCTCAAGAAGGGGGTCTCTACTTATGAGAGGTACCGAGGATGAATGTTCAATAGTTGGAAACCAAAAAATACACTGGTGAAAGGCATATAAACGTTTTTGGAGTATTTTAATGGCATGAGCAAAAATGCACGATTTGTCCCGGGGGTGTTACGAGAGTACTACGGTATCAATTTGGGGGCCCTTACTTTTGAATGGATCAGAGGGTGAATGTTCAATAGATTCAAACCAAGAAACGCAGTTGAAAGCGAATTTAGAAGTTTTTGGAGTACTTTAATGAGGCTATGACTGAATAGTATAGGGAGTCCTTGGGCACAGCTCCATTTTCTGTAATGGTCAGAGGTGGATAACCCCAGTGGGGGTCAAGCATACAAGGGGGGGTCAAGATTCCTTACAAAGACCATTTTGGATATATAGGTGTAGTAAGCCTTATCTTGAATTTGCATGATACTGTGGGGTACATTGACATGAAGGGCGAGTCATAGAACAGGATCTGCATGTGAGATGGGTCATATTGGGGTTTTAAAGAAGTTAAGATAGCTTTAAAGAGTCCTGTGTGCTTGATAGTGGGGAAATGTTCAGTCAATAATTCTCGTGTTTTGAATCTGAATGAGGGGTCCTAGTTTGCGTTCTAGTCGTAAAATGAGTTCCTTAGTATATTCCCTATGGAAAATGAGCTTTCAGTACTCTATATAATTTGAAATGAGGTCAAGAAAGACATGTTTATGTGCGGGAAGAGTCAGGTTGGAAACTGTTTATTTCAGTCATCCCCCCTTGGCTTTGCTTCGTTTTCTGTAGCTAAAGTAAAGATTCCATTTTCTGTGGCATACAGTTGATTACTGGTGAAAAAGGCATACTTGAATTTGTATGGTTCTAACCTGTTTATAGATATATTTTTTGGGTCTTAAATTAGATTTTAATATGAAAAATAGCATCAAATGTATGTCTATCTTTTGTAATAAACGTTACAAGCATTAACAATACCTGTGATATTTCATAGAATACGAAAAGAAGTTTAAAAAGTGGGGCCTCAGCCATATTGTGTTGGATTTGACACTCCAAACATTAATTTGAAACTCGTAAATATACTATAAAGGAAAGTAGTTGAGTGGTTTAAGCAATTTAATACATACTGGGAATCTGTTCGTATTCTGTATTAAATTTCATTTTTTAACATAATAGTTTTTAGCTATTGTGGTGGGGGCCCAATAACTTCATATAGCGCATCGACTTATGTCAGTGCCGTGGTATATCAAGCGCAAAGGTTTTCAGAAAATGTTACACCTCCACCTTTCAAAAAAGTGAAAAGATGAATTCATTTTGGCATTACTGTCATTACTTTGGAAGTTTTTTAATTATAGCACATGCTTAAACAAACTCGCTCGCAAAAACAAACTCATTTTTTTTGGTTTAACTTACACAAATAAACCCAGGGCTTTCACATTCGCGCAAAATACTTAGTCCCCCCTAAACTTAAAACAGTTGCACAATCTTACTTAAACACATTGCTAAACTCTTATACACAAACAAAAACTCAATTTTTAACTTACACAAATAAACCCAGGGCTTTCACATTCGCGCAAAATACTTAGTCCCCCCTAAACTTAAAACATTTGCACAATCTTACTTAAACACATTGCTAAACTCTTATACACAAACAAAAACTCAATTTTTAACTTACACAAACAAACCCAGGGCTTTCACATTCGCGCAAATACTTAGTCCCCCCTAAACTTAAAACAGTTGCACAGTCTTACTTAAACACATTGCTAAACTCTTATACACAAACAAAAACTCAATTTTTAACTTACACAAATAAACCGAGGGCTTTCACATTCGCGCAAAATACTTAGTCCCCCCTATACTTAAAACAGTTGCACAATCTTACTTAAACACCTTGCTAAACTCTTATACACAAACAAAAACTCAATTTTTAACTTACACAAATAAACCAAGGGCTTTCACATTCGCGCAAAATACTTAGTCCCCCCTGTGGTGTTTGTGTGTTTCTGAGGAAGTCTTGGTTGTAGGGTTGATGTAAAGTCATGACTTGGTTACTGACTTTAATACTTAATATGATTACATGACTAGTAGCTACTAGTTACTAGTTACTAGGTAGCTACTAAGCTTGGCGGGCGTCCTGTACGCTCCCTTGTTTACCTTCCTCTCTCTCTGGCGTCTCAGCCGCCGCACATAGAAAACGGATGGTACCATTTTCTGTGAACATGACATCCCTCCTTTTCTTTAAAAAGAATGAATACAGGATGTCTACCATGCTTGTAGCACAAAGCAAAGTTATTGACACAAAGTAAGTTATTAACATATCAAGAGATACTGCATACATTTAACATTAATTAAACACACAAAGAATTTAAACAACTTAATCTTTTCCACAAAGGATTTCAATGTTAAAAATACATATGCAATGTTAAACAAACATGAAAGAAACTGTAATACAAAGTTACAAAATATTGAATGAGATATCTGCATTATTCAAACAATATTAAATTTAGTTTAGCACAATAAGTAAATACTTTTCATTACATAGGAACACAATTAATCATCAAATCGTGTAGGGCGTTTAACATGACGTTTAGGACGAGAGTCCTTAAATGCAATAACATCCCTTGATGAATTGTTTGTCGGGTTATAACTATTTTTTTCTTTTTCTTTTGCACGACTTTGCACTTCATTTTCTACACTAGTTGGAATCACTTTGAAATAAGCCATATTACGTGTTATACTATGATCTCTATTACTAGCTGTTACCATAGTTCCTTTTACACTAATCACTTTATATGGTTTTGTATCATACGGCATATCTAACTTTCCCTCTTTTTTCTTTTTAACGAGAACAGTGTCACCAACCTTTATGAACTGTTCCTTTGCACGTTGATCATGAGCAATTTTCATTTTGCCCTTGGCTAGTGCATCCTTCTGAGCGAGACGTTTATCCGTTACCTCGACTGGCATGACGGGTAGTGCGATTCTCATAGGACGTCCAAATAAAAGTTCGCCAGGCGACTTGCCCAGTGTTCCATGTGGTGTTGCACGGTAGTTCCTGAGAAAAGCATACATAGCTTGTTTCCAGGATCGTCCTTCGGCATGAGCACAGCGTACCGCTTTCATGAGAGGTTGCATGAATCTCTCAACTTCTCCATTTGCTTGGGGATGTAGTGGCATCACACGGCGATGTTTGAATCCAATATGCTCAGAAAAGTTGACGAAGTCTTGTCCATTGAATGGCGGTCCATTGTCTGTCTTGACAACTTCGGGAATGCCAAAGTTTGAAAAGATCTTGTCAAGTTTCGGGATGACGGCCTTTGCAGATGTGGAATTGATGATTTCTACTTCTGGATAACGTGAGTGATCATCAATGACTACCATCAAGTACTCTCCAGTTGGTAGTGGTCCGCAGAAGTCCATTGATACTTCCGTCCATGGTGCAGCAGGTAGTGGTGAAGGTTGTAGAGGTGTTGGTCTTGAAGTATCCACTGCAGCTTGGCAAGGGACACAGGCATCATGCATATCCTTTGCTTGACGATCAATGCCAGGAAACCACACCTTTTCTCGTAGCAGCTGTTTGGTCCTAACAAGACCTTGGTGTCCTTGATGTGCAAGCTTCAGAGCACGTTGCTGGAGAACAGCTGGAATAACGATACGAGTACCTCGCAGCACAGTGTCGCGTTGTTGCGTAACACTTAATTCTGTCTGGATGCGTTCAAGTGCTTTGAATGCATCTTGGTCAACTCCTGAGGGTGGGATGCGTGGAAACTTTTTCTTAGTCAATGCATCCACTGTTGCTTGCAGAGTTGGGTCCTCTAGGGTTGCAGTGCGGATTTCATCAAGAGTAAGAGCCTTAGGGACTGCATCACAGGTTACAGAGTGTACATATTCCTCGGCAACTTGCTGATGCTTGGTGATGGTGAAACTGTTGGCAGGATGTCGACTGATGTAATCAGCGGGATTGCCTGCACCCGGCTTGTATTTCACCGTAAAGTTGTATGGTTGCAGACGAAGAGCCCATCTCTCAATGCGAGCTGGTGGTTTGGACTTTGGATTATTGAAGATGGTCTCCAACGGTTTGTGGTCAGTGACTATCGTGGTGAAGGGTGCACCAAGCAGATACACATTGAAGTGTTCACAGCCCCATACAAGAGCAAGAGCTTCCTTCTCTGTCTGACTGTATCGTTGCTCAACATTTGTGAGAGAACGGCTGGCGTAGGCAATTACTACTCGGGAATCTGGTTGACCAGGTTTGTGTTGGGCTAAAACAGCACCTAATCCAACAGGACTAGCATCCACCGTTAACTCAGTGTCCATTGATGGATCAAAGTATGCAGCAGTCGCATTCTCTACTAGTGCATCTTTCACAGCATCAAATGCATTTTGCTCGATATCGCTCCAGTACCATGATGCATTTTTCTTCAGGAGCTCACGTAGAGGCTTCGTAATGGTAGCAAAATCTGGAATGAAGCGAGAACAGTAGTTTGCCATTCCCAGAAAACTATGTACTTCAGTGGACGTTGAAGGAGGTGCAGCGTTCTTGATATCTGCAACTTTCTTAGGATCTGGAGACAGACCTTTGTCACTAAGTACATGTCCAAAGAATTCAATTTTATGTTGATTGAACTCACACTTTCCTCGGCTTAACGTCAAATTCTTTTCTCGTAAGCGTTGCAATGTTGCACGAAGAGCTTTGTCGTGTTCAGCTTGGGTACGGCCATAAACAATGATGTCATCAGACATGTTGTCAGCATTAGGTATGTCTTGCAATACCTGGCTGATGATGTGCTGGAATACCTCGGCAGCACTGTTAATACCAAAACTCAGGCGCTTGTACCTATACAGACCTCGATGTGTCGTAAACGTTGTGATGAATCGACTCTCCTCATCAAGTTCAAGCTGATGATAGCCCTTGTTTAAATCTAACTTGCTGAATACAGTTGCACCATTCAAGCGGTAGATCATATCATCTACAGTCGGTGTAGGATGGCGTTCACGCATTATTGCCTTGTTGGGAACACGCATCTCCACACAAATGCGTATCTCATCTGGATTCTTCGGCTTTGGTGGAGTGACAATTGGGCTTACCCATGGTGTTGGGCCTGTTACTGGTTCAATGATATCTAGTTCTATCAGCCTATCCAGTTCGGCATCGACTTTCTTGCGAGTATGGAATGGTTGTCGGCGATGTGGTTGGGCAACTGGAATTACATCTGGGTTGATATGCAGATGTACTTTGCTATCAGTATAACAACCTATGGATTTAAATCGATCAGAAAATTCAGCAACAATAGCATCAACATTGTTTGCAGATTCCACTGCTACACCATTAGAAAGCTGAAGTAGCCCCAATTTGGTTGAAGTCTTGTAACTGAGTAAAGACTCCTTTGCATTCCTAACAACATGGAATGTAGTAATGAGCATTGCATTCTTTGACTTAATCTCTGCAGTGAAAGTTCCAATCACTGGCAAGGCTACCTTTGAAGCATAGGCAGTGGCTTTGCCATTATAGTTCTCAAGCTTTGGGAACTGTTTTTTAATTTTTTCATAGTGGCACTCAGCAATGGTGTCAATGTTTGATCCAGTGTCAATGAGAACCTTGAGACAAATACCAGCAATGTATACACATGTCTCTGGGTTGTTTGGAAGATCATTCCATTCTGTGATTGCTTGTACTCCATAAGTATAATCACATTCACTGTCATCTGAGACTGGTTGTAATGAAATGTTGTCTTGTACATTATTAACATTCTGGATATGAGGTGCAATATTGTGTTTACCACCTCGACCCCTATGACCTGATCCTCGTACAGTGCTTTTATTCATTGACTGTGGTTTCTTTAGTGCGGAACGACACATAGCACCAAAATGACCTAGTTTTCCACACTCATAGCACTTCTTACCTTGAGCAGGACAAACATTATCTTGGTGTGGGTAGTCTCCTCCACAATTGTAACATTTATTGTTGACACCCTCTGATGTGGGTCGTTGTGACTGCTTGAGCCTTGTTCCTTGACCCCAGTTGTGACGTGGTTCTCGGCTAAATTTACTGTTAGGTTTGCCATGATATCTTCTTTGATCACGGTGTCCTCCCTGAACCTTACGTACCTCATCACTGTTAGTAACAGTGGCAGAACCGTTATTAGCACTGCACTCCATGACACGAGCATCACGTGCAGCATCTTCCATTCGACGAGCCATATCCAGTATCTTGGTAAGAGAACTGTCATCATCAACAAGTTCTAGAGCTCTTCGACGGAGACGTGTAGATGTGCATGTTTCAATTATTTGCTGTTTGATTTCTTTGCCAACATCAGCAAACTCACAATGGGCTGCTAAACCCTGCAGACGTGTGTGGTATTGATCCACAGTTTCATTAGAGAGTTGTTTTGCTCTCCTGAAATGCATAATTTCCCTAGCAGTATTTTGCCTTGGTTTGAAATGCTCTGTTAGTTTGGCTTTGGCAGTGTCATAATCTTTGGCACCACCAGTGTCTTTCAGTGTGTCAAAGATGTCACAAACTCTATCACCTACATAATGAAGTAGAAAGGCACGCTTTCTTTCAGCACTTTTGATGTCAGAAACAATCAACAAATTTTCAAACTTTTTAAGCCATTTGACCCACCTCTGTGACAGGTTTGTCTGGTCACAGTCAGGATCAAATGCAGGAAACTGAGGTATATTTGCCATTTTTACTGAATAAATGTAACTTATCACTTAAATGTTCCTCAGAATATTAAACACTTACTGCACTGTATATGTTAGTCAATAATTCACTGTAATTACTTTAATTTTGCAAAGCACACAAGCATTTTAATGCAAAAGTTCACAACAGTGCACAATATAGCAGCAACTGACTTCTTACCTAGCCCTTGTGTACATGTGTTGTTCCTACTCACAGCAGCAGCACAGCAGTTGTCACAGCAGTTGGTACAGCAGCAGTTGGTACAGCAGTTGGTACAGCAGTTGGTACAGCAGTTGGTGCAGCAGTTGGTACAGCAGTCAGTTCAGTGTGATGAATTTTGTAGCACGAAGCGTCGTTTCGTAACCAAAACATCAGGTTTTGTACACATCAAAGCGTCGTTTCGTACACAACGTCGGCAGATTCCTCAGTACACAGTTTCTTCAGCATAGCTTGGGTAGCACACAGCTTGGGTAGCACACAGCATTGGTTAGCACACAGCATCGTTTAGCACACAGCATTGGTTAGCACACAGCATCGGTTAGCATACAGCATCGGGTATGGCGCTCACAGCTTCTCTTCCTCCTCCAGGCAGCATGCTTCTCCCTTGTGTTTGAAACTGAACAAATACCTGCGTTCACAGTTCATCCTCGTCGCCAATGTGGTGTTTGTGTGTTACTGAGGAAGTCTTGGTTGTAGGGTTGATGTAAAGTCATGACTTGGTTACTGACTTTAATACTTAATATGATTACATGACTAGTAGCTACCAAGCTTGGCGGGCGTCCTGTACGCTCCCTTGTTTACCTTCCTCTCTCTCTGGCGTCTCAGCCGCCGCACATAGAAAACGGATGGTACCATTTTCTGTGAACATGACACCCCCTAAACTTAAAACAGTTGCACAATCTTACTTAAACACATTGCTAAACTCTTATACACAAACAAAAACTCAATTTTTAACTTACACAAATAAACCCAGGGCTTTCACATTCGCGCAAAATACTTAGTCCCCCTAAACTCAAAACAGTTGCACAATCTTACTTAAACACATTGCTAAACTCTTATACACAAACAAAAACTCAATTTTTAACTTACACAAATAAACACGGGCTTTGCACATTCACTCAAAAAAAAATGCTTAGTCCCCCCTAGACTTGAACACTCACAATCTTACGGTGCTTTAATTTCCAAAGCCTTCCAAACCTGCACTGGGTCATGCCCAGCTGACTGCGGCTGGATGGGAAATTACAATTGAGCCAAAAACAGTTGGTCAGGGCGAGATACGGCCTCATTTTTAGAGACATTTACTATAGCAAAAGCTTGAACATCGAGAACTGAATGCGGGCCTACACGAGAGTTGTTCTTGGCACTCAAATGTTTAGAGATTAAAATACATAGAATCTGCAAGAGCCCACCCAAGTCGCTCACGTGGGCAATAGACATGTTTTTCGCCCAAGTGTATTTATTTAAAACAAAAATACGTCAGATAGAAAGATTTTCGCATTGCCATTATATTTACCTTATAAAGCCTCTTTATAAAAATGATATGCCACTGCATATTATGATTGTTTTATAATAAATATTGCATAAATACTTACACGATTTCATAAACAAAAAATTATTTTAATGAGCCATGTTAGGAAGGCATCATTTTTACAATAAAAGAAAACTTTTAAACTAACTAAAAAGATATATCTCATAGTATTTTAGTTGCCCCCTCTAATTATAGAGATTTTAATCTCTAAACATTTGAGTGTCAAGAACAACTCTCGTGCAGGCCCGCGTTCAGTCCCCGACGTTTTTCTATAGTAAATGTCTCTAAAATGAGGCCGTATCTCGTCCTGACCAACTGTTTTTGGCTCAATTGTAACCCATCCAGCAGCAGTCTGCTGGATAGAAGGGCAGTGGGCCTGATAAAAATAAAAAAAAATAAACATAAATTGTTAGACTAGCTCTTTACATATGCTAGTTGTTTAATTTATTAACTGCTACTAATGCGATGATGATGCAAGAGGAGCCAGTACACATCTATGGATCAACCAATAAAAGCAGCAGACTTCTAGATGATACTACTGCTCGGCTTAGGCCCCCCCCCCCATAGCAAGATGGGAATAGGGGGGGGGGGCTGCATTAATAAAATGAATTAAAACTAACATTCAATTATATATTCTCAAACTTATGCAAAAAAAAACTTTACAATCACATTTGCAAAACTTGCACAAATTAATTTTGGCAATTTCGTTTACCCATTATTTGTTTGTTTTTCTTGCTTGAGCCAAAAATGAATTGTTGGGCTCATTACCAGAGTCCATTTCCCACCGTGGCAACCCTTCCCACTACCCGCCCCACATGATGGGATTCATAATAAATGAACTAAACTAGCATTCAATTATATTCTCAACAAACTTATGCAACCCCCATGCAATTACATTAGCAAGCTAACACAAATTCATTGAGCAAGTTTAGCTATTCGCATACTTTGCGTCATTATATAATGGAATACGAAAAGGAAATTCGCAGAATTCAGAGATAACACCATCAATGGAGTCCAAGAAATACGCTTGTACTTCATTCATAATGATGCGCTGCCAGGAATTTTAGCAAAGTAACCAAAATATTTGCTTACTGTATGTATGTGCAGGATGCACATGACTCTCCGGTTAGGTGGTTGTGGAGTGAGACCAGCAACTGCAGACTTCCCATAGTCGTAAAAATGCCTTGCATAGAGACCGTTGCAAGCCTCTTGTTGAATCACTTAGGGTGCATATATGTGTGTGTGTGTGTGTGTGTGTGTGTGTGTGTGAGTGTGTGTGTGTGTGTGTGTGTGTGTGTGTATGTGTGTTTGTGTGTGTGTGTGTATGTAACGAGCTTTCAAGAGATTGTCACTTACATAGCTAAACAATATGTAGGGTTCAGTTTCCAAATCAATTATGCGGCTCTCGAACCCTTTTCCCCCGCTACATGCGGGAGATCCCTTTTATTTTCAGCTAAAATATGCATTATATTCAGGGGGGTTCGCCGTGTCATAGCACAACCAAAAGCCCAATATACTCCCCTAAACTTTCCCTATACGTCAACTTTTCCGTTGTACGTCAGGCTGCGAGCAGCCGCGTCCAACAGCCTGGTTGATCAGTCCGGCAACCAGGAGGCCTGGTCGACGACCGGGCCGCGGGGACGCTAAGCCCCGGAAGCACCTCAAGGTAACCTCAAGGTATCCCATCTAAATTTAAAAAAATGCATTTCCAATACCCAATATATATATATATATATATATATATATATATATATATATATATATATATATATATATATATATATATATATATATATATATATATATATATATATATACTGTCCCTCCCCCACCCCCACCCCACCCCCCAGGAATAGGCCTGATTTGTTCAAGCCAAAGCCCAATTCACCCGAGTTTTCTCTATCTCATCTAAAAATAACGTTCATTTCCAATGCCCATTATCCAGCCACCACATATTCCCCATTCCCAAGACCATTTCATAGTGTTAGTGCTGTGGCCATCTACCTAATTTCATCCAAATTAATGACAATTCCCCATTAAATATTGGCAAAAATATGCCAAATCATATCACAGCCAAAGCCCATTTCACCCAAGTTTTACCTATCCCATATAAATTTAATGTGCATTTTCAATATCTAATATCCAGGTGCCCTATGTCACGCCCTATTCCCAAGAACATTTCATAGCGCAGTGTCCATCCAGCTGTTTCCAAATATCCAGATGTGTTTATATATCTTCAATCCTACGAAACCAGACCTAACCTAACACACAGCTAAGGCCAAATTTATCCCAATTTAATCCAATTTCCACCTAATTTGATCCAATTTATTCAAATTTAATCCAATTCCCGCCAAATTTACCAGAGTTTACCATTTCATAGCACAACCAAAGCCCCAATTTGACCAAGTTTCACCTATCCCAATTAAATTTAATGTGAATCTTCAATATCAGGTCGCCCCCCAATGTCACAGCCAATTCCCAAAGACCATTTCATAGTAATAGTGCAGTGTTCATCCAGCCATTTCCATGTTCCAGATGTGTTTATATATCATCAAACCTACCAAAAGCAGACCTAACCCAATACGGCTAAGGCCAAATTTAACCAAATTTTCCCCAATTTAAGATAATTTCCACCTAATTTGCCACAATTTTATCCAATTTCCACCAAATTTTACCATAGTTCACCTTATCATAGCACAGCCAAAGCCCCAGTTTGTCCAAGTTTCACCCATTCCATATAACTTTTATGTGTATTTCCAGTATCCAATATCCAGTGGTCGATGTCATATTTCATTCCCAGAGACCATTTCATAGTGATAGTGTAGGGTCTGACGAGCCATTTCCAATATACAGATGCGTTTATATACATCAATCCTACCTAAAAACCAGACCCAACCCTAACATGGCTAAGACCAAATTTAACCAAATGTATCACAATTTAAGACAATTTCTACCTAATTTGCCCCAATTTATCCAAATTTAAGACATTGTCTACCAAATTTACCCGATTTTACATATTATAGCAAGGTCAATGCCCAATTTTCCCCCCCAAGTTTCGCCTATTCCATACACTGCAAATTTAAGGCGCATTTTCAATATGCAGTCCAATAATCTCGACTGTTTTCTTTCTTTATTTGTTAGTTATGGATCTTTGTTAAATATTGTATTTTATATTCTTAGAAAAGTATTTGTTTGGATATTAACCCAACCACCCGGTACCCTAACCTGCGTGGATCTTTGCCGAATATTCCTGTCAATGTTGTTTATGGACTCAACAACCCTGAAGCTAACCTGCCTTGACCTGACGTTAATTGTTGCACCTTCTTTTTTTGGGGGGAAAGTGATGTTTTTGCATCAACCCAACCACCCTTGCCCATACCTCTGATACCAAAAATCTTGGTTCCATATATGGTATCTTATTCTTGGGACACAGCCAATCCATCCCAACCTAACCTCTATTAACTATGGGTTTAATGACCATTTTTCTCTACATCAGTTCAAACACAACCCAACCTCATATAAATGGATCTGAACTCCATTTGTACACATGTTCTTAGGAAACATGATAAAATTCGCCATATCTCTATCATTAAATAATAAAATTTTTCCTTAACCTGGCCTATAATCCCCCTCCCCCCTCGAAATTCTGGCAAATTATGGATATTAAAGAATTAAAGTAGGAATATATTTTCACATTAGCTTAATATAACCCAAATCTAACACAAATTTGTCCCAATTGGGGGAGGGGGATTATAGGCCAGGTTAAGGAAAAATTTTATTATTTAATGATAGAGATATGGCGAATTTTATCATGTTTCCTAAGAACATGTGTACAAATGGAGTTCAGATCCATTTATATGAGGTTGGGTTGTGTTTGAACTGATGTAGAGAAAAATGGTCATTAAACCCATAGTTAATAGAGGTTAGGTTGGGATGGATTGGCTGTGTCCCAAGAATAAGATACCATATATGGAACCAAGATTTTTGGTATCAGAGGTATGGGCAAGGGCGGTTGGGTTGATGCAAAAACATCACTTTCCCCCCAAAAAAAGAAGGTGCAACAATTAACGTCAGGTCAAGGCAGGTTAGCTTCAGGGTTGTTGAGTCCATAAACAACATTGACAGGAATATTCGGCAAAGATCCACGCAGGTTAGGGTACAGGGTGGTTGGGTTAATATCCAAACAAATACTTTTCTAAGAATATAAAATACAATATTTAACAAAGATCCATAACTAACAAATAAAAAAAGAAAACAGTCGAGATTATTGGACTGCATATTGAAAATGCGCCTTAAATTTGCAGTGTATGGAATAGGCGAAACTTGGGGGGGAAAATTGGGCATTGACCTTGCTATAATACGTAAAATCGGGTAAATTTGGTAGACAATGTCTTAAATTTGGATAAATTGGGGCAAATTAGGTAGAAATTGTCTTAAATTGTGATACATTTGGTTAAATTTGGTCTTAGCCATGTTAGGGTTGGGTCTGGTTTTTAGGTAGGATTGATGTATATAAACGCATCTGTATATTGGAAATGGCTCGTCAGACCCTACACTATCACTATGAAATGGTCTCTGGGAATGAAGTATGACATCGACCACTGGATATTGGATACTGGAAATACACATAAAAGTTATATGGAATGGGTGAAACTTGGACAAACTGGGGCTTTGGCTGTGCTATGATAAGGTGAACTATGGTAAAATTTGGTGGAAATTGGATAAAATTGTGGCAAATTAGGTGGAAATTATCTTAAATTGGGGAAAATTTGGTTAAATTTGGCCTTAGCCGTATTGGGTTAGGTCTGCTTTTGGTAGGTTTGATGATATATAAACACATCTGGAACATGGAAATGGCTGGATGAACACTGCACTATTACTATGAAATGGTCTTTGGGAATTGGCTGTGACATTGGGGGCGACCTGATATTGAAGATTCACATTAAATTTAATTGGGATAGGTGAAACTTGGTCAAATTGGGGCTTTGGTTGTGCTATGAAATGGTAAACTCGGGAAAATTTGGCGGGAATTGGATTAAATTTGAATAAATTGGATCAAATTAGGTGGAAATTGGATTAAATTGGGATAAATTTGGCCTTAGCTGTGTGTTAGGTTAGGTCTGGTTTCGTAGGATTGAAGATATATAAACACATCTGGATATTTGGAAACAGCTGGATGGACACTGCGCTATGAAATGGTCTTGGGAATAGGGCGTGACATAGGGCACCTGGATATTAGATATTGAAAATGCACATTAAATTTATATGGGATAGGTAAAACTTGGGTGAAATGGGCTTTGGCTGTGATATGATTTGGCATATTTTTGCCAATATTTAATGGGGAATTGTCATTAATTTGGATGAAATTAGGTAGATGGCCACAGCACTAACACTATGAAATGGTCTTGGGAATGGGGAATATGTGGTGGC
Source organism: Procambarus clarkii (assembly GCF_040958095.1). Classification (NCBI taxonomy): domain Eukaryota; kingdom Metazoa; phylum Arthropoda; class Malacostraca; order Decapoda; family Cambaridae; genus Procambarus; species Procambarus clarkii. Next base: position 27,157,526 of record NC_091220.1, read on the forward strand.
TGGATAATGGGCATTGGAAATGAACGTTATTTTTAGATGAGATAGAGAAAACTCGGGTGAATTGGGCTTTGGCTTGAACAAATCAGGCCTATTCCTGGGGGGTGGGGTGGGGGTGGGGGAGGGACAGTATATATATATATATATATATATATATATATATATATATATATATATATATATATATATATATATATATATATATATATATATATATATGGTAATCTTGGGCATAGCATTTCACCAAATCACCTCATTCTTTGGGGCACACGTGAGGAACACAAATGCGAACAAGCCTGAATGGTCCCCAGGACTATATGCGAATGAAAACTCACACCCCAGAAGTGACTCGAACCCATACTCCCAGAAGCAACACAACTGGTAACTACAGGGCGCCTTAATCCACTTGACCATCACGGCCGTCAATATATATATATATATATATATTGGGTATTGGAAATGCATTTTTTTAAATTTAGATGGGATACCTTGAGGTTACCTTGAGGTGCTTCCGGGGCTTAGCGTCCCCGCGGCCCGGTCGTCGACCAGGCCTCCTGGTTGCCGGACTGATCAACCAGGCTGTTGGACGCGGCTGCTCGCAGCCTGACGTACAACGGAAAAGTTGACGTATAGGGAAAGTTTAGGGGAGTATGTTGGGCTTTTGGTTGTGCTATGACACAGCGAACCCCCCTGAATATAATGCATATTTTAGCTGAAAATAAAAGGGATCTCCCGCATGTAGCGGGGGAAAAGGGTTCGAGAGCCGTATAATTGATTTGGAAACTGAACCCTACATATTGTTTAGCTATGTAAGTGACAATCTCTTGAAAGCTCGTTACATACACACACACACACACACACACACACATATATGCACCCTAAGTGATTCAACAAGAGGCTTGCAACGGTCTCTATACAAGGCATTTTTACGACTATGGGAAGTCTGCAGTTGCTGGTCTCACTCCACAACCACCTAACCGGAGAGTCATGTGCATCCTGCGCATACATACAGTAAGCAAATATTTTGGTTACTTTGCTAAGATTCCTGGCAGCGCATCATTATGAATGAAGTACAAGCGTATTTCTTGGACTCCATTGATGGTGTTATCTCTGAATTCTGCGAATTTCCTTTTCGTATTCCATTATATAATGACGCAAAGTATGCGAATAGTTAAACTTGCTCAATGAATTTGTGTTAGCTTGCTAATGTAATTGTATGGGGGTTGCATAAGTTTGTTGAGAATATAATTGAATGCTAGTTTAGTTCATTTATTATGAATCCAATCATGTGGGGCGGGTAGTGGGAAGGGTTGCCACGGTGGGAAATGGACTCTGGTAATGAGCCCAACAATTCATTTTTGGCTCAAGCAAGAAAAACAAACAAATAATGGGTAAACGAAATTGCCAAAATTAATTTGTGCAAGTTTTGCAAATGTGATTGTAAAGTTTTTTTTTGCATAAGTTTGAGAATATATAATTGAATGTTAGTTTTAATTCATTTTATTAATGCAGCCCCCCCCCCTATTCCCATCTTGCTATTGGGGGGGGGGGGGCTAAGCCGAGCAGTAGTAACATCTAGAAGTCTGCTGCTTTTATTGGTTGATCCATAGATGTGTACTGGCTCCTCTTGCATCATCATCGCATTAGTAGCAGTTAATAAATTAAACAACTAGCATATGTAAAGAGCTAGTCTAACAATTTATGTTTATTTTTTTTTTATTTTTATCAGGCCCACTGCCCTTCTATCCAGCAGACTGCTGCTGGATGGGTTACAATTGAGCCAAAAACAGTTGGTCAGGACGAGATACGGCCTCATTTTAGAGACATTTACTATAGAAAAAAGCTTGAACGTCAGGGACTGAACGCGGGCCTGCACGAGAGTTGTTCTTGACACTCAAATGTTTAGAGATTAAAATCTCTATAATTAGAGGGGGCAACTAAAATACTGCATTATTTAGTGAAATATTGCAATGTCCAATAGTTTGGACGTTGGGGAACTGAGTCAGGACTTGCACGAAGGTTACTCTGCATCCGGTCCAAATGAGGACACATGTGGGAGAAAGAGAGGCGGAAAACCTTAAAAAAAAATTTGTAGGCCAGAGTTTTGAAAACATTGGCAAACCTTTTGATACAAAATTAAACTCTTAAACAATAAGATATATCTTGAAGAATAAATCTTCCTCTATGAGATATATCTTTTTAGTTAGTTTAAAAGTTTTTATTTATTGTAAAAATGATGGCTTCCTAACATGGCTCATTAAAATAATTTTTTGTTTATGAAATCGTGTAAGTATTTATGCAATATTTATTATAAAACAATCATAATACGCAGTGGCATATCATTTTTATAAAGAGGCTTTATAAGGTAAATATAATGGCAATGCGAAAATCTTTCTATCTGACGTATTTTTGTTTTAAATAAATACACTTGGGCGAAAAACATGTCTATTGCCCGCGTGAGCGACTTTGGTGGGCTCTTGCAGATTCTATGTATTTTAATCTCTAAACATTTGAGTGCCAAGAACAACTCTCGTGTAGGCCCGCATTCAGTTCTCGATGTTCAAGCTTTTGCTATAGTAAATGTCTCTAAAAATGAGGCCGTATCTCGCCCTGACCAACTGTTTTTGGCTCAATTCTAATTTCCCATCCAGCCACAGTCAGCTGGGCAGGACCCAGTGCAGGTTTGGAAGGCTTTGGAAATTAAAGCACCGTAAGATTGTGAGTGTTCAAGTCTAGGGGGGACTAAGCATTTTTTTTGTGTGAATGTGCAAAGCCCGTGTTTATTTGTGTAAGTTAAAAATTGAGTTTTTGTTTGTGTATAAGAGTTTAGCAATGTGTTTAAGTAAGATTGTGCAACTGTTTTAAGTTTAGGGGGGACTAAGTATTTTGCGCGAATGTGAAAGCCCTGGGTTTATTTGTGTAAGTTAAAAATTGAGCTTTTTTGTTTGTGTATAAGAGTTTAGCAATGTGTTTAAGTAAGATTGTGCAACTGTTTTAAGTTTAGGGGGGACTAAGTATTTGCGCGAATGTGAAAGCCCTTGGTTTATTTGTGTAAGTTAAAAATTGAGTTTTTGTTTGTGTATAAGAGTTTAGCAATGTGTTTAAGTAAGATTGTGCAAATGTTTTAAGTTTAGGGGGGACTAAGTATTTTGCGCGAATGTGAAAGCCCTGGGTTTATTTGTGTAAGTTAAAAATTGAGTTTTTGTTTGTGTATAAGAGTTTAGCAATGTGTTTAAGTAAGATTGTGCAACTGTTTTAAGTTTAGGGGGGACAAAGTATTTTGCGCGAATGTGAAAGCCCTGGGTTTATTTGTGTAAGTTAAAAATTGAGTTTTTGTTTGTGTATAAGAGTTTAGCAATGTGTTTAATTAAGATTGTGCAACTGTTTTAAGTTTAGGGGGGACTAAGTATTTTGCGCGAATGTGAAAGCCCTGGGTTTATTTGTGTAAGTTAAAAATTCAGTTTTTGTTTGTGTGTAAGAGTTTAGCAAACTGTTTAAGTAAGATTGTGCAACTGTTTTAAGTTTAGGGGGGGACTAAGTATTTTGCGCGAATGTGAAAGCCCTGGGTTTATTTGTGTAAGTTAAAAATTGAGTTTTTGTTTGTGTATACGAGTTTAGCAATGTGTTTAAGTAAGATTGTGCAACTGTTTTAAGTTTAGGGGGGACTAAGTATTTGCGCGAATGTGAAAGCCCTGGGTTTATTTGTGTAAGTTAAAAATTGAGTTTTTGTTTGTGTATAAGAGTTTAGCAATGTGTTTAAGTAAGATTGTGCAAATGTTTTAAGTTTAGGGGGGACTAAGTATTTTGCGCGAATGTGAAAGCCCTGGGTTTATTTGTGTAAGTTAAAAAAAAAAAATGAGTTTGTTTTTGCGAGCGAGTTTGTTTAAGCATGTGCTATAATTAAAAAACTTCCAAAGTAATGACAGTAATGCCAAAATGAATTCATCTTTTCACTTTTTTGAAAGGTGGAGGTGTAACATTTTCTGAAAACCTTTGCGCTTGATATACCACGGCACTGACATAAGTCGATGCGCTATATGAAGTTATTGGGCCCCCACCACAATAGCTGAAAACTTAATGATGTTAAAAAATGAAATTTAATACAGAATACAAACAGATTCCCAGTATGTATTAAATTGCTTAAACCACTCAACTACTTTCCTTTATAGTATATTTACGAGTGTCAAATTAATGTTTCGAGTGTCAAACCCAACACAATATGGCTGAGGCCCCACTATTTAAACTTCTTTTCGTATTCTATGAAATATCACAGGTATTGTTAATGCTTGTAACGTTTATTACAAAAGGTAGACATACATTTGATGCTATTTTTCATATTAAAATCTAATATAAGGCCCGAAAAATATATCTATAAACAGGTTAGAACCATACAAATTCAAGTATGCCTTTTTCACCAGTAATCAACTGTTTGCCACAGAAAATGGAATCTTTACTTTAGCTACAGAAAACGGAGCAAAGCCAAGGGGGGATGACTGAAATAAACAGTTTCCAACCTGACTCTTTCCGCACATAAACATGTCTTTCTTGACCTCATTTCAAATTATATAGAGTACTGAAAGCTCATTTTCCATAGCAAATATACTAAGGAACTCGTTTTACGACTAGAACGCAAACTAGGACCCCTCATTCAGATTCAAAACACGAGAATTATTGACTGAACATTTCCCCACTATCAAGCACACAGGACTCTTTAAAGCTATCTTAACTTCTTTAAAACCCCAATATGACTCATCTCACATGCAGATCCTGTTCTATGACTCGCCCTTCATGTCAATGTACCCCACAGTATCATGCAAATTCAAGATAAGGCTTACTACACCTATATATCCAAAATGGTCTTTGTAAGGAATCTTGACCCCCCCTTGTATGCTTGACCCCCACTGGGGTTATCCACCTCTGACCATTACAGAAAATGGAGCTGTGCCCAAGGACTCCCTATACTATTCAGTCATAGCCTCATTAAAGTACTCCAAAAACTTCTATATTCGCTTTCAACTGCGTTTCTTGGTTTGAATCTATTGAACATTCACCCTCTGATCCATTCAAAAGTAAGGGCCCCCAAATTGATACCGTAGTACTCTCGTAACACCCCCGGGACAAATCGTGCATTTTTGCTCATGCCATTAAAATACTCTAAAAACGTTTATATGCCTTTCACCAGTGTATTTTTTGGTTTCCAACTATTGAACATTCATCCTCGGTACCTCTCATAAGTAGAGACCCCCTTCTTGAGGCCCTAGACTCATCTTAAAAGCTCGAGACGAATCGTGCAAAAAAACAGGTTAGGATAGGGCACCAGTTCCTCAGGTACACCATGGGTGGTGGTCCCCCCGGGACCCCAGGGGGGACCACCACCCCACTCACGCCAGCCAGCCAGGAGCGCGCTGACTGTGCCCTAACCTAACCACCCAAAATAAGAGGAATGGACGATCTGGCCCGACAGGGTCAAGTCGGCATGGAAGTGCCCAACCGTTTCTGAAATTTTTTTACCTCAATCTGTCTCCTTATTCACTACTCCCGATCTGTTCGTACCCAGTCGTCTGGGATGGCCGGTGTTTCCCGGCTTGTTCGAACCCAGTCGTCTGGGATGGCCGGTGTATCCCGGCTTGTTCGTACCAAGTCGTTTGGGCTGGCCGGTGTATCCCGGTTTGTTCGTCCCCAGATGTTTGCTGGCCCCGGTGTCCCACGTTATGTTCGCCCCAGCCGTTTGGCCTGACCGGGGTAGACCGGCCCGTTTGTTCCTTGACGTCTCGTCCACTCGGTGTAGCCGCCTGTTGTTCCTGCATGTACACGTTCCCTCCTGTTTCCCTGTCCTGTCCTACTCCAGCGCAGGCGCATGCCGTCGGGCGGTCTGTCCGCTTGGGTAGGCTATGTTATGTTATTATCTTTTATTTAAGTTTCTAAATTAATTTATTGCATTGTTCAGCTTACAGTTATGCCTTGTATTTACTTACTATTCCTCTAGCAACGTTAATGCAGTGTCCATTGCTGTGGGATACTCAACTAATTTTGTTTCACTTTTGAGAATATTATTGCTAGGCTAGCCATTCTCCCTTGATTAGTACTGTTTTAATAACCATTCCATCCCTTGAACATTACAGTTTTACGCTATCCAAACCATACCATGCACATTACTGTTTAACCTACCATCCTATCCCTTGATTAATCCCGCTTTAAGCTATCAAATCTTCCCATAATTACCACTGTTTCTTTTATTTGTTCAGCTTATATGCAAGTACATTATATTACGGTCTTATTCTATTATTAGAATATAATATTCCCCTCCCGTTCTCACTGTTCTGTTCTACTCCTCCAGGGAAGGCGCATGCCGTAGAGCGGTCTGTCGGTTTGGGTGAGCTACGCCATGTTATCATTTATTTAAGTTCCCTAAATTAATTTATTACTTTGTTCAGCTTTCAGTTATGCCTTGTATTTACTTACAATTTCTGTTGCAGCGTTAAGGCAGTGTCCATTGCCGTGGGATATGCAAATAATTTTGTTTTTACTTTTTAGGCTATTATTGTTTTGATCTAGACCATCTATTCCATGAATAAGTACTGTTTAATTAACCAATCTATCCCATGAACATTACAGTTTTAATCTATCCAAACTATACCATGCATATATTACTGTTCAACCTAACCATCCTATACCTTGTATAGTCCTGCTTTAATCTACCCAAATTATCCATGATTATCACTGTTTACTCTTATATTTGTTCAGCTTAAATACAAGTATATTATATCTTTTATTTGTTCAGCTGAAATACAAGTATATTATAATACGGTCTTAAGCTATTTACTTGTTCAGTTTCAGTTTGTCTTGTATTTACTCCGCTATTTATTCTCTGTTTTCTAGCACTGCTTAAGCCTCATGCCTTTCTTACTGTTTTGGCCTCGCTATGTTTTTAAAAATTTTTAAGTTTCTAAGATTAATTTGTTATATAGTCCAGCTTCAGTTATGCCCGGTATTTACTTAATAACACTGTTGCAGTATTAAAGCAGTGTACATTTCTAGTGGGATACTCAAATAATTTTGCTTTTCACTTTTGAGATTATTATTGTTTGAATTCTTCCAAACTATACCACGAATAATACTGTCTTAATATAAACAAACTATACAATGAATAATACGGTCTTATTATAACCAAACTATACCATGAATAATACTGTTCAATCTATACATGAATATTACTCTCTTAATCTATTTTAACTGCTCAGATTTTATTACATTGGCTTTTATTACAATAGCATTGGCTATGTCCGGTATTCTCAATCACTATGGACACTTAACTTTACCTTGCTTTTGTCTACTTGTGTATGTGACGGTTGCCGGTGCAGCAGCTGGGTCTCCCTGCCTGTTTTTTTTTTCCCCCGTTAGACCTGCCGATGCTTACTTTTTCATTTTCCGCAGTGGCGAGAAGCCGGATCACGCAGCAACTGCAACACGGAAGAGGGCTCAGGCGGCGTCGTGCGAGGACAACAGCGCAATGGTGTGAGGACGCAGCCGGCCTGGGCCAGGACGAAACCGCCCGTTTCGCCTCCTCGGGCGGCTCGGATACGGACGGCGACCACACCTCCCAGAGGTCCCCCTGCCGGCAAAGCGGCGGGTGGCACAGCGTCGCAGCCTCCACCCCTTTCGGCCGACGATTGGACGACGTTGCAGGCGCCCATCGTGCAGGCTCGGGGGCCCTTTCATGTCACAAGCCTTCTGGGCATGGGGACCACGAGGCCGACCCCGCCGCGGCTGCCACAGCCACGCTGCCCCCTTTACCGACCGTCGCCCACGGGCCAGGGCCAGGGGGCATAAGTCGAGGCGACGTGCGAGCTCCTCCAGTCTGTCCTCCTTCCTTCCCAGTTCGGTAGCGTAGTTGCTCTGCCACCCTGAGGTTTTCCCTCGCGACCAGCGGGCACTCGCCCTACGGGGGGAGGGGAGGGGGTTCGGCCTGCTGGCCTGGGGGGTGGGGGTGCAGCGCCCGTCCCCAAGTGTTTCGCTGTCCGCAGCTACTACTTTGACTTTACAGCCATTCTACTAGTAAGCCCTACCTAAAGTCAGGAAATTCTTTCTCCTTATTCCTTGGCGGCTCAGCCTCTGGCCTGGGGTTATTTTCTTCTCCAAATACATATCAGGCTTTCCCAGTCTATAGGCTTTCCCAGTCTCTATGTAATTTTCTGCCGCCTGATTATTTTCCAACTTGGGTTTCCCTTTATGTTATGTTGTTCACTTATGGTGTCCTGACTGTTATACTTAGAGTTAGATTTGTTACTTTCGCCTCACAGCTAATTCTAGATAATAGGCCATTAGGTTTCTGCAGAGTTTGTTACTAGGCTATAGGATTACTGTTATTTTACTACGGGTGTACAATTTAAGATGTTTCGTGTACTTTGGGTTAGCCACGTCTATGTTATACATTTGTTAAGACCTACATAGAAGCCTGTTTTACTTCTGCAGAATTATTTATCCTGTACTAATAAATTTACGCCCCCCATACTGTTGGTGTCTTCCTTCCCCTGATCAGAAAAAAAGAATTTGTTGTTAACAGTTTCAATGAAGGCACTATATAACATCATCGAAGTGTTTGCTTAAAGATCTTACATTCAAGTTCTTCTTCTTGTTGACTGTTACGACCCTGGGTTCCTCAGTGGAAACCAGAGGTCAAAATTGAGCTATTAAACTTTCTTATAGTATAGTTGGGCGCATCACGAGCTGCAATTGTTTGCATCTTCCCTGCCAGACGTAAGACTATTCTCGTTTCTCAAAGAGCATTTTTAGACTGAGCTTGGGGTTGATTATTAAATAATAACATAGGCACCAACTATGTTTCCTAATACTTTCTAATCATTTGTAAAGTAAACCTGAGTAAACTTGGTATAGGGCTGCGGTACGATTAGTTGAGCAGTCTGCCGGCAGCAGGCCAGCTGGGGGGAAGGAGACTGAGAGATCTCTTCTTCTCGGAGCTGGCGTTGTGAGGACAGGATCCTCCTACCCTTCCTCCTCGTTTCCTTATTTCTGTGTCTTGTTCAAGCTAAGTATATGCTGTGTACATTATTAATTTTCTGGCATACACGTAGAGTAGTATACTTTGTGTGTAGTAGGTGTTTTTAGAGTTTATATTACTAGTTATTCTAAAGGGGGTCCCAGTGGAACCACGTGGTCCCCCTACCCTAAGCTGACTCTAGCTTCAAGTGTTTCCCTAGTAGAACTTTTCCCTAGCTTGTGTTCAGTGTAAAACCTTGTATCCTGTCTATGTGGACCAAGGCTTTTAACGTAAGATAGTGTGGTAAAGTAATTATTATTTTTGTTATTGGTGTGAATGTATATGCGGGGTTGTTAAGGGGTTAATAAATAAGTAAGTGAAGTAAGAGAGTATCAGTTCTTCCTGTGTAGGCCGTCTTGGAGAGTTGCAGCAGATAGAATTCCCCGAATTGATTCATGAGGCCAATGGAGGACGTGTAGGTCCTGAGAGGGCCACTCATTGTTACGTACAGGACGGCATGCTGATGAGAGTGTTCTGCACAGAGCAGGGAACTGAGTGGGATGAAGCAGTATGTCCTGCGTTGTTTGTCATGCGTAACGCAGTGGTAGGATCGTTAGGTTTCTCACCTTTCCAGCTGGTGTATGGACAAGGGGTGCAAAGTCCTCTGTCCGTGCTGAAGGAACAATGGACATCAGGAGTGACCGTGGGAACGGTCAACGGATACGTAAGGAGTGTCTCGCATTGGCGGCATGAATACTGGTTGGAAATTAAACTCATCCGATGGGAAGACAACATAGTAGCAGATGCCCTGTCCTGTATGCACTAACCAGACATGACTTATTTTAAGGGGAGGGGTATGTGACGGTGTTCCCCCCCCTTATATTTCTCCCACGCCTGCTGTAAGAGTCATGTCCACTTTACCCGAGCGTTCTCCACGTCGCAGGCATCAGTTTGATATATGTGGGAGAAAGTAGTGTTCTCGAAGTGCCGAAAAATTTATAAAAGAAGAGTATTTTGGGCTGTGGTTTAGGCCCTTTAGGAAGCCAATATGGCGCTGGCTCTTCTGTTTTGCCGCCAAAACTGTGTGACGTCAGTGACACCAGATTGGTTACCGACAGCGACGTGGCACAGGGAGCCAATGAAAACCTCCCGTGGTGAATATGACGTCACGAAGGAAGGGGGGTCCGGTCATCGCGCCGCGCTGGCGCCATCAGTCTAAGACAGCACGTCAAGGAGGTCGGACGTGCGCTGGGGGGTCCTGTCAGTTGGACAGTTTACCCCGTCTACGGAGGACTTACGCATCACCCGTGGTCTGCCATCACCTGTGGGGTCTTCCTTCGTTCATGTGTTGGACCAGAGAAGGAATTGACAGAATATTGTTGGTATGATAGATTTGTGAGTGCAGGTGCGGCACAATCGATCACTGATCTGACTGGCTGTACATAGTATGTGCGAAGGACTTGCAGATTGGCTCCTTCAGAAAGGGAGGTTAGCGACCTGAGGATTGCCGTCCGGGCCGCAGTTCGCTCCAGGATAATGTACTAGGATATCATATATACTGTTACTCGCCCCCCTCACAAGCTGTAGACCCCCGACAATATATATATATATATATATATATATATATATATATATATATATATATATATATATATATATATATATATATATATATATATATATATATATATATATATATATATATATATATATATATATATATATATGTCGTACCTAGTAGCGAGAACGCACTTCTCAGCCTACTATGCAAGGCCCGATTTGCCTAAAAAGCCAAGTTTTCTTGAATGAATTGTTTTTCAACTACCTAACCTACCTAACCTAACCTAACCTAACTTTTTCGGCTACCTAACCGAACCTAACCTATAAAGATAGGATAGGTTAGGTTAGGTAGGGTTGGTTAGGTTCGGTCATATAGCTACGTTAATTTTAACTACAATAAAAAAATTGACCTCATACATAATGAAATAGGTAGCTTTATCATTTAATAAGAAAAAAATTAGAGAAAATATATTAATTCAGGAAAACTTGGCTTATTAGGCAAATCGGGCCTTGCATATTAGGCTGAGAAGTGCGTTCTGGCTACTAGGTACGACATATATATATTTATATATGTCGTACCTAGTAGCCAGAATGTACTTCTCTGCCTACTATGCAAGGCCCGGTTTGCCTAATAAGCCAAGTTTTCATGAATTAATTGTTTTTCGACTACCTAACCTACCTAACCTAACATAACCTAACTTTTTCGGCTACCTAACCTAACCTAACTTATAAAGATAAGTTAGGTTAGGTTAGGTAGGGTTGGTTAGGTTTGGTCTTATATCTACATTAATTTTAACTCCAATTAAAAAAAATTGACCTCATACATAATGAAATGGGTAGCTTTATTATTTCATAAGAAAAAAATTAGAGAAAATATAATAATTCATGAAAACTTGGCTTATTAGGCAAATCGGGCCTTGCATAGTTGGCCGAGTACGACGTTCTGGCTACTAGGTACAACATATATATATATATATATATATATATATATATATATATATATATATATATATATATATATATATATATATATATTTATATATATATATATATATATATATATATATATATATATATATATATATATATGTCGTACCTAGTAGCCAGAACTCACTTCTCAGCCTACTTTTCAAGGCCCGATTTGCCTAATAAGCCAAGTTTTCCTGAATTAATATATTTACTATAATTTTTTTCTTATGAAATGATAAAGCAACCCTTTTCTCTATGTATGAGGTTAATTTTTTTTTATTAGAGTTAAAATTAATGTAGATATATGACCGAACCTAACCAACCCTACCTAACCTAACCTAACCTATATTTATAGATAAGGTTAGGTTAGGTAGCCAAAAAAAGCTAGGTTAGGTTAGGTTAGGTAGGTTAGGTAGACGAAAAAACATTAATTCATGAAAACTTGGCTTATTAGGCAAATCGAGCCTTGAATAGTAGGCTGAGAAGTGCGTTCTGGCTATTAGGTACGACATATATATATATATATATATATGTATATATATGTATATATATATATATATATGTATATATATATATATATATATATATATATATATATATATATATATATATATATATATATATATATATATATATATATATATATATATATATGCAATTGACGATCACAAAACACTGATCATTTTATGCGGAAAATCCACAGAGAAATATGAAATGAGGTGAACGTTTCGGCTTTGTTAAAGCCTTTGTCAACACCCAAAATGTTGTGGTGAACACCCAAAGTGGTGTTGACAAAGGCTTTAACAAAGCCGAAACGTTCACCTCATTTCATATTTCTCTGTGGATTTTCCGCATATATATATATATATATATATATATATATATATATATATATATATATATATATATATATATATATATATATATATATATATATATATATATATATATATATATATATATATATATATATATATATATACATATATATATAAATATATGTATGTATATATATGTATATATATATATGTATATATATATGTATATATATATATATGTATATATATATGTATATATATTTATATGTATATATATATGTATATATATATACATATATATATATATATATTATTAAATATGACCGAAAAAGTAAGATTAATAATTCTAACACGAATTTTCTCAATCATTCGTACATTACGCTTCACTGATGGAGGTAAATCAAAAATCAATTCTCCAAAATTCATTTTTATTTCTAGTCTGACGCGACACGGGCGCGTTTCGTAAAACTTATTACATTTTAAATGTAAACTTAATTACATTTTAATTTCTTATTACATATGCATAAGCAACAGGGCTCCATTAAGGAACATATAATCTCTTCCCACAACCAAACCATCGCCAGAGAAATCCTAGTAAACAACACAGAAATCATCGATAGATACAGCGATAGCAGGCGGCTTGACGTTTGCGAGGCACTACACATCAAGAAGTCAACACCAGCAATCAACAGCCAATTATTGCACAACTATATTCTACCCACCTCAAGACTCCGCTCCAATATAGAAGCATCAAGAAATATGGACCAATAGGCTTTCTACAAACACTTATAATAATAATAATAATAATTTTTATTTAGGCAAAAGTACATACATAAAGAGATTTTACAAAGTTTGTTGGCTTTATAGATAGAGCTAGTACATACAATGCCTAAAGCCACTATTACGCAAAGCGTTTTGGGCAGGAAAAAACACTACTGACTAAAGCTTAAAACTAATATGTAAAAAGAAAAAAATGAATTGAGCACAAATAAAAATAGGGGTAAAAGAGGGGGGAACATTGTTGAAAAAACAGCACAAATACAATTACAAATTATTACAGAAAATTACATTAAAACAGCGTTGATTTGAAAAAAAAAAAAAAAAAAAAAAAAAAAAAAAAAAAAAAAAAAAAAAAAAAAAAAAAAAACATACATGGGTTGACAATAGAGGGGTAAGGTAGGTTACAGGGAATTTATTAGGTATAGCTTCGTTTTTAACTTAAACTGGTTGAGAGAGGTACTGTCTTTAACATGGTTGGGAAGGTCATTCCACATTCTGGGCCCCTTGATTTGTAGAGCATTTCTGGTTTGATTAAGTCGTACTCTAGGAATATCAAAACTGTATTTATTTCTGGTGTGGTGCTCATGGGTTCTGTTACAACCTTCTATGAAGCTTTTGAGATCAGGATTGGCATTACAGTTTAGCGTTTTATATATGTATAATACACATGAGAGAATGTGCAGTGACTTAATGTCTAACATATTCAGGGATTTCAGTAGGGGTACCGAGTGATGTCTGGGGCCAGAATTGGATATTGTCCTAATAGCAGCTTTGTGTTGAGTAATTAGAGGACGTAAGTGATTTTGGGTAGTAGAGCCCCAAGCACAAATACCATAGTTGAGATATGGATAGATAAGGGAGTAATAGAGAGTCACCAGGGCAGGGCGTGATACATAATATCTGATCTTAGAAAGAATGCCCACAGTTTTTGAAACTTTTTTTGATATTTTTAGAATGTGTCCCTGGAAATTCAGCTTGTGGTCAATGAGAATGCCAAGGAATTTGCCATCTAATTTGTTACAAATTTGGGTATTGTTTATTTTGAGATTTATTTGATTAGAGGATTTATTGCCAAACAGAATATAGAAAGTTTTGTCAATGTTAAGGGTGAGTTTGTTGGCAGTTAGCCACAGATGGACTTTATTTAGCTCAGTATTTACTGTGGCATTTAGAGCAAGGGGATCAGGACTGGAGTAAATGAAGGTTGTGTCGTCAGCAAATAGGATTGGTTTGAGGTGTTGGGAGGCGTTTGGAAGGTCATTAATGTAGATGAGAAAGAGGAGAGGGCCAAGTATGCTGCCCTGGGGAACACCAATGTTGATGGGTAGGGTGGGAGAAATTGTATTATTCACAGAAACACATTGGAGCCTGTCAGTAAGGTAGGATTTGAGGTATTGTAGGGAGTGTCCTCTGACACCATAATGATGTAATTTAAGAAGAAGGTTTTGGTGGTTGACAGTATCGAAAGCTTTACGCAGGTCACAAATAACCCAACAGGGAACTCATTTTTATCAAGAGCTGTATGAATCGAGTTAAGCATACTAATAAGTGCATCGTTAGTGCTTTTTTTGGGCCTGAAGCCATATTGGCAAAGGCTAAGTATATTGAGTTTGGCTAGATATGAGTAAAGCTGCTTATAGATTAGTTTTTCAAAATTTTTTGACAAGTTTGGCAGGATTGATATAGGTCTGTAGTTGTTAACATCTGTGAGATCACCACATTTGTGGACAGGCGTTACTCTCGTTTTTTTTAGAATATCTGGAAAGGTTTGGAGTTCAAGTGACTTGTTGAAGAGGAAAGCAATAGCAGGGGCTAAAGATCTGGAGGCTTTTTTGTAGATTAAAGTTGGTATCTCCTCAAGGGCACCAGACTTGGTTTTAAGGGAAAGGATTATCTCATTGACGTCAATGGAATTAATATGCTTTAGGTACAGAGACTGGGGATAGTTTCCTGTAAGATAGTCCTTAATGTCAGTACTGGAAGATGGAATATCATTAGCAAGGGATGAACCAATGGAAGAGAAGAACCTATTGAACTCAATAGCAGAATCAGAGGCTGAAAGCTGACCATCGTTATTAGACAGGAGAGTCGGTTTGTTATTTAAAGACTTCTTTGATCCCAATATTTGTGAAATTGTTCTCCATGTTTGTTTAATGTTGCTCTTTATTTGGGTAAATTTATCTTCGTAGTATTTAGTTTTGGCTCGTCTAATTATCTTAGACTTCTATTCAATATCCATTGTTTCGTGTTCTGTCTTGTGTTGATGAAATTAATACCCTATTAATACTCTTGTTCTGTCTTGTGTTGATGAAATTAATACCCTATTAATACCACATTTTGTTCTGTCTTGTGTTAATGCCACATCACCCCTTCCACCTCACTCAAATGTAGATATAAAATCGGAGATACGTAAGTTCTATTCAGTTGTGTATTTGTGAACTAAAGTCTTTGAAAATGTAATAAGTTTTACGAAACGCGCCCGTGTCGCGTCAGACTAGAAATAAAAATGAATTTTGGAGAATTGATTTTTGATTTACCTCCAACAGTGAAGCGTAATGTACGAAAGATTGAGAAAATTCGTGTTAGAATTACTTTACCTGTTTTACTTCTGCAGAATTATTTATCCTGTACTAATAAATTTACGCCCCCCATACTGTTGGTGTCTTCCTTCCCCTGATCAGAAAAAAAGAATTTGTTGTTAACAGTTTCAATGAAGGCACTATATAACATCATCGAAGTGTTTGCTTAAAGATCTTACATTCAAGTTCTTCTTCTTGTTGACTGTTACGACCCTGGGTTCCTCAGTGGAAACCAGAGGTCAAAATTGAGCTATTAAACTTTCTTATAGTATAGTTGGGCGCATCACGAGCTGCAATTGTTTGCATCTTCCCTGCCAGACGTAAGACTATTCTCGTTTCTCAAAGAGCATTTTTAGACTGAGCTTGGGGTTGATTATTAAATAATAACATAGGCACCAACTATGTTTCCTAATACTTTCTAATCATTTGTAAAGTAAACCTGAGTAAACTTGGTATAGGGCTGCGGTACGATTAGTTGAGCAGTCTGCCGGCAGCAGGCCAGCTGGGGGGAAGGAGACTGAGAGATCTCTTCTTCTCGGAGCTGGCGTTGTGAGGACAGGATCCTCCTACCCTTCCTCCTCGTTTCCTTATTTCTGTGTCTTGTTCAAGCTAAGTATATGCTGTGTACATTATTAATTTTCTGGCATACACGTAGAGTAGTATACTTTGTGTGTAGTAGGTGTTTTTAGAGTTTATATTACTAGTTATTCTAAAGGGGGTCCCAGTGGAACCACGTGGTCCCCCTACCCTAAGCTGACTCTAGCTTCAAGTGTTTCCCTAGTAGAACTTTTCCCTAGCTTGTGTTCAGTGTAAAACCTTGTATCCTGTCTATGTGGACCAAGGCTTTTAACGTAAGATAGTGTGGTAAAGTAATTATTATTTTTGTTATTGGTGTGAATGTATATGCGGGGTTGTTAAGGGGTTAATAAATAAGTAAGTGAAGTAAGAGAGTATCAGTTCTTCCTGTGTAGGCCGTCTTGGAGAGTTGCAGCAGATAG
>NC_091220.1:27179224-27191724 GCF_040958095.1 Procambarus clarkii
GATATGAGTAAAGCTGCTTATAGATTAGTTTTTCAAAATTTTTTGACAAGTTTGGCAGGATTGATATAGGTCTGTAGTTGTTAACATCTGTGAGATCACCACATTTGTGGACAGGCGTTACTCTCGTTTTTTTTAGAATATCTGGAAAGGTTTGGAGTTCAAGTGACTTGTTGAAGAGCAAAGCAATAGCAGGGGCTAAAGATCTGGAGGCTTTTTTGTAGATTAAAGTTGGTATCTCCTCAAGGGCACCAGACTTGGTTTTAAGGGAAAGGATTATCTCATTGACGTCAATGGAATTAATATGCTTTAGGTACAGAGACTGGGGATAGTTTCCTGTAAGATAGTCCTTAATGTCAGTACTGGAAGATGGAATATCATTAGCAAGGGATGAACCAATGGAAGAGAAGAACCTATTGAACTCAATAGCAGAATCAGAGGCTGAAAGCTGACCATCGTTATTAGACAGGAGAGTCGGTTTGTTATTTAAAGACTTCTTTGATCCCAATATTTGTGAAATTGTTCTCCATGTTTGTTTAATGTTGCTCTTTATTTGGGTAAATTTATCTTCGTAGTATTTAGTTTTGGCTCGTCTAATTATCTTAGACTTCTATTCAATATCCATTGTTTCGTGTTCTGTCTTGTGTTGATGAAATTAATACCCTATTAATACTCTTGTTCTGTCTTGTGTTGATGAAATTAATACCCTATTAATACCACATTTTGTTCTGTCTTGTGTTAATGCCACATCACCCCTTCCACCTCACTCAAATGTAGATATAAAATCGGAGATACGTAAGTTCTATTCAGTTGTGTATTTGTGAACTAAAGTCTTTGAAAATGTAATAAGTTTTACGAAACGCGCCCGTGTCGCGTCAGACTAGAAATAAAAATGAATTTTGGAGAATTGATTTTTGATTTACCTCCAACAGTGAAGCGTAATGTACGAAAGATTGAGAAAATTCGTGTTAGAATTATTAATCTTACTTTTTCGGTCATATTTAATAATATATGTCTACAGGAAAGACTGCTACCAAAATATACTAATATATATATATATATATATATATATATATATATATATATATATATATATATATATATATATATATGTCGTACCTAGTAGCCAGAACTCACTTTTCAGCCTACAATGCAAGGCCCGATTTGCCTAATAAGCCAAGTTTTCATGAATTAATATATTTTCTCTAAATTTTTTCTTATGAAATGATAAAGCAACCCATTTCATTATGTAAGAGATCAATTTTTTTTTATTGGAGTTAAAATTAACGTAGATATATGACCGAACCTAACCAACCCTACCTTACCTAACCTAACCTATCTTTATAGGTTAGGTTAGGTTAGGTAGCCGAAAAAGTTAGGTTAGGTTAGGTTAGGTAGGTTAGGTAGTCGAAAAGCAATTAATTCATGAAAACTTGGCTTATTAGGCAAATCGGGCCTTACATAGTAGGCTCAGAAGTGAGTTCTGGCTACTAGGTACGACATATATATATATATATATATATATATATATATATATATATATATATATATATATATATATATATATATATATGTCGTACCTAGTAGCCAGAACGCACTTCTCAGCCTACTATGCAAGGCCCGATTTGCCTAATAAGCCAAGTTTTCATGAATTAATTGTTTTTCGACTACCTAACCTACCTAACCTAACCTAACCTAACTTTTTCGGCTACCTAACCAAACCTAACCTATAAAGATAGGTTAGGTTAGGTTAGGTAGGGTTGGTTAGGTTCGGTCATATATCTACGTTAATTTTAACTCCAATAAAAAAAAATTGACCTCATACATAATGAAATGGGTAGCTTTAACATTTCATAGGAAAAAAATTAGAAAAAATATATTAATTCAGGAAAACTTGGCTTATTAGGAAAATCGGGCCTTGAATAGTAGGCCAAAAAGTGAGTTCTGGCTACTAGGTACGATATATATATATATATATATATATATATATATATATATATATATATTTATATTTATATATATATATATATATATATATATATATATATATATATATATATATATATATATATAAATATAAATAAATAAAAGTGAATATGAAACTCCTGTTGGTCAATCTGTGCATGTAGTGCATCCAGTATGGGAAAGCTATTTCCTTCAAAAACAATAATCGTGTGGCTTTATGTTTAAAGAAACCATTTCAAGTACATTCTTTGATTGAAAAACATGAATATAAATACAAGTGTTAATTGTAAATGACCAGTTATAAACAAAAATAAGAAGTAGGAAAAATGATATATAGAACCAGACAAAAACATTGGAACGCTCAGGTGATGAGAGGGTAAACAACCGCCGCCATTTTAGCAGCACCCGCCGGTGATGTCCAGCACGAGCATTAAGGGAAAACCTTGACACAAACTGCACCTATCATAAAGAAGAAGCACCACCATTGATCGCCAAGTGCTCACATCAAGTCTAACTCTAAGAAACAACACTCAAGCCTTGACGCTTCTCCCAACATCCGGGGGAGAAAACCTTCACACAAACTGCACCTGTCATAAAGAAGATGAAGACTCACCATTGTCCACAGTGTCCGAAGGTATTCACCCGTCCTTCACATGTGAAGACTCACATATTAGTGCATTCAGGTGACAAACCTCATGAATGTTCAGAGTGTGGGAAGAGATTCAGTTGTCTTAGTGATATGAAGACTCACATGTTAGTACATTCAGGTGACAAACCTCATGAGTGTCCAGAGTGTGGGAAGAAATTCAGTCGGCATGGACATATGAAGCGTCACAGGATGGTGCATGCAGATGAGAGACCTTTTCAATGTGCCGAGTGTGGCAAAAAATTTAAAGAACGTGGAACTATAATAAGGCACATGTTAGTGCATTCAGGTGATAAACCTCACAAGTGTCCAGAGTGTGGGAAGAGATTCAGTCGTCTTGGAAGTATGAAGACTCACATGTTAGTCCATTCAGGTGATAAAATTCACGAGTGTCCAGAGTGTGGGAAGAGATTCAGTCAGCGTGGAAGAATGAAGACTCACAGGATGGTGCATTCGGATGAGAGACCTTTTCAATGTGCTGAGTGTGGCAAAAAATTTAGAGAACGTGGAAATATAATAAGGCACATGTTAGTGCATTCAGGTGATAAGCCTCACGAGTGTTCAGAGTGTGGGAAGAGATTCAGTTGTCTTGGTAATATGAAGAGGCACAAAATGATACATGCAGATAATAGGCTAAACACTTAGAGTGTGGAAGGTAATGAAGAGAATGTTGAAGGATAATGAGGCATATACAGGTATATTAACTTAACTTTAATCTAACAGTGTGCTATCACAATGTCAGTTGGATGTTCTTCAAAGGTAATTCTATTTTGTTTGAGAAATACACTTCACCATGAAAGGTAAAGATCAAGATATTTTATTATATTCTTCTTTTATGAAAGTTAGATGACCAAGCAAGAACTAGTGAAGCTGTCACTATAGGAAAATTCAAAATTGCTTATAAGTATAGAAATATCTCTTTAGTTTAGCAAAGATAAATCAAAGCTTTAAATGTTTTTCTTCATATTTATGTAAATAATAATGTGCTTTCTGTTTTTGTTCTCTAGGAAAATTTATTTAAAATGTAATATACTCTGTAGCTAAGTTATGGACATTATTGTTGTAATATTATTTAGCATTGGTGCTGGTGAAGAAGACAGTCTGAGACGTACTTAAGATGAGACCATTTGATTGATAGGGAAATGTAGGTTAATCAAGGAATTTTCTCATCAGATTCATATGCAAACTGATGTCTATTTTATATTTTTTGTTTAGGCATATTTATGAATATGCCCTTGCCCCACCCATAGCACTACTGTTCAACAAATCTATAGTGTCACACCTTCCCTGATATCCTCAAAAAAGCAAGAGTAACGCCAGTCCATAAAGGAGGCAATCCGGCGGACATAAACAATTATAGACCAATATCAAATCTACCCATTCTATCAAAAATATTTGAAAAAATTATTTACAAACAGCTCTATTCCTACCTCGTAAATTTCGACATACTCAGCCCCTGCCAGTTTGGCTTCCGGTCCCAAAAGAGCACCAACGATGCAATCATTAGTCTCCTTGACGTTATCTACTCAGCCCTTGACAAAAATGAGTTTCCGATTGGACTCTTCATTGACCAAAGAAAAGCCTTTGATACTGTTAATCACAACTACCTCTTACTTAAACTCCAGCATTATGGAATCCGAGGCCTTGCCCTTGACTACATCCGATCCTATCTTAGTGACAGACACCAATACGGTCCATAGAATTACCCAAATCGACCCAAATCAGCCCAAAACTACCCAAATCGTCCTAGCATTACGTAAGTAATGAAGAAATATGGTATATTTACTTACTATAATGTTGGTGCTACACATAGAACATGATCAAACCTATTTTTACTCTGAAATAATCTAATTTCATAACAAAATTAGACATAAATATGTGAGAGGTGACGCTATAGGAAGTCGACGGTCCAAGCGACAATTGTGTGGAGCGACTTATCCAAGATATATGGTCGCCAGGAGAGTGTTTGCTGCCATATCAGCCTCCTGTACACAGTGATCCAGTCCTTTTCGTTCATTGAACACCGAACCCTACACGCCCTCTGATATATTGCTTAATTAACAAATATTCACAAATAAAGATTATATTTGTATATGTTATCAGAAAGGCAGATATAAAATAGTTTTTGTGAATCCATCACAGAGATTATACCTTATTAGAGAGGAAAAATATTCATACTTTAAACAAGGCCTCATGGCCGACGCTCTCCTTACCGATATGGGAACTATGACCTTCCGAAGATCAATGTTAATTTAATCTAGATATTGTAATAAACGAAGTTTTCTATGTCATCATAAAGACATAAATATAAGCTGCATGTTAATAATTTGGCATAAATATAACTGAATTGAAAGTTAAGATATATGCCTTTTTATAGTTACTTGATGGCTCGCTCAGGGAGTGTGAAGGCCTCCACACAAGCCAATCAATTTTATAATTACTTTGCATATACGCAAAGTAACGCCATAGGTCTTTATGTCAGAATAAAGCCATGTAGACGATAATGTAACTACATTTCAAGGAAAACATATCTTAATATAATTATTAAATGAATGCAAAGTTATGGTTAAATAAATAGCCAATACCACACAATCGCCGGTGTCCGGACACATGAATAGTCACATTAAGTGAAAGGAAAAGTACCCAACCATTTCCATTTACCCAACCAGTTTGTGCACCCTATACTCATCCTCTGTGCGGTAATTTATTGTGCACCCCATACTCATCTTGTTACCAGTAGTTTGTGCAACCCATACTCATCCTGTGACCCGTAATTTATTGTGCATCCCATACTCATCCTGTTACCGGTAGTTTGTGCAGCCATACCCATCCTGTGACCTGTAATTTATTGTGCAACCCATACTTATCCTGTGACCTGTAGTTTATTGTGCAGCTAATACTCATCCTGTGAGTCATAGGACATTGCGCAACCCTTTCTCATCGTGTGAATCTTTGTTTACTTTGCTCTCCATATTCATCCTCTGCGCGATAGTTTCTTGTGCAACCCATACCCATGATGTGAGTGGTAGTTTATTGTGTACCCTATATTCATCCTGTGAGTATAGGGTACACAATTCTTGTTTGGATTCTTGTAATGTTATTTGTCTATTTGTAGTCACAGTATTTGTGCGCCCCTTGAGGGACTTGAATTAGAGGGGGGTTGAAATAGCCTAAGCTACTCTATCCCTTTGAGATGTATTTATTGCTTATCTCAATAAACATACTTGAACTTGAACTTGGGTACACAATGAGTTCATTTGTACTCCATACTCATCATCAAGAAGTGTATTTTACCAGCATTGTAATATAAATTAAGAATAAAAGCTTAACTGGATTACGGACCCATAATCAAAATAAGAGTCATCACTAATTATCATGACAAATTGTCTAGGCTACACTTCCGCCTTCGACAAGCTGCCGCCGGATGTGGGTATAGTTTATTGTACACCCCCGCACCCCCAGTCCTCGGCGGGCATTGGGATGTGGACATGTGTACCATTATACCCCCCCCCCCCCCACACACACACACACTCCTCTCCTGTTAATAATAATACTAATAATAATAAAAAATAAAAATAATAACGTTAATAAATATTATAATTAAAACACTTACTGTAATACTCTAGTGCTTGAATGAAGGTGAAGGAAAGACCCAATAAATGTGTAAGTGTATTAAAAACCAAATTTTCGTTGGGTGAGCTGGCAGGTGAGCACCACCTGCCAGCTCACCCAGTAATGAACATCACCTGCACACTGCACCGAACCACTTGCCAGCAGGTGCAGAAGTACGATGGAAAGAGCAAAGTATACAATATTTCAAGTATAATATTAAAGATATATTTAGGATTTAATGTTTTCCTATAAAGTTTCAATAATACCTTTATTTGATTTTTTGTATTATTTTCTACCACAGACGTGGCCACACATTAACAATGCTAACCAGCATATATACATTTTCTTCAGTCCGCCATGTACTCTAACCCTTTCCACTACCGCCCACAAGATGGGTATAGGGTGCATAATATAAGAACTAAACTAACTAACTCCATTGATAGGGTTAGAGATTTGTTAAACATATAGTTCAGGGATTTATTGAACAATCAACCACATAAGGTGATTGTAGTGTTTTTAAAATGCTAGGCTAAGCTACATACGTAAATACATAAATACACAGATTTACGTATGCCCTACATAAAGTGTTCGATGTGTCTTTTACATAGTGTCATTAACGTGCATTTACAAAGGTGAAATTGAATTCTGACCAGCTTCCACATATACTTTATACACATACATATACACACACAGACGTATGCGTACATATACATATATATACATACATATATACACACATACATACACATATATTTGTCTCTTTTACTCTGACAAGGTGAGATAACTGATAGAGAAACTAGTGTGCAATTATGCACTTAATCACTGAAGGTGATTAAGGTGCTTTCACAAGCTCAGGTTATAGAGTTACATCACATACATTCATTGTATAATTGATACGTTACATGGTCAATCTAGGGTACAAGTCCAATATATCATCAAGTGTTCCAGTACTCAAATAGTAATTACACAGTTCAGCATACCTTAGCCCAGGAGGGCGAAAGTCAGTCAGTATGGGACATTCTACAATATAATGTTCAAGGGAGTGCATATTTTCTCTTTCACAAAGTTGACACATTGTGTACTCGACATTTGGGTTTTGAGAAAGCTGCCAGATACGTCTATATCCCAAGCGTATTCTGGCCACTATAACATCACATTGCTGGGTTCTTGTTCCATTAATCCTGTATGCGAATGTCTCCGCACGATATCTATCATAATATTTAATGCTACAACTTTCAGGTCTTTGTGAATTTGTTAGGTCGGTGAGATTTTCATTAGATGTTTGCTTAAGTATTCTCTTTGTCACTGCTAATGAAACACCCATATAAATTTCTACCACTGGATTTCTACAGGCTGTCTTTGCAAGCATATCAACAGTGTCATGCCTTGAGATGCCAACATGTGATGGTATCCATAGGAATTTAATTTCAAATCTCTTTTCTTTGGCAGCTAAAATATTCATTCGAATATCACTGACTATTTTCTGGGTGTCACTACTATGTGCGTTCAATACCAGGAGTTCACTCTGCGAATCACAGTATATAAGTCCACTGCCTTTGTCTTTTAAAAATTCCGTGGCAAGGTATATGCCTGCAAGTTCGGTTTGAGTTGTACTTGCCCAATCATTGACGCGCTTCATTGCTTTCTTGGGTGCTGTATGTACGTGAGAAGATTGTTCAAATATATTACATGCGCATCCGGTACATCGTCCACCTTCTTCTACAGAACCGTCGGTATAGCACTGACACACATCGTTACCCATACCCTGAGTACTCTCATTGATGCTTTTCAGTGTTAACTGTTTTAATAATGTAGAGTGTACATTATCTTTCTTGGGTGCATTTACAAAATCAACTGCTAGATCCAAGTTATCCCATGGAGTAATTGGTTGATTAATCGTTAATTGAATTGGGTACATATTTAATATTTTGATGGAGTTGGCTACCTTGTAGAACCAAAATGCATAATCAGATTTCGCTCTTCTACGGACCTCAGGTGAGTGTAGCATATTAGAAAGTTTAGCTTGAAACTTCTTGTATTGCCGAGATCTACTCAATGCCTTCACGCCGAAAACTGTGCTAATAGACAAAATTATGTTAGAGATATGGGTCTATAATTATCTGAGTGTGCTTTGGGGATGGGAACAATGACACTGTCCAATCATCAGGTAATACTCCTTCACTTAAACTCATTCTGTACAACACTAAAAGTGGATTACCTGGTACTTGTGAGACTAATCTCAGTAAACTGTAAGTAATACCGTCCTCTTCAGGAGCAGTAGACTTATTTTATTGTGCTACACAGCCTTCCCGGCTTGGTGCCTTCTTTGGTAATTACTTATCAAAGGCAGCTCCATACGAGGAGCTGCCTCGTATGGGCCAATAAGTCTTTTGCAGTTACCTTCATTCTTATGTTCTTACTTACATTTATTGAACTTTATCATCATCATCATTTACAGAAATAAATTAACATAAAAAGTAGTCATTTTAATACACAAAACAGAAGTAGATATTATGTAAATTATGATGCAGGATAGGATCACTATTAAGAACTTAATTATAAACCACAATATGTTTTATATCGTCAGAAATTCGGAAACATACCATATATTTTCAAATATTTACAATTAAAGTATTTATTTAGGAAATAAGTATTTTAGTTACCCTAGTTAGCTCTGAGAACACACATTCTTGCAGCAAGAATTTCTTCCCACTAATCTGAGAGATGCTAATGAGACCAGTCTCGACCCACTGGACAGGTCATGAACAACAATCAACTACAGCACCATCTATGTCAGAAGATATTCAAAATATTCTTGATATCATTCAAATTGTCAATACGAGAACAGAATACATAAGTTGAGTGATGTCAAAAGAATCATATTGACTGACCGAGCCCCATTGTAAATATCCGTGGCTTCCTGACCATAAAGGTACCGACGCGGTCGAGGGTAAGAGACCGGATGTACCCATATACCTATGAGGCCATCAAAAATAGTGAGTCACGCCAAACAAAAAGAAGTATTGGTAAACAGGTCAGACACAACCAGTACTATGATGATGCTAAACTGAAAGAGCTTAAATTAATTGCTAGACAGACAGGTAAAGCATATAAGAGCCTTAGAACTCCTCAAATGTTAAAACTGTTTCAGGCCGCGCTTGCAGCGGCAAGGGAGAGAATGACTGAACTGAGACAAAATGAATGGGAGGGTTTTGTTAGTGGACTTAACCTGCATACTCCCCTGGGCAAAGCCTGGAAAGGCATAAACAAAATTATTGGTAAAAATAGTAGACAAGTTTTACACCCAAACTCGCTACAGAAAGCCAATCAGTTAATTGCAAAATGGGCTCAGGTTTCCAGCCTTAGAATGCTACCAGCTAGCACTGGGGAGAAATTGCAGGCGAGGTCCACAGACAGAAATTCTCTCATAAATTTCATGTTGAGCAAGCAACATGATGAATGTGATGTTCCATATACAGATTATGAATTGGATGCAGCCCTCTCCAGGGGCAGTAGCACTGCTCCTGGTGAGGACGGTATCACCTATGATATTCTAAGACTCCTACATCGTGTACCCGGTAACCCATTATTAGAATTGTTTAATGCCAGCTATGTCACTGGGCAGTTGCCTGTATCATGGACCACCAGTCTTACGGTACCTGTACCAAAGCCTGGCCAACCTGATGCTTTTCGTCCCATCTCACTGACCAGTTGCATGTGCAAAACCTTTGAGAGAATGGTGCTTAATAGATTATTGTATAGAGTTAAAGAGCACATGTCACCTGATATCAATGGTTTCACACATGGTAAAAGTGTACACAACTGTATCACAACCTTTCTTACTGTTCATGGAGATAAAAGGCACAAGTACACAACATTTCTTGATTTAAAAAATGCCTTTGATATTGCTAATAGGGAAGTGATTATGTATGAATTAGCGAGAATGGATATAGGGGGACATTTATTACAGTGGATACGAGGCTATCTTACCAACCGGAAGTCCTCTGCGCTGTTCCAAGGCTACAAGAGTGAAACTAAAGTAATGCAACTAGGCACCCCACATGGAAGAGTACTTAGTCCTACCTTGTTTAATGTTCTAATTAATGCTTTACTAAAATCAAACCCAACTAGTCCGGCAAACATCACTATCAGCTATGCAGATGACATCCTTGTGCATACTAAAACCCACCGCAAAATGCAAACAGTCTTAAATTGTATACATACAGCTTGTGAGAGCCTTGGTCTTGTAATCAACGCTGCTAAAACTAAGGTATTTAACAGACAAATTGGCAACCGCAAAAGTGGACCACGAAAACTTTAGATAGACAACATACCAATAGACTATGTCTCTTCTTTCAAATACCTTGGAGTCTCTGTCCCTTGTACCTCAACTGCAGTCAATAAGTTACATCAACAATGTAGAGACAGACTCAAGGCTCTCAGAACTGTAGTGGGGTACAGCCCGAAACATGGTGTTAATATTAGAATAGCAAGAATGATGTATTTAGCGTATATAAGGTCTCTGATAGACTATCATGCACCAGCTTTGGTCCTGCAGAATGGCAAAAGTATTGATAGACTGGAAAAAATGCAAAATGAAGCACTCAGAATTATACTTGGCTGTCCTATAACTACCAAAGTTCTCAACATGCGGAAAGAATTAAATATACTTAGCATTAGAGATAGAATATTTTAAATTAATCTTATGATGGGACTAAAGCTGCTGCGTGATAACAAAAACAACATTGTCAGTTGCACTGTTAGAACACATACGAAATGGAACTAGCGAGTCTAAATGGATTCAATGAACTGCCACTCATATTAAAATGATGGGACTGCACGATGTATATACAGATGAAAGAGTACAGCCCTTCCTTCCACCCTGGCAGATGGTACCTTTTGACATCCTGACCCCTGCATACCCCACCAAGAAACTAATCACAAGCAACCCTCATGCTCAGCTTGCTGCTAAATTAAGCACCATAGAACACATTCACAATATACAAGCTGAAAACAACATTGCACAGACCATATACACTGACGGATCACTCAATACAGCTACAGGGAGGGCAGGAAGTGCTGTTATTGCTCATCAGCCCGATGGCAGCACAATTCAAAGAAATATCCGAATTAGTAACTGGGCGTCCACAATGCAAGCCGAGTTGGTAGCGATACTGGTAGCACTCGAAATTATTGACAACACTGAAGTAGACAGCTTAATTATTTCTGACTCCCTATCCTCACTACGAGCAATAAACAGTTTGCAATCAAGTAATAACGTGCTTGTCTTGGAAGCTAGACGTAGATATATAAGAATACTTAGCAAGAGGGTAAATATAAAAATGTTGTGGATTCCTTCTCACATTGGCATGCAGGAACATGACAAAGTTGACGCCCTTGCTAAGGCTGCAGTAAATAAAGACAGTATTGAATGGAATCTTGAGTTATCAAATAGGTCCCTTAAAAGTGTCATTAGACGAGAACTCCTGGATGGATTTGAAGAAAGTAGAACAGTGCAAACTGGAACTAGCAGGTCCATCGTTCATCACAATGAAATGTGTGAAATAAAACATGTGTATGGGGCAAGTAACAAAGTCAGTAGACTAACAGATGTTGTCACAGCTCGTATAAGACTTGGCTACAAGTATCTCTGGCAGTTCGGCTTGTATAGGGATCTAGATGAAGTAAAGTGTAAAGTGTGTGGACATAGGCAGGGACACACACTCGAACACTATATCTTGGATTGTTGTAAAATTGAGCCTTTTAGAGATAAATCTAAGCTCACTATGTATGATATGGCAACCTATCTTATTACTATGGATAAATTACCTGAAATCCTTGCACTGTACCCACATTTTGCTTCCAGTAGATGAACGACATATGAGATTCAGAAACAAGTAGTGTATTGTGAGGACTAATAATAAAGAGAAGCTCCCCTATGACTCTGTAATATCCCCATTGGCCAAACTATTATGTATTAACGACAAGACCTACCATTAATGTATGATGACTTACTGTAAATATGTAGCTCTTGTAATAGCACTTTCTCTGTAACTAGCTGACATTGTATCTATAAGGTGTGAAGGATTGAAGAAATTGTTTATGTAATAATCTAAGATGAGGTCTGATAAAGACCTTTTGTGCCCTCTGTAATGCTTTTGCGCTACCGCTCACAGGATGAGTGTGGGGTGCACAATAAACTAGCCTCCTTCGGCGGCAACAATCAAATCAAACAAGCCGCACTAGCTATTAGTTCTTATAAGCTGACAACTTACCCAAA